>NC_085137.1:1039976-1384976 GCF_035046485.1 Aedes albopictus
GTCGCCATGATATTTACTGGACAAACAAATGTAGAGCTTCACACCACTCAACAAAAAAGCTAACTCCCGTAAGAAGCACTATGGGAAAAATGTTCTCAAAAATAAGGTTTGTAAATTAGAAGATTATTTTTGAAAATATTTTAAATTCCCTGAAGGAGGTTAAATAAATATAATCGAAACGACGGATGTATGAGCAAAACAGCCTTTTGCTACCCACTCAGACTGCCAGAGCCGAGAAATTCCTATCAAGTGTAGAATCCACAGTCGTAAAACCACACGTTGATTCCTGGAATGATTGCATAAAGATTTCATCAATAATTCCCAGATGGAACTCCAGGAGGCATCTCGCATAGAATTCCTGGAAGGCATTCCTGAAAGAATTTTGTAAGGAGTTTCTATAGGAAGCTCGGAATGAACTTCTGAAGCAATTCCCGAGAGAGCTCCTAAGGAATCCCGAGAGAAATCCCGGATTTTGTCCGTATGAAACTACACGCGTAATGATAAGGATTGTTCAATTTATAAAACGGAGAACTTTACAAGGGTATAAAAAGAAAAACGCGAAGACAGAGAACAAAAATACTGATTACCCATATTGCATAGTTTTAGAGCCTAAAACTTCTTAGGACAGCCGCCATATTGAATTCTTGGCCACCATCTTGGATATTCTGGTCACTATTTTTGAGCTCCAGACATCTTCTTCATATTACATGTACCCATAGTGCATTATTTTAGAGCCTAAAACTACTTAAACAACTGCCATATTGAATTGTGGGCTGCCATTTTGGATGTTCTGGTCGTCAAATTTGAACTCCGGACATCTTCTCCATTCAAATATACTCATAATATTTTTAGCTTTAAAGCCTAACACTTCTTGGAACATCCTCCTTTTGTATTGTGGGCCACCATCTTAAATTTTGGGTCGGTATCGCGGATTTTCTCGTCTCCATTGATGATTTCCGTTCAAAATTCGTCAACCATGCTAAATGTTACAAAAATCGGCGCTATTTGATGTGCCGCATGATGGGGTTCGGTTCAGTTTCATATATGGCCAGCTCCATCAGTGCTGGTTCGGATCACTAAAAGTGCCATATCTCCGGAATACCTTGATCGATCCGAATCATTTTCATTAGTAAATAATGCGATCGAACTCCGGTTCGATTCGTGCTAAAATCCGTGAAATCGGTCAATGGGAAGTGTTTTAAAAGTAAGTGAACTTTATTTGCGCACAGACATACATACATACACACATACAGACATCATCACAATCCGTCGAACTGAGGATTGGTACATGTGACTTTCATCGAAAATTCTTTTTTTGAGTGAACATATAACCAAGCCATTCAGTACCTTTATGTGTAAGAGAAATGCAAAAACTTCAGAAAACAATCCAAAAGAAACTTTAAAGACAATCTAGGATGAAATTCCTGGAGGATGAAGGAATCTAGGCATTCCAGAAGGTATTCTTTAAGAAATCCCAGAAAAAAATCTCTGGAAAATTTTCGGGAGTACTTTCTGGAGGAATCCTGACAAAAGCTTTCAGGAATCTCAAAAGAAACTGTTGGAAGAATCCCAGTAAATCATCAAGAACTCTCTAGGAATACCACATAAAACTCCCGGAGGAGTCCTGGAACATATTTGTGAAGGAATTCCTGTAGAATCTCAGAAGGACCTCCTGGAGACGCGCCAAAATTCGATTTTTACAGCACTCGTCGTAATTACCCAACTACACAAGCCACTTCCTGCACCTTGTTGCGTAAACTATTATTCAAATCGTTGCAAAACTCATTTTTTTTAAAAACACTCGTGTCGTCTTTTCTAATTGTGTAGTTATGTACATCCAAAGTAGAACTTAGTTTGCCTTAAAGCACAGTTGAACTACTGATTGCTGTTTTACAATAAAAGAATGATTACAATAATCATACCAGAGGTTCACTGTGGCTGATCAATCTGGAAGCTTAGATAAGATATGTAGTAGATTTTTACAGCACTCGTCGTAATTATCCAACTCGGCAAGCCTCGTTGGACAAATGTACGACTTGTGCTGTAAAAATCTACATTCTGCACCTTGTTGCGTACATCGTTATTTGAAATTTCATAAATTACAACTTGAGAATAGTTTTTAACAAAACTTTTTCGTCACACTGAACATTGATGTTCATAGCCATCTTAAGAAAGTCTGATCATAGCAGGTTCTGCTGTGCAGTTGTCAGAAAGCGTTCAGAAAACATCAAGAAGTTGATCAAATCAAAACTAAAAACAGTGCTGTAATGGTTCATTACAGCACTAATATGCGTTGTGTTACAGCACTGCTAATTTGGTATGGAGAAGTAGGCCTTTTCTTGGTAGATTTGCGGAAGGTTAAACAGCCTATTACGATGAAAAATAGCAAAAACTTTATTTTCAATGTGGTTCAGCGACTAAAATGGGTATATAACAAGTTAAACTTAAAAACATCATTATTTACCATCATCACACATGTCTAGTTTTTAAAACAATTAATCCATCATTTCTCTGCGTTCCTTTCATCTTCAATCGACCACACTGCATTCCATTCCACCATATCCACCATCAGCTAAATCGTCGTCTATACTCTAGAAACGATTCAAGGCATCCGTCCACCATTAATATCCATCTGACACCGTCATCTTCATCTCATCGAAAAGCCAACATGAATCACACTTAAGCACCATTTAATCAAACAAGATTGGCATAAAATTACCGTCGGCAAAAATCAATTTCCTCCCCGGATGCACCGAACCATTCTCAGCAGCAGCAGCACATCATCGGCTCATTTTCGTCTGCAGTCCACAGCACATCCGCTCTAATCCATTTACCGGACTGCTCGCTCAGGGTCTCTTCTCCAAAAATATTCTTCACCTAAGAACACCACCTGCACCTGTGTGCTGCAATCTGGATCTGCACTATTCTATGGTGGTCACAGTCGCATCATAACCACTTATCACCACTCTCTTCCCCAAGGAGCATCATATGCTCTGTGCTGTTGGTCACGAACGATTTGATTATCACTCAATCACGACTGATTCGGCTGCATTTATTCCTTCGAAAGCGGAAGTTCCAAATTGTCATCGATACACGAAATGGGCACTTCATGGAACGAATGGATTTTCTGGCTCTTTAACTGGCACTGATGCTCTTCTGTCACTTTACTAGATTAGGGATCATTTGCTTCTTATGAACTGCAACCACCACTGAGAAGATTTTGCAAACTCCGCCGGAACTTTGCACAGCTAACGATTATTTCACTTGTCGCGCGTAGTAGGCCGTTGTGGCGCGAACGACAACTTCAACTCAATTGTACCAAGCAACCAACCAAACGCGAAGAACGATAGATGGAAGACGCAGCGAAAAGACCCAGCCGCCTTTGATATCTATCCGCGAGCACTTCAGCGAGTCGAATGAGCGCAGCATCACAATGCGAGCGCCACAAGAGTCCCCCTTCAAACGCCAGCCAGCAGCCACACACATCGCACACTGCAAGACCCTCGAGTCGATAGATACCTACTCGTGAGAGAAACCAGCATCCAACAACGACAACGGAAAGAAAAGCAGATCTTCTCAAATGGTGCGCCCTTTCCCCCCATTATCCCTGCGTGCGCGGCAAGTGTTCGTTGACACCGCCGCGCGCTGAAGAACGGCGCAAACAAGAGACCAAAGAGCTCTTGCGCGCGTCTCGCGCATCCCCGGAACAATGTGCTCCATTGTGCGCGCGGTTTGCGCGCTCATTACCACATTCTCTCGCGCGATCGCGATCGACTCTCCCGCTCTCAGATGCGCAACCGCCACTGTCACCAAAGCATCGCGCAAACTTGCGCCGCTGCTGAATAATATCGAAAATTATCACCGCATTCTGTTGCATTAAGAAAATACCTATGCATCGGGCAAGAAAGAGACACAACCATCGACACGCTTGACGGTGGTGGTCAATTGGCTAATCCCACAGCTCCATTGCCATCATCAAGTTCTTCGGCTATCTATCAGGGGGTGGTCGATCTGCACATATTAGAAAGAGGGGCAAAATGCGGCGGGGTATATTGAGGGGGAAAAGTGTAATCAAAGAAAGAGAGAGGATGCAAATTTAAGCGCATTGCATGGCACATGCGATTGTTATGGCCATAATAATTTGCTGGGACGGGCGATCGGTCAATATATACTTAAACTTGGAACTACGGGGTAACGTGTGACAAAAGTGCAATAAAATTGAAAAGATACATTGTCAGGTGATCAGTACATTGATAGGGAGCATTCATTCATTTTCAGCTATCGTGCAAAAAAAAAATGACAATGTCACGCATTTGTTGCGACAATCCACCCTACGTGAAATAGTGTTCCAATTTAATATGATGTTGAATACAATGTTTAAGCCTCGCATTGCAAAGAGTACCCGGAGTTGGTAGCAGGCTATGCGCGCGAGCGGCTGCGTTTTCAAAAGTGTCATGCGTTTTCTTTGCTGCGCGTTGTTTTGAGTATTGCCGGCCGAATTAATTGAGAAATGGCTGGTGGTGCTATGCCTTCCGCAAATTTAACCTCGAATAGTGCTGGCAAATTGATTTTCGGTATTCAATATATTTCTCTTACCAGACAATTCAGTAGTGTTGATGATTCATAATGCTACCACCTACGGATTTGCTCGATTTGCTGAATGCTGATGCTTTTGCAAAATACGCAGCAAGTTTACCTCTTTTAGCCGATATTTATCATCACTGATAAGCGTATAAGTGTCTCTAAATTTTCAATATAAATTTCCAAATCTAAAATGCACCTCAGACAAGGCCCATGGAGACGCATGGTTGCTCACTTAAAATCAATTTGTAGTTTGGATGAGAGAGAATTGTTGAATCACCTCTCATCGAATTTTGTTCTGGGCGGAGGAGCTGTCAAGCAGTTGCCCTGTCAAAAAGTGATCAAAAAAACTTTTTGAAATTTATTTTGATTATCAAAATAAAGTTCTAAAAATCTGGAGAAAAACTTATAGTTGTTAAGAAGCAGATACTCTCTCGTATAATATTGAAAAATCTATAACTTTTCCAAAATGTAAAAATCTAATTCTGCGTAATTCAGTTACTAGAAAGGGTCTCTTCAAGACCAACATGTGAATATGGTGTACCAAACGGTACAAACCGTTGCTAATTTCTGCTTCTCCCGTAGCTCCTAGCCGTATTATCAACCAGAACTGCGTAATGTATGTTACATCAGTTGACTACTGATGTTGTATTACCGTCACAGGCACATATCAATCAATATCAAGACGACAATGACAGGCAACGACTTGAAATTGATCCGCACTCTAGATCGCTGTCTTCATAAATAAAAAAAAGACAATTGCAGCTAATGTGATATGTTGCTGGCTTCAGCCAAACATCAAACTTTCTGGTGGCTAATGTACAATGCTTGTTATATGGTACTTGGTACACATCCAATTATCATTTTGGTAAGTATTTATTTCGATTTTTTGAACGAATTTAAAATATGGTTTATCACGCCATTGTAGTTAGGTGACGCGGTGATTCTACAGAGCGCACGCCGACTTGGATCGCAGTAGGCCCATAAAAATCAGCAAGTTACTAAGCATTGATGGTGACATCGCGCAACTCTGTTATGAACTATAGGTCACTGCTTGAAATTCTCTCCATCTCTTCCACTCTTCCAGACATTTTGTAAACAACAAGGCCAAGAAACCTTAAAATCCCATACAAATTCGAAACAGTGCAGTGTAAAAAGTTTATTGAAGTTTAAAGGAAATTACTGCGGAAACCATATCGAAATCGTTCCGGAAAATCTTCTAGAACCACTATTTTGATTGTGATTCCGGAATAAATCAACATTATTTCGGAGATTTTTAAGGATTCCTCTAAAAGTTCCTTCAGGGATTCTTCCAGAAGTTTCTTTTAATATTCATAAAGAGGTTGCATCTACGAATCCGCTAGGATTTTCCTAGAAACTCCTTACGGGAAACTGTGGAAATTTGGCTGATGGTTCTCGATGAGAATTGTCCAGCGCAGCAACCCAAAACGCTGACCGAAAGAAGAGGAAGAGTCGTGGCCTGCTATGATCTCGTCAGCAACTGTCAGTCGATAGCGCAGGCCTAGGACGCAGGCGTTACCCCGGGTGGGAAATCAATTGTCTGTAGACACATTGAGGGACAGCACTCTAAATACACTGAGAGATGTTCATTGTCAGGCATATACCACACAGAAACCTTTCGTGGTTTCTATTATAAATCCTTCCGAGTTTCCTCCAGGGGTTCCGGAAGTCCTCAAGGAATTGAAGAACTATTGCCACGACTATTGAAAGAAATTCAGACGAAACTTTAAGAGGCTGCCTCATAATAAAACTGGAAGAATTTCTTAGGTATTTTATAACACTCTCGTAGAAGAATTCTATACGTAATCCCTAAAGTCTGATGCAGTGAATCAAAATTCAGCCTTCGCGCAACAATTGTGACAATATCGCAACCTGTATTTGTTGTGACAATCCACCCAATGCGACATAAGTTTGTCCCAACTTGAAAATAATACAGTGATAGACATTCGTTTAGCCGAGGCAAAAAAAAAAATCAAAAAAGTGCCAGGAAACTCATACAAAAGATTTTATGATAAAACTTTTTTATCGTAGTGATAGTATATCTAGTACTGTTTTATAAAAATGTGATACATCACACTTACATATACACTGAAACAAAAACGAGGGTAAAAACCCTTCAAATGTCATTTTTTGCCTAGACATTCGTTTAGCCGAATTGTACAATTTTTAGAATTCCATAATAAAAAACTATCAAATTTCGAAAAATATCCAACAAAGTCATTTTGTATGGTCATCTGCATTATAGATCGGCTTGTAAATCATGAATTAGATCGTTTTTGGAAGTGTTGCATATTAATTTTGCATGCATCTCATATAAATATGTCATAATATTTAAATGTTTCTCAATTGAGATTTGATGTAGTTATTTCAATCGGAAGTGTTTCAAAAGAATCTAATAAAAGTTTCATAACCAAAACAGGTTGAAATTTTGCGAAAATCAACGTTTTTAAAAGAAAAAAAAATAACACAAATCATTAAAAAATCACGTATTTAAGCATTGTTTTGATGAAATATGATGGTTTCACTTGCATAAATCACAGCGTTTACTACTATTACGTCTTCTTATTGCTCCCAATATCTTCTAGACTGTATTCTGGCTAAAATTATATACATTGGACGGCTCATATTTCGAGGAATGGCACCGAAATGACACCGCGCCTTCAGATTGAATGAAATAAGCCAATTATTTAACCAAATCTTGCATTTTTGTATGAGCATCTGCTTTTGAATAAACAGGGTACACAAAATCTGACACTTCTTGCAGTTTATTCACTTTGCAGTCTTCTAACTCATTTAGTAATGCTAGTATCAAACAGGTATACTCCACAGGCATTAGGGCAGATATTTATTTCAATGCAGAACTATTTATTTTCGCTTTTATCAATCCCATTTCAAAGTTTAACCAACCAAAAACCAATATACTTATTTTCTTTATGACATTTTATGCAATAATTTGAACATTTCTGACAATAATTCTGTGCCATATTTTCAAAACTGCTAATCTAGCTAACGTTTGAGTGTTTACAGAAATCAGTTTTCTTAAATAAATTTGTTTATCGTCGCTTCTCCTTATCGGGACATTTTTTTATAATATTTCTCTGAATTTCACAAATAAATAAACTTTTAAGGTCAAATATCTTGCTAACACGTCATAAATTAAATGCCTTAGAGTATATTCTCGAAATATACTCACGAAATTGAAAATCTATTGAAAACCAATTTTTCATTTACCTCGGCTAAACGAATGTCTAGGCAAAAAATGAAATTTGAAGGGTTTTTACCCTCGGTTTAATTTCAGTTTATATGTAAGTTTAATGTATCACATTTTTATAAAACTGTACTAGATATACTATTACTACGATAAAAAAGTTTAATCATAAAATCTTTTGTATGAGTTCCCTGACACTTTTTTTGTTTTCGGCTAAACGAATGTCTATCACTGTAGGATAAACATCGTACACCACGAGTTTGGGGATTTTTAAGCTTTGTATTGCGATTTTCGAATGGTAACTTCGAGTCGGTAAACACTGCAACTCTGCTGAAGATCTATCATCAAATAATTTTGACTTTGTTTAGTAATAATTGATTATTCACGAGTTGAAAAGTACGCAACAAATTCAAGTTCCGTTTTGTCTGCAAAAAAAATCGAGATCATGTCATTATCTGTTACCAGTAGGGATAAAGAGTAATCGTCGCGCCTTCTTTGTTGCTTGTTTTGTGCCACTTATGTCTGACAACTCTCTTCACTGGTCTAATACCATAAAGAATTCCCTCAAAAATTGTGATGGAATTCCGTGACAATCTCTTGTAAGATTTCCATTAGGTACATTTGAGAGCATACCAGTAGAATGAACTTCCAGATAAATTTTAGAAGAATCTGCAGGAGCTGCAAACGGAATTCCTGGAGGGCTCCCGGATGAAATTCATGAAGGAATCAGATGAAACTCCTGGACGAAACCTGGGATTCCTAGAGAAGTTCCTACCGAGATCCTACTCATGGATTTACTATCAAAATACCTCCACTTACCGGAAATTTCTATTTTTGAAATTTTTCAAGAAGTTCCTGCAGGGATTTCTCAAGAAGACCTTCTTGAATTCCTCCTTTGGCGGATTCCTTCTTCAGAGATTCCTTCTTGGGGTTTCACTAGGAGTAGGATATCTCTAGGAGTTCTGGGTTTCCTCCAGAATTTTTTCCCAAGATTCCATTGGGAGTTCTCCCTGGGATTCTTTCCGAAATGCTTTCAATTTCATCCGGGTTTATTACAGAAGTTCCACTCAAAATTCCTCAATGAGTTTTTTTTTCTGGAATTTCTCCGGGAATTATCATTGGGATTGACCCAGGAAATCTTTTCGGCATTCATTCAAAGATTCATCCAGCAGTTGCTGAAGGAGCTTTTATTCATGAAATTTATCCAGGAACTCCTTCTACAATTCTTTAGGAGATCTTTTTGAGATTCCTTCTTGAATTTCTCTAGGTGTTCTTTCTGAAATCCTTCTAGGAGTTTCTCCTGAGATCCTTCCGGAATTGCTCCATGAACTCTTACCGAAATGCCTCCTGGAACCCAATCGGGTATTATTCAAGCAACTCTTTCCGGTATTCCTCCACCCCGTAACGTGGGTAGATCACCCGCAAAAGCTTCATGCCGCAAGCCAAAATGTGTAGGATAAAGGACGGGATCATCTTGATGGACGGACGTGAGGTGGTTGAAAGGTGGAAGCAGCACTATGACGTACATATGAGTGGTGCGGGTTGCTCAAACATGGAGGACCAAGGCAAAGGAAGAATTGACTACATACTTCAGTACAGTAAGCAGCAACAACGAGGCAACTCCCTCTTTGAGGGAGGGTAATTCAGGTATAATGTCCAGCAGCTCAACAACAACAAGCCAAAGTTAGCCACTGGCATGCACCGCCTAATAGTCCGGATCTGGGAGACCGAACAGCTACCGGAGGAGTGAAAGGAAGAGGTAATGTGCCCCATCTACAAGAGAGGGTTCAAGTTGGAGTGATAGAACTTCTGAGCGATCACAATTCTGAATGTCGCCCAGAAAGTGCTATCCCAGTAAATGAGTTTGCAGGGAGTTATCAAGCCGGCTTCGTCGATAGCCGCTCGACAACGAACTAGATCAGTGGTGCTCATCCTGCGGCCCGCGGGCCGCATGCGGCCCTCCAAGCCTTAAGATGCGGCCCGCGGAGTACTTTAAGACGAATCGAAATTTTTGGACGATAATTTGAAATAGCTCGTTAAATTTATTAAGAAATCAAACAAACAAAAATTGCTGAGCAATTTCCACAGTGTTAAACACATATTAAATGATAAATGTCAAAAAGAACAATCCGTTCTGGTAAGATTCGAAATCGCAACTCCAAAATATTTCGGCATTTCAGTCACGAAGCCAGCTTATAGTTATTTCTTATAGTGGTACGAATCAAATGAAAGTTTGTTAAAAATGTAATCTTGAATCATTTACAAATTAGTTGCGGTTTTTAAGCGCAGTCAATGTAACGCTGAGCAAGTATTTCTCATTTCGCCTTTCCGAAGAACATAAAAAACAAAGCACGAAGTTTTTGCCTAAATTCTCAAGAAATCTCAACTTGGTTACCAATATTGTTTAATTTTCACTGTTTGTTTAAATTTCTATTATAAGACTCACACACTTTTCGGAACAAAACGTACGAAGTCTATCTCAATTGTAAAAGCGAAACTCCTGAACGATCTTGAAGAAAAAAATCTCAGGCGTCTCCTGTGCTCTTTTTGAGAAACTTTTGGATACATTTTGGTGAAACTCCAGGAAACATAATTGGAGAAAAATTTTAAGCAACTCTAAGCGAAATATATGGAGAAACTCAATTAATCCTGGAGAAAATAAACCTAAGGAAACTCAATGAGAAAGTTTTAGCGATACTGCATGGAAATTATATGAGAATCTCCTAGGAAAAGAGAATTTTCAGGAGTAACTACAAACAAGATTCCAGGACCAACTGTATCACAAAAGATGCCTAGAACGCCAGAGGAAAATTTGAACAATAAATTTGAAGCGACTTATGCAGCAACTTTAGAAGATAATGTTGAAGAAACTTCCGGAAACAATTTTTAAAAATCTAATTTTTGAAGAGATTTTATGATGAAGTATTTCATCAACTTTAGAAGAGACTTATGGAAAGAATTTACTAAAATCTTCAAGGAACTCCTGGAAAATTTTCGGAAAAATCCGGAAGCTATTCTAGGAGAAATTCTTGGAAACGATTAATGAGGAATTCCTGAAGTTACTTCAGGGCAGTTCCAGAGGCAAATCTAAGAGGAGTTCTTGCAGGTGTTCCAAGAGAATTCTAGAGAAACTAAAAGAAACTTCAAGAAATTTCTCGAAAACCTTTTGTTGCTCCACAAGAAATTTCAGGAGAAAATCCTGCAAACCTTTTGGGAGCGATTCAAAAGAAAAACAAGCTGCTCGACAAGTTCTTGAAGTGGCTTCAAGGCAATTCTAGGGGCAACTTCTAAATTGCTTGTTTGAATTTCAATTTGAAGCTCCAACGGTTTTCTCAACCAAACTTATGAATCTAAATTGAACAGTTTAGATTTTTAATAAATATGCTTTACGCACTACCTATTCATCGACTCCAAAGCGTTGCACGACAGTATCGACCGCAGAGAGCTACGGAAAATAATGGACGAGAACGGCTTCTCCTGGAAGTTCACTAGACTGGTTTAAGTGACGATTGACGGTGTAAAAACATCATAAGGGTTTCACTGTCTGGTTCGTTCGAATCTCGCCGGAGACTACAACAACGTGATGACCTCTCATGCCTGCTGTTCAGTATCGACCTGGAAGGAGTTATACGATAAGCTGGGCTCAACAGCTGGGACAAAATTTTCACGAAATCCGGCCAGTTTGTCTGTTTGGCGGATGACATGGCTATTAAAACATTTGGAACGGTGACAGAACTGTACACCCGCGTGAAACATGAAGCAGCTAAGGTCGGACTGATGGTGAACGCATCAAAAACGAAGTATGTATTGTACATGGCAGGTGGAACCACGAACGACAACGACGTTTTCGAGGGGCTATGAAGCGTGCACCATGAGAATGTTGACCACTCCCAGTCAAATATTCAGGTCATTCATTGTGTGACTGTCATTCGTTCGGATCAATTATTGGCAGAGAAATTTCTCTGCTAATAACTGTGGAATAGTGGGCTTCGGGCCGAGTGGTTAGCGGCGTCAGTCGTTTAGGTGTCTCGTAAGCCTCGGAGTGTGGGTTCGATTCCCGCTTCAGTCGAGGAAAACTTTTCGTCAAACGGGAAATTCTCCACTGGGCAATTGGGTGTTATACGTGTTGTCTGTTGTCTAATGTTAGTAATGTTCAGTCTGTGCGGCCTCAGGCCGAAGACGGTGTAGTTTCTTTTTTTTTAATTGCTCATAGAACACTAAGCTGAGAAACAGGCTTTGTCCCAGCTGGACCGTTACACCAAGAGGAAAAGGCAGAAGAAAAGTAGTACCATGTTTCTCTCAAAACAACTCGAATTTCAGGAAAAGATTGTGATTCTAATGGATAGTATTTGGAAGTGCTGTGCCATGTAGTGTAATTTTTTTCTGATCCGCCTCATGTGAAAACTGAGAAAAAACGAAAAGGGTGGTTCACCGCTGAAGATTGAAAGCTGGGCCCATTTCTCACTTTATGGCCCATGCATCTTTCTAATTAGGATAACCGCTTTTTCTCTCGGATTATTTTTTGTCTCCCCCGTCCAATCGTCGCGCGCGCTCCGAAGACTCCAAAGAATCAAACTGGTGCGCATAAAAATAATAAAAACGCCAGCCATGAGATTTGCGCAGGAAAGAAGAGATGGAGCCATAAAAAATAAATACATAAAAATAAACAACAAAAGAGGAATGCGAGGAACGTTTGCAACACGATATGTCGAGGTGTACTTAATTTCTTCCTCACTCCGCAAGGAGGCGCGCAACGCCGCCGGAATAGGGCCTCCGCCACCACACAGACAGCCTGTCCGGAGGCTCCTAGCAGCTTGGGGGCGGGGAGGCAGGTCGCAAGAGCAAAAAATATGTAAACTGCGCTTACAAGACCTGATTTCTGACCGGTTGAAGATGTGTCCAGCTAGCATCATTGGCAGCAGCAACAACAACAGCTCCACCTTCTGCCTGTGAAAAGGTGTACTACTGATGCTGGGTCGCGGTTAGGACGCGCGGGAATGCCACTTGCTACATCCCATACAAACAACAAAAGATTTTTTTTATTGAAATTAACTTCGCTTCGTTTGGTGCTTGTGGATGCACTTCCACTGGCGTTGAAAAGATAGCAGGCCATAAAACAAAAATAAATGATAGCGAGGCATCACAACAGTTGGAAGTTGGACCTGTGGTCACACTGTACCGATCTAAGCAAGCAGTGCTGAGAAGAAAGGACGGAGTTAACCTTTGTCTTGAATGTTAGCTGCAGAAGGCTTGTTGATTGGTCAAAGTAGGCTCACGAGAATGCCCTTGATTTAACTTAACCTAGTGCGACACTCAAAAACTCCCAAAAAAACAAAAACACTTTTCAACGAACATCTTGTTATAGTTGAGAAGCTTGTGATTTTTAAGATCATCAAAGTCACTGTTTTTCAGTGTATCTCCAAGCAAGCTGCATGAGCCTGAAGTGTATCCTTTTCCAAAAGCAAACGATATGAGAAGCCTGCGCATGCAGATTGAAAAGTGTTTCTTGTTTTTGTTTGTATTTTCTCGTATAAATTGTTCATAGGCGTGCACTAAAACTAAAGGACTACCAAAAAATTAGAAAATCCAATGCTTTTGCATTTAAGTATTTGTATGAAACCAACTTTTGCATGTTTCGAAATATCCTTGTTGGGATACGAGTTGAACAATTTATATCTTCTTCTTCTTCTTCTTCTTCTTTATGGCTCTACATCCTTACTGGGACGTGGCCTGCCTCGCTTCAACTTAGTGTTCTTTGGGCAATTCCACAGTTATTGATTGAAGGGCTAACTTTGCCATTGCATGAATTTGTATATTGTAAGGCAAGCACAATGATACACTATGACCAGGGAGTCGAGAAAATTTCCCGACTGGAACGGGAATCAAACCCGCCGTCTCCGGATTGACGATCCCTAGCCTTAACTACTAGGCTTACTGAAGACCCCTAATTGATATCTTTGATATGATGTTGAATAGGGTACTTAAGGACAAAGTCTTGAAATCCCGCCTCAACAGTGCATCATAACTTCAAACGCACAAATCTCAAAAAGAAAGCTTCCAACAATAGTGAATTTTATTATTCTGTTCTTGCTCACTTGTAATAAGCCTAAAATAAGAAGATCAGGTGCGCTGGTTTTCTTTACGAAGAGATTTGTGCCCTCGAAATTGTGAGTAGGTCCAAAGTCGGCCATTGTGGCGGCCATTTTGGGATTTTAACAAGTCTGTCCTTAAGTGGAGGCCATATACGAACATGCTCCCATTTAACCGCGTGTAACCGCGTGTACGCATATAGCATCCTGTTCAACATATATACGATCGTGTGTTTGCTTGGTACCCGAATAAAAAATACAATAGAAAAACATAGAATTCTAATGTAACAGTACCAAGAAAAAGACTTTTTTTCATACTAGTTTTTTTCGCAAAACAGAAGATTCTTATGTAAATGAAATGTTGTTAATACCTAACAGAAAAATCAAATACCGTAGATTTTTATGTATTTGTATTGTTTTTGAACTGTCAAATATGCCGAGAACTGTATGTTTTGAACTGTGATTTTACATTAGAGTCAATGGTTTGGGGAAGGGTTTTCTAATGTAATACAGAAGATTCTTATGTTTTCGAATTGTTTCAAACAGTGAGTTGCACGGTAAACGTATTGTTTTGAGTAGTGATTTAATTTCTGGTTCCACATTAGATTCAATTGTTTTGGAATTGTTTTCTATTGTGAAACAGAAAATTCTGATGTTTGGAAATAGTTTACTTTACTAAAATATATGAATATTTTGGAATGGTTTGATCTACTTCTGCTTTTTGCTTTTGTTACTGTCTCCTAGAAAGAATCCTGAATAATAAGAAACTGAACTATCATTATGCATTTGGAGCTAAAAGCTTGTATATTTTAGGACCCAGATCGAACAATTATCGAATAACTGGAGCACTTATGTTGTAAATCGAGTAATGTTTAATTGTATTGATGGTTGACGCCAGGAATGGGAACACTCACTTTCAAAGAGTTACACTCACTTGATATTTTCTCAGCTCAGAAGCGTGCAATACAGAAATGATGTATGGATGACTTTTGCATTGTGGTTTTGTCCAAAACTTTCCCAAATAGAGTAGGGGTCGCACAAGCATACTGAAGTCGTGAGGGAGCTGCGAAGACAACTCTTCACGAGGTGAATGTAAATTTCACTCACTTCGTGGAGAGTCGCTTTTACAACTCTGTCTCGACTTTGGTATGCGTATGCGAACCCTACTCTATTCGGCAAAGTTTTAGAAAAAACCACAATGCAAAAGTCGTCCATGCATTGTTTCTTCATTGTACGCTTCTGAGCTGAGAAAATCGCAAGTGAGTGTAACTCTTTGAAAGTGAGTGTTCCCATCCCTGGTTGACGCTTATGCTCCCATGCCCCACAGCCAGATAACTGGGTTTAGCAGACTGAGCATTATATGTGGCAACATTATAAGCGGTATGATGCAACCGTGCCGAGCGCGCTAAGTGTAATCAGACCACTACCGTCTTACCCCGTTGGTTCGACACGTTTTAACGTTGAACCATTCGTCATTGAAATCATCGTCATCATCAAACATTTGAAAGCAGTTTTTCCTTCAAATCAAATATTTTTGCAACGAAAATGGATTCACTGCATTCCGCATGAGGAATGTAATACAGTGAATACATTTTCGTGGTCATTGTTTTGATTTACAACGAAAAAACTGCTTTTCTATTACCGAAAAATGATGACGAATGCTTGAGCCTTAATACGACACTTTTTAATTCGTGCCCCACTTATTCGATAAGTGTCGAATTAAAAAGCGTTCAAATGTCACAGCGATGTACACTGTAAATGCAAAACAGTATGATATTGCGCTTAAACTCGCACCCGCAGCAGCTTCTCTTACGGCCGCTAATTCTGGAAGTTTAGAGTTGGTGCTATTCGACACCCAAACCACCTGGACACCAACAGGAATGAACTGAGGTTGGCAAAAATCGTAGAAAAATGAGCTTTTCATTCGCATCACCGCAATATACGTTGAAATTATGTTTCACAACAAATCCGGAAATTAAAACAAAAATAGAGTTGCCAAATTTCAATGAGCTTGGTGGTGTAAGGTGACCAGTTTGTCGAATTAAAAGTTTACCCCGGTTATTCGACAACAGTCGGTGTCGTATTAATGGGGTAATACGGTAATGTAGTTGCATTTAGTGGGTGGTGATGTACATAAGTAACATTACAGCATGCTTAACTATTATTGTAAGTTACAATGTGTAACACTTAAAATACTGGATATACTACAACTTGAACCTATACTTGAAGATCGTTCGAAGCGTTAAAATGCAAAAGTATGCATAGATTAAGTTCGTTAAATGTTGACTATACACAAGCTTCTATATAGCTTGAAAACTATTTCAAATATTCGAATCCCTCATTCTATAGTTTGGGTAACGTCTAATTGCACTAATAGTTGAAGCTTGGGCTCCCATGTCCCACCAGCCAGATAACTGGATTTGGCAAACTAAGCATTATATGTGGAAACACTTTGAACGGCATGATGGAAGTGTGCCAAGTGCGCTTAGTGCCATTAGACTACGTATGTAGTTGCATTTAGTGGGTGATGAGGTACAAAAGTAGCATTACAGCATGCTTAACCATTATTACAGCATTTATAGACACTTGATGAACAGCTTGTGGAATACAGCATACAATTGCGTCGAATTTGATAGTTAATCCATGGGATAACTAAAGAACTTGACTCAAACGCACGCATGTGTTCCAGGCTTAAAGAGCGTTCCTATATTAAAACACCGTCCAAAGCGACCAAATGCAAAAGATGGTTTTAATTCAGCAATATGTTTCAATAAAAGAGAGATGGTAATGAATCGATTGCAATCAAATTAAAAGAAGGGTAAATTTAAATTTTCTTTTTACAATAAAACCATTATTTTACTTTGCCCTCATGCAGCCCTTGCTTAGATTGGCATTTAGCATCCGACCGTACTCATCGCAGTGCTCCTATCCTTTTCACAGGAACCAATCCAGATCGTGCGCCATCATCAGAAACATTCTCCTTCGATTCACTGGCATGACGTTCTTGTGACTGTTGAGGGATGGGGAAGGGTGTTTAATACCGAAACCTGGGTTCTACCTTATAATTTTATGTATGTACATGGCTTCGAACAGTTTATTATGCAGAAAATATAAGATTTAAATAGCTAACATATATTAGAAAATCATTCATAGAATCCATAAACAAAATCTTGCAATAATTTCTAGTTTTTTCCATTATTTTTTTCAAATATTGGTAAAATAAAATAAGCCCTTTTCAAAAGATAGTTTAGAAAACAAAAAAAAAATGATCAAAAACTCTCTCGGATGATTTAATTATATCAGGCCAAACATGTCTAAAGGTCCTATCTGCTTAAGAGAGGCTCCTTTTGATATCTTAGCTGTTTATTTGTATTATGATTGTCTCCTTGCATTGAACGATGGTCAAAACAATCGTCTTTCGATTTGTACTGCAAAAATAGTTAAAAAGTGTACCATTCCTTTGCAACAATTGAAAGAAAAAGTGAACAAAGAGAGCCTCTCTTAAGCAGTTAGGACCTTTAGACATGTTTGGCCAAGAATGATCAATTATATAACAAAAAAGGTCGAACCAACCCTGCGAACTTGCCAGTGAAAGTGTGATTTGCTACCAGCCCTGCCCTGCCAACTGAAATTCCCGTAAAAGTGCAAACAAAACAATACGAACCTGTTAAAAGTTATAATGCACTGCACCACACACTATATTTACTCCCGAGCGGAAAATGCGAAAAATCCACGCAGTTGAGCGTGAGTTTTCCACATTTTCCGCGAACGAAACTGCTCTTGGAAAATGTTCACCGCTGACGACCGAGCTGCGATTACAACAAAACTTGACTGTATCGATCGACACACTGTTACGAAATGACTCAAAAGAAGGATTTTTGTACACTCAGGAAAATTGCTTCATACTTAATGGCAAATATCCATGTGCCAAACCACATCCAATGTATATGCAACCAATACCCGATTACGCAGGCAAATTACCACATGAATAGTATGTGCCCTAAATTGTATGAGTCGCTGCTGTATGGTGCCTCATTAAAAGTATAAGTCGCACTAATGAAAAACATTTGTTTACCCCCATTGCAAAAATCCATGTCCCGAACACATAGAAGAAATGAAGATTTTTTTCCCAGTGTAACCGTCCAAACCATTGAAAAACAATACATTTCAATGTAGCTGATGCATTCAATTGTAAACTAATGGTTTCAACACTGAATTCAAAAGTAGCAATGAATTCAAATGTTAACCTATTATTTGGCTATGTAACCATGAAATCTAATGTAAACCTATTGTAATCATTAGAAAGAATCAGGTTTTAAAAATTCTGTATAATACATTCACAATAGAAAAATTGTTAACATAAAAATCTGTTGTTTTTCCCATAGCCTTAATTGTTCGTTTTTATCCGAGTACTCATCGTTGATTTCTGAGTACGTCACTGGTCATATTAAAAAAATCGAATCCAGATTATTTCTTTGTTATACGGTCATCGCATCGCAAAGATATTGTTGTCTTCCATGCAGTCGGATGACCAACCCGTTTGCTGCAAATAATAATAAAAGAGAAAGAATGGCGAATAATAAAAATAAAGACAGCTAATGAAAAAAAAAACTGCCGACTTCTCGATGAGGACCTGCGGGTGGGTGGGGAAGAAAAAACGCAATCCCTGACATCCGAGAGTGTACAAATGAACGAATCAACAACGGAAGACAGACGGGGGAGAAGCCTCCCCAACATATCAGCGCGAAGGTGGACGAGACAAATGCAATAAAAACAAAAACGCAGCAAACCGATAAATCGATGCCATAAAAAATCAGCAACGGTCCCCAGCGAGGACCGAACGGAGGGAATCGACACCGCATCCAAGTAGGCCCAGTATCTTCCTCTTCGTGGAGCTCGCTTCTGGCTCCCATCTGCGATAGCGCGGATGATGAGAAACAAAGCTTTAATTAAAAATCATTTATACCGTTCGGTGGAGGTGGTTTGTTAAGGCTGGGAGAAAGCTTCCAGTCAGTGCCTACTTTGTATCGGATGACAGCCAGCGAAGGGAACGAGATAAATCCGCGTCATTCTCAGCAGAGCTCTAAGCCAACTGTGATGATGGGACGAAGGGATGGAAGGCGGTTGCGTTCGATGTCAATTGCGTGCAAGACAAATGGGCATCGCAAATGGTTTCTCAAGCCTTGGGGAAGAGCAGCTCGCAGTAATGAGGCACGGCATCACGGCGGAGAGGACAACTTTTCTGCTACGGTAATTTTAGCTGCCTGCTGCCGTGCTGCCAATTGTTTATCGGTTGAGGTTTTAGACACTTTGAATACTAGAAAACCGCATCGGCCGTGGGGAGCTGATCTAAACCACTGCACTGCTGAAGCGTTGTTGGTTGCGTTGCGATGGCGACGGAGACCATAATCAAAGTCTCCTCTGTTACTTTGTTCGAAGCCTTAAAGTGTCCGAGCGTCCACACTGACTGGTCGCATTACGGCGGCGCAACGCGGCGCTGTAATGGGTGAGGGCAGCTTGTTGTTGGTCTCTTGTCGCACGATCCAAGCTAGGCCACGACGAGGCACATAAGCAAGTAGTCTTTCCTAGAGATACGCGCTCAATTAAGCCTATAATTACATATGAATAGCAAAGATCTAAACAACGAAAATTATTGCGTGAAAGAGAAAGTTCACTCCATTTTTTCCGTGTACGTCGGTATATTTAGGTCCAGCGACCGATGGCATAGGGCGGCCAAGTGCGGGGAAGCCCCTTTTTTGCGCGATAAAGACAGTTGTGGTCACACAATTGCAAGGCATTCGAGTCAAAATGAATAGTTTTCTTTTTTCACATTTGTTATTATCCGAATGGTTAAAACGACAAGCTCGACCAAGCAAGCCTTGGAGTGTTTCTATTATTTTTCTCTCTGTTTGAATCCCCATTGCCCATGGCTTGCCATAGCAACGCGGTCAAAGATGGCAGGGGCACACTTGTTTGTGCGTTTGGTCGGTCCTAGTTATCTGTGCAGATATGGACTGAATACGCAATGCTAACTCGATGCTGTCGACAATTTCTATTGCTGGCCTCGATGATGATGGCGATCGCAGATAGCATGCCGTCGTATACAAAAGGTAATACAATGGTATCCACTGAGATTTCCGCTTTTCCAGTGAAATTGCAGTGAAATCAAATTTTCCAGAACTAGTTCCCATGATGCAGCCCGGTCTAACGTCTGTTTTGCTCACAATTACTATTCGGCACGAACGTGGCCAGCTGCGGCAGCCAGCGGTTGGCATCTTTCGCAAATTGCACAATTCTATTCAACAGAGACGTCATCATGCAATTGCTCACGTTACTCCTCGCCATTATTTGAGTTTGCTGGTTTGAAGGAGCAGGCAGCCGCAGGCTACTTGGATTGAAGCAAATTTGTGAAAGAAAAACCTGCTGTTGCAGAGCCACCTTGCCGCTGCTGAGCTGAGTTTGTTGCCACTACAATCAGGTGTATGATGCAATTGTCTCCAAACGGTGGTGCACTGTTGGTAGCTTTTTTCAACCACCATACACATATAGTCTTGCGCTTTCGCCTCGGCGGCATATAAGTTGCTTTGGCTGCATTTGGTTCCACGGTTGGTTTAGTTGTTTGGTTGCAATGTTGCATTTGAGGACACTTTGTGGATTGAGTCAGAGCTGGGCTTTCCAGTTTTGCTGCTGATGATGCTGAATCTGGTCTTGCTGATTGGATTGATGCGGCTACTGCAGCGCATAATAGCTCTATTTGCACTTAAACCGGCACGTTGCAAATAGTTTATCGATCATTAATACCTACTGGCGTCCAATTTCGATCAATCATATGTATGTGCAATGATCAGTTGTCATCGACGACGGTTTCATAGCCTCATTATGCAGAGATACCTGGAGCAAGAAAGTAGTTGAATTGTCATTGTTTACGAGTTCTGAAGTTCTAACAACTTCGATAAATAACAAATTTCTTCTTATGACTGGAAATTCGTATAAGCAAAGCTTCGAACTGATCAATAACTAATGAACGACCTATACTCCAATTACACTTAAGATTCCTGGAGGATTCTTTGTTGGAGGATTCTTTGAAGGAATTCCTGGAAGAACTCCTGGAATAATTGCAGGAGGAATTCCTGGAGAAATCCCCGGAGAAATTCTAGATGAAAACTACGGAGAAATTCCTGAAGAAATCATTAGAAGAACTTCTGAAGAAATCCCCGGAGGAATTTCTGAAGAAATTTCCAAAGGAATTCCAGAAGGAATCCCCAGAGGAAGTCCTGGAAGTATCCTGGAAGGAATTCCTGAAACCTCGGAAGAATTTATGGTGGAATCTTCCAAAGAGTTCCTAGAGGAATCCCCGGAGGAATTCCAGGAGAAATTTCCGGAGGAATTTCTTTAGGAATCCTCGGAGGAATTCCTGGAGGAACCACGGAGGAATTCCTCGAGAAATCCCCGAAGGAATTCCCCGAGAAATCCCCGGATAAATTCCTAGAGGAATACGTGGAGAAATCCGTAAAGGAATCCCTGAAGGAATTCCTGAAGGAATTTCGAGAGGAATTCCTAGAAAAATCCGGGGGGAATTACTGAAGCCCCGGGAGAATTTGTGGAGGAATCTTCGGAGAAATCCTTGGTTGAGTTCCTCAAGGAATCCCCGAAACTATTCATGGAGAAACTCCCGGAAGAATTCCTGGACGAACCCCCAGAGGAATTCTTGGAGAAATCCCCGGGGGAATTCCTGAAGGAAATCCTGGAAGAGTTTTTTTGTAGGGAATTCCTAAAGAAATTCTTGGGAAAATCGCAGAAGAATCTCTCAGAAAGAATCCAAGATGAAACGCCTAGAGGAATTCAAAAAGGAATTTATGAAGGATCACAGGCAATAACAACAGGAACTCCTGGAGGAACCATACCAGGAACTCGTACAAGAATATCAAGATGAATCTCATAAAAAAAAATCTGGAGGAGATCTGAGAAGGGATTCCTAGAGAGACACAGAAGGAATCTCAGCTGAAAGTCCTAAAGGATTCCCGGAGGGAATTTCTGGAGAAGCACAAGAAAAAAATCTTTAATTAATCCAAGAAGGAACTTTTGGAAGAACCCTGGGAAGAATCACAGTGATTCCTAGAGAAGCCCCGAAGGAACTCCTGAAGCAACATCAGGGAAATTCCGGAAGGAACTTCTGGAGGTACTGTAGAAAGAACTCCTGATGGATTAAGAAAAGAAACCCCTGAAACACTTAGGAACTAAATTGCTGTAGAAATCAAAGAAAGAAATCTTGGATAAATCACAAATTGTAATACTGATTTTGGAATCACAGAGGACATTTTTGACAACGGAATCTCCGCAGTCTATCGTTCTTAACCGTTATGAGCTTGAACTTGAGCTTGAGCTTGATTGACCGCCCGCAGTTGCTACTCCAGTATCGCCAGATCAGCTACACTCACACAAGGAACCAATGAGATAGCTGCTTGGGACTAACAGGCATTCTTTAGTGTGTGAGCGTTGGTGGTCTTGTATTTTTAGGCAACAATGGCGCCTGCTGCGTCAGGTTGCTGGTCAATGGGGAAGGGGAGGGAAGTGATGATTGCAATCGCTTGCCCACATCAGGCCGTTGAATCCTCTGCGCCTGCACAAGGTCATACGGATGTTGGTGTGTTGGTGGGAAATGAGTATTATGGTGCCAGGCGTAAAGCGATAGATTGTGTGTGTTAGATATGGTCAATCTTTATTGGAATCGGAACTTAAACTAATTATTACAAAGTAATTTTCATCTACGGTTACTCTGATGATTGTTTGGTCGGTTGCGTAGCACCGACGATTGGACGCCGCAGATCGAGTCGTCGCGTTGAACGCAACACGTCGCCGAAACGCTAGTCGCCGCTCCAGATGCAATACGCCACAGTGTGAAGATTACTGTGAAGCAGCACAGTCCGCCTAGTTGCATAACTTGTAGGCGTAATATGATAGATTGACACTGTGGAAGGGAAACGGCTTTTTTTTCAATCCGTTTCTGGTTCTAGCGATCGCTACGAACATACGAATATACATGAGATGTATATGTAGGAGAGAGAGTGAGAGAGAGAGTAGATAGAAAGATACAAAGTAGGAGGAAAGGGACGAGCCAGGGATTGAACCCAGGACCTTCTGCATATGATTCAGAAGCGGTAGCCACTAGACCACCAAGCTCGTTTCTATCGTTCTTAACCGTTGTGTCCGACAAACTTTTTGCTTTTTTTTACACCGTGCTTTTTAAATGGGCCCTGGGTACCCGGGTACCCTGTTGGCCACATAAGGGTTAAACAAATTCTACACTGCTTTTTCAATGGGGCCTAACTGACATTGTCGTGACATTTATTTCTTTTCGTCGATTTTTCCGTTTCAGCTGCCGGACCGCTCAAGAAATTGTCACAACGAAACCATTTCTTGAGCGTTTCCTGTCCTATCATTTTCCACAGTACTTATCAGGTGTGTACCACTCCTAAGGCCTTGGAAAGATCAACGATTCTTCAACGAATTACATATGCAAAATGATGAAGCTTAGTATAACAATCGAACAGTTTCTTGCCGGATTACAACGAGAAATTTTAGCAGGAATTCTTCCAGCGATTTCTGCGACAGTTCCGTCGCAGATTCCATCAGAGATTGTTGCAAGAATTCCTCTATGGATGCCTTCAGGTATATCTCCTGAAATTCCTTCAGAATTTTTACTGGCATTCCTCTCGAGGTTTTTTCAAGTATTTTTCAATATATTCTCCTGGGATATCTTTCAGAATTATTCCAGAGATTTCTTCAGGCATTTTTTTCTAAATTTTCTCTACGATTCTCTTGAGAATTCCTCTAGAAAATTCTCAAGAGGTTCTTCTAGACTAGAAGCTCCTCTAAGGAGCTTTTAGGAATTGCTTCACATATATCTCAGGATATTCCTTCAGATATTCCTCAATGGATTACTCCTGGATTTTCCAGAGATTACTTCAGAAATTACTCCATGGACTTTACTCAAGGAATCTGATCGATAGCTTGGGAATCAGTACCGGAATTTATCCTGGTTGGTCGATCCTGGAATGCCTGGGATCCAATTCTTAGGTTGCATTGGGATTGGGATTCCGTTGGATATGATTCACTGCCAACTCGGCTTGTTCGGTGTGGCACAAAATACACTCGTTTTCTATTCACAAACGATTCACCATACTCCAGAATAAACTTTATTTAAAATACACAAAACTACAAACTACATTTATTTAGTCTAACTTAAAACTTCTTCTACACAACCGTTCACAACCGTTTTACAAAAGAATTCTTATGTGTACAATAGTTTTAGAATATTCGTGAACGCAGATTCCAGTTGGTAAGCGAGGACCGTAAGCACCAACTATGGGAAACATTTTAGGGTGTCTCCAACAGAATCCTTCCAAAAAGATTTCAAGAATTCCACCTAGGAATCTCCAAAGGTATTTTTGGAGCTCTCTCAGGGATCGCTTAAAAACTTACATGGCATTCCTTAAGAAATTCAAAAAATCCCCCAGTATTTGTTGGTTGAATTTCTAGAATTTCTAAGGAATTTTCTAAAAAAATCTCTGTAGGAATCTTTAGATGTATCCCAGAAAAAAATTGTAACGGAATCGCATGAGAAATTTCAAAAAATACTTTTGTAGAAATTTCTGCAGGAATCCCTGAAGGAACTTCAGGTCACAGGTTATTCGAGATTCCAAAACAAATTCCCAAAAAAATGAAAGATTCCCCAGAGATATTGCTGAAAACATCCCTGAAGAAATTCAAGCAGGAATCCATGGAAGAATTACTAAAAAAAATCCCCCGAGGATTTTTAAAGGAATCCCAGATAGAATTCCTAAAGAAATTGCTGAATGAATAGTAGCGGAAACTTCTTGAAAACGCTTGGTGAAACTCCAAGAGATTTTTTTGGGAAACATTAGAAGAGTTACTTAAGAAATCCTTCAATAGAATATCTGAAGGATGTTCTTTTAATAAGAACCCTGAGGGAATCCGACAAATCTTCTAAAACATGTTCCAATGGAATTGCTGTAGAAAAAACCCTAGAGGTTTCCTTAGAGGAAATCCTGGGAGAATTTCTGATGAATTATACGAAACAATACTACTGGATGTCCTACTTGAATCTCTAAAAGAATTGTTGCGGAAATCTCTGGAGGAATTCACTGGAGGAATCACTGAAAGTATTAATGCAGGAATCCCTGGGATAAATTCTTGCTGGATGTTCTGGATTCATCCCTGAAGTAATTCCTGGAGACATTCCTGCGGATATTTTCCAGCAAACAAAATCTCTAACTGAAATGAATTCTGAAACAATCTTTGAAAGTACTTCTGAATGCGGAGGTGAATCAGTCAAAAGCTGACAATTTCAAGAATTTGAAGAATTAGAAAAAAAAAATAAACCCTGAAGAAAACTATGAAGGAGTCCCTACAGAAACTTTTGATTCCTTCAGAAGGATTTTCCAAAGGACACCATAGAAGAATTTTTGAAGTCATCCCAGGAGAACTTTCGGAAGAAATCCATGGAAAAATTTTTAAGCAAGTGCTTGGTCAGATTTCTTAAGCAACTCTTGAGGGCATATCTGATTGAAGCCCTGGAGCAATTTCTAAAAGATTCCCTGGAAAATTTTTTCTAAAATCCTAGGGAGATTTTATGAAGGGATTCCTTGATTAATTTCTAATAATGTCCATAGTTCAAATTTGGAAGGAATTCAAAGAAGATTTTCTATTCCCTGGATAAATTTTGAAGGAAACTTTGGTGAATTGTTCATGAATTTGGAAGATTATCTTAAGAAATTCCTGCAAAAATCTCAAAAACTTAAAAAGATGTTAAAATGAAATCTTGCGCGAAATTTCAAAAGGAGCTTGGAACTTTTGGTTTTCTAAAAGAAATTGCATGAAGATTTTGAAAGAATCTCGGGAGAGTTTGTGAAAAATCCATGGAACAATTTCTAAGAAATTCATTGAACTCTGGATGAATCTGTAGCAGTGCATGGATGATTAAAAAAAAAAACCCTGAAGAAATCAGTGGAGGATTTCTGAAAGAAATCCCTGGAGGATTTTCTAAAGGAATCCATGAAGGATTTTCTAAAAAAAATCCATGAAAGGATAGTTTTTGGATGAATCTTTGACAAATTTCATAGGAATTATTGAAAGATTCTATTCATTTTCTAAAGAAATATTTAGAATTATCCTTAAAAGAATTCTCAGTGAAATCTTAGCATCCCACTCCCGACAATCTCGAAAAATGTGAGTTCTTCTTTCAGAAGGGAAGTAACGAGTGGGTCCCGAGATGAACTAACTCCGGATTAAAAATCTCATTTAGAGATAAAAAAAATCTCAGAACATATTCCTGGCAGATTCTCTTAAATATCGTGATTCTTTTAGAAATTTTTCCCAGCATTCTTTGAGAGGTTCCTTCTGTGATGCCTCTTAGCATTTTTCCCGGAAATTTTCCTAAGCCCGGATTCCTCCTTCAGATTTTCCCAGATAAACATTTCTTCGTCATTTTTCCTTTAAATTTATTTTAAGGGATTTCTCCCGGATATTTATTTTGGGATTGGTTTCGGGCTAGGATTCCCAAAGAGGATTTTCCAAGATTCCTTCATGGATTACTCCCAGTATTTTTGCCTTTCTCGTACACCAAGGTGTACCGAAAGGCTATATGTTCACTCCGAAAATGAAATTTTGATAGAACCCCCGGAGGGCCAAGTCTTATATACCAATCGACTCAGCTCGACCAGTTGAGATGATGTCTGTGTGTATGTAGCTCGACCAGTTGAGATGATGTCTGTGTGTATGTATGTGTGTGTATGTATGTGTGTATGTATGTGTGTGTGTGTATGTGTGTATGTGTACAAAAATGTCACCTCACTTTTGTATAGTAAATATCATCCGATTTTAACGTTTTTGGTTTCAATCGACGCGGAATATTGTCCCATTGTTTCCTATTGAAAATGGTTTGAATCGGTCCAGCCGTTCCGGAGTTATGGCCATTTAGGTGTTCCGGTCCAGTACCCCAGGAAGGGGCCAGATATGAAATTGCAACAAACACATGCATGCGACCCATCAAACCACGGCATTTTCGATGATCTGATGAACAGTAAGCAGGAAAATAGTCGCAGACTATATCTGAACCGGTACTGTTCTGGAACTGGTTCTGGGTGTCCCGCCGGAAGTGGCCAAATATAAAAGTGAACCAAAACCATGCATGCGACACAGCAAATTGCAGCTTTTTGTATAACCTGATGAACGGTAGACAGGAAAAAAGTCTCGGACCATATCTAAACCGGTAGCATACCGGAACCGGTACCGGGTGTCCCACTGGAAGTGGCCAAATGTAAAAGTGAAACAAACCCATCCACACATCAAATCACCGCTTTTTCTGTAACCTGATGAATGGTTAACAGGAAAATAGTCTCAGACCATATCTGTTCCGGTAGTATTCCGGAACCGGTACCGGGTATCTCACCGGAAGTGGTCAAATATAAAAATGAAACAAACCCATGCATGCCGCTTTTTCTATAACCTGAGGAACGGTAAGCAGGAAAATAGTCTCAGATCATATCTGAACCGGTAGCATCCCGGAACCGGTTTCTGGTGTCTCGCCGGAAGTGGCCTACATGCGATACATCAAATCGTGGCCTTTTCGATAACTTGTACGATTAGCAAGAAAATAAGCTAAGCCCACATTAGAAACTATTGATAGTGTTCCGGAATCGGTTCGAGGTGTTTCGCTGAAAGTGGCCGAATGTAAAAGAGAACCAAAAAAAATATTCGCAACACATCAAATGGGTTTTAAGGTATCCTGATGAACGGTTACCAAGAAAAAATATCTCAGATCATGCTTGGGAAAACTGGTAGTGTCCCACAATCGGTTCCCGGTGTCCCTCTGGATGTGGTCAAATGTAGAAGGGAATCGAACTCCACGCATGCACTTCATCAAATCGCGGTTTTTCTGATAAGCTGATGAAAGGTTTTCAAGAAAATCAGCTCAGATTACGTTAGAGACCACCGATAGTATTCCACAACCGGTTTCAGGTGTCCCGCCGGAATTGGTCAAATGTAAAAATGGACCATGTAAATTTTCCGGAACCGGTTAATCCCACTGGAAGTGGATATACATAAAAGTGAATCAATTTTAGTTCCGGGTAATCTGATTAACAGTTTTCATAAACTCAGATCACATTTAAATATACCGGTAATGTTCCGGAATCATTTCCGGGGGTCTTGTAAGCAATACAAAGTAGACTCAGACTACATAAAAGGCTACCGGTGCTGTTGCAGAAGCATCTTTGGGTGCTTTAGCGGAATTACGAAAGTGAACTAAATAAATGCAAGCGAAGAAATGTGTAAGAGAACCAAAAACCTAAAAAAACTAAAGCGATCTCATCAAATCACACCATTTTAGATTCCTGAGACGTAAATTTGCAGTAGGATGGATCAACGTTGCATGGAAAAATTAAAATTTAAGCGCATCAGCCCGGAACATTCTTTTAAATCTTTATTTGCGTCTAAAATTACTGCGCAAAATTTTGATGCGACTGGAGGGCGAGCTCTGTAATGTGAGTTTTGAATGTGATATAGCATTGGCAATTCAAATTACTACATAACAAATTCTACATGAATTTTGTAACCAACGATAATAAAATATAGCATAAAGTGTGCAGATAAAACTTTGTCGAAGTGATCTGTGAAAAATTTTTATTCATGGCTAGTAATTGTCATCTTGGTATGAATCAGCCTCCAATGATGGTGATCAAGCAGTCAACTCAAAGGACTGATACTTTCAGCTCTGCCCATACGTTGAACATAACGTCGGAATAAGTGCCCCAATTCGATGATGATCTTGATAAAATTCTTGATTTTCTAAATAAAGTATTCTCATGATTCAGAAATTCTTAGGTGGTAGGTCCCAGATTGCTGTTATGAGCATTTCCTCCTTCTCGTCCGTTACCAAAGCACAGAGATTTGGGGCTGATCACTGACTCTAAGGCAAGATTGATTGCGTCGACGGAAAGATCATGAGTACATATTCGACGAGAAAGGCACTATCCCCACTAGGTGGATAAATCTGGGTTTTTTCATTTATAAATACCTCTTGCCCAAAAGACGTAAATAAGCAGCCTGTGCGCGCGAGCGGCTGCATTTTCAAACTGTCATATTATTTGATTAAAAATGTGTATCAATACAGATTTTTCTGTATCGCCGTGTAGGAGGGTATAGCAGATACCGATAGTCCTAGGTTTGTATAGATACTTTTAAAAATTCACTACTTTTTAACTGCTTTTTTTTCTTTTTACTGGTATTAATTTTTCTAAAACATATGTGAAAATGAACATTTTTTCATGTATTCTTTAAAGTTTAAGCAGCAATTTATAATGTTTTCATTAAATTTATTGGAAAGAACTTCAAATGTTATGCTTTCTGAAGAAATCTGTATCATATTTTGAAAATCTGTATTTTTCTGTACTCTGTATCTTGTATAGAAAATCAAAAATCTGTATGATACAGAAAAATCTGTATATCTGGCATCTCTGGTTGGAATTCGTTTTCATTTTCGCGTGATTTGATGATATTGTTGTTGAATGTACGGGAGACGCGAATAGAAGTCAACGATTCCGCGTCAAGAGTACTACAGTTCGTATAACTTGGTGAGCTTGTTCCTGTATCTCGTTTTGGTGCCTAGACGTTGATCAAACGTATCTTTTAGAATACACTCTTCCACTAACAACACCAAAATTCCCATGACACCTAGGCCTGAGTGGACGTAGAGGTATCTATATATCTTTCCTAGATGTCCAACTAACCTTTCCCATCAGTCAGCTGCAGCACTTGCAAGGACGTGGCCAGGACAGTTTTCGACCATTAATATAACCTTTTTCACATATGTCGGATCACTTTGTGTTCTTCGACAAAGTTCTCTGGGATATAGTCACCTACAATAATACCAAAGGGTTTAATTATTGAACGCTTACAGCGCTTACCAGGAGGTAATATTCACATTGGGTCATATTGATCCCAACAGCCTACTAGGGTTGAAACAGTATGTTAGGGGCTGTCCATTCACCACGTGGTGATGAGAGGGGGGGGGGGGTTCGGCCAATGACCATTTTGTATGGACTAATGACCATGCGGGGGGGGGGGGGGTGGTTGTGAAGTCCCAAAAAAATTACCACGTGGTTTATGGACAGCCCCTTATGGTATTGCTTGTTTTTGTTTTTTCTAATTCTACACTTCGGTATTGCTTGTATTTTTTAATACGTTGTGATGTGAAACTTGCGCCATGCTATAACAGTGTTTAGGAAACCAACAGAGATGTTTTTTCCAGTGTAGCATAGAAATTTTCATCAGTCGCCTTGGGGTCCCAATTCCAAAGAAACAGGTGCTTTTGCTACTACGTACAATCCAACAAGCCAACTGCCGCGCTACTTGAGTTAGTCAGTCACTCACTACCTGGCTTCAACGGTTCAAAACTCGAATCCGTCTGCCATCCAGCCATGCTCCACCAGAGTCGCTCCAAGGCATCTCTTGGGTCTCTGCCTTGCATTACGTACCTACGTCGACTGATATTCCACCGAGTTCGAGCGCACGGTAGTGCAAATAAAGCCTACAATAATACGCCTCATTTCGCGTTAAATGCATTTCTTGAGCTTTTAATAATTTTCCGTTCGTTCGCAGCCCAGCGAGGAGGCAGCCTTCCCTTGCAGCAGCTCTCCGCTTGATAGTGGTAATTTTTATTAGTGCACACAGCCGTTCGCTGCAAGGAGCAAATACCCCTCGCGTATTAAAATCTGGCTCAGCCCAAGAGACCCCAAGAGAAGAGATACGATGCGAATTCGAAGCCAGGCAGGGACGAACGATGGATGGCCCAAGTCAGTTGCGTTTGTTGTTCGCATCGGTTTTAATTTTTGCTTTATTTTATTTGTTGTAGCTTGCAAAATCGCACCACACGCTCGCTGTACATTGCGCATTGCGCAGCATCCAATTCTGGTCAGCCACTCAGCTCCTCAGGTATCTACCTCTATAGAAAGGGGGTGGAAAAGTGAGCCACATTACAAGTTGATTTCAAACGCACGCACGGCGGCGCGATTCGACAAGTTGCTTGCCGTGCCGCGCCGCGTCACCCCGCTGCTGTCACACTCACACAGCACGCTACGATGAGATTGCGATGGGTTAGTTGCAGCAGGCTTCTCCCAGTCGGGGCCATCGTCATAGCATGCCATGTCTCTTTCTTCGATACGTGGTATTCTTTGGGGTTTTGCATCGCGCGTTTCACTCCTGACAGGGTTTTAAATTTATGTAAGAAGAACTTGTTTCTATTCACCTAATTCATTTATCTTGCACCGAGAGAGGCTGAGAAAGGTGGTTTTGTATTATCTCTGTCATGGAATATGTTATTTGCAATCGTGAAGCTGTTTGAACCTTTCCATACATGAGAACATACAAACCAATAACTGAGGCAACATAACCTCAAAATGCTTGTCTGGTAATTTTCATAGTAGGCATAGGGGACCAATGCAGCGTCAAAGCTTTGCTCCTGCTAATTTTTATGGGTTCTGCACTAGCCATTAAGGTGAAACATAAATTCACAGTTAGATCCCTTCATGTATTCATCTGCAAAGCAGGAACTCCAACCAGTCGAACAACGAGGCGAAGGTCCCAAGCTTGAAAATGATTTTTCCATAATTTTTCATATTATTATTATTGCACTTGCTCTGACCATTCGCCATCTCCACGGGTCCTCAAAATGATTCGTCGTTATGATGATTGCCGTTGTATTTTGTTGTTGCTATTTTTCCATCGTATGGCATAGGAGACTTATCTCAACTTGGCGAAACCACCTCGCGTTCGTCGCTTCGCGTAGTCTTGGAAACCACCGTGAACGACAAGACACAGCGCTGCGCTGGCTGCTGTTTGTTACAGCATCCACACTACGGCCTACTACGTGCATGGCAATCTACGCATGACAACGGATTCAATCACGGAAAACGGGAGGAAAAGAGCAGTGGCGGAACGGGACGAAAATATTACAAACGCACATTTTCTTCGCGAACATACCACCGTTCATAACATGTACGTGTATGTTGTATGGCGGGTGGGAACATAATACAAATCTAGATCTTATCTGTCCGCGCGCTGCTGATGGAAAAATAACGTAGCCACTCACTACCGATGGGCTCTCTGGGTACACGTTACACGGGACCGTTTGGCGAAAACAAGTGACCCGTCGAGAGTTGCGAGGGAAATCCAGTTGATGAATATTCTGCACATTTTGTTGCAAAACGGCTGATGCCAAAACCTACAGAAATGGTGTTTTCAACCTCAAATTGATAGAGAGAAATCTATTACAATATAGTCTCTTGAGTTACTTTCATCAAAATATAAGTAGTTTATCTAAGGTCCCTTTCACATGACAAATATTTGACCAAATAAGCGCAACAGAAGGCCAATCCAATACAAATCATAGTAGCCTGGGTTTGAAGTCGGGCTCAAAGCATTAGCATTAGCATTAAGCAAGTCACACAAATTTGTAGGTGGTGCAGTTCCAGACCGCTGTTATGAAAATTGCCTGCTTCTCGTTCGTATCCAAAGTACAGAGATTTGGGGTTAATCACTTCAACCCTTTGAAGCCGGAATTTTTCCAAGCGTTCTTCTGGAGGTTTTTCTACTTTTTTCTGTAGTTTTGGTATTCAATAGTATAAAAACGGTAGAATATTATGCGGAATATTTTTTCTGGATTTGTAATCTATCATGTCCAGTAAGTCTTCTGAACATTCAGTAGACAGTATCAGATCATTCGGGATATCCTAGATCATCCAAACTGTTCTTGAGTTTGAATCCTAAAGTTTACGAGTGTAACGGTAGCTTCTGCCATTAAAAGCTATGATTTGTAATCTATCATGTCCAACAAGTCTTCTAAAAGCTACAGTGGTTGTTTTTATCAACTAAGCTTCATAACAGTAAGGAGCCCATAACATCCCAAAAATATACATATAACAACGCGTATTGTCCCTCTAACTGTTTTCGTAAGTACAGTGGATTGTGTAACACCTTAACGTAGTGGCAAAAGCTATTATCACAAGTGTAGACCTGAAGCTATGGTCTCCGGAGTAGTGATGTTGATCTGGAATATCTTAAAACTATCATTACAGATTACAGTCTAAAGATCATTATGAGACTAACTACTGTTACTATCAAGAGCTAAACTTCAGGATAGTTTGGACGACCCTCAATGTCCCAGAGGTTCATAAAAATATATAGTAGACTTGAAGTTGATCCAGTCACCGCTATTGATTATGAAACGTTACTCAGTACGTCAGATATAAGTAGCTGATGTTACGAGTGTAGACCTGAAGTTCTGAACTCATAGATAGTTTGGCTGACCTGGAACATTCCCATAGTGTCTCTAAATGACATTTGAGATTTCAAGAGCTTCACGGATCACAGCAGATCCTATGCTAATATTTATGGTGAAAACACAAAGTTTTTCTTGTAGATTTGAAGGACTTCATTATAGAACAGTTTGGACGACCGTGAATGTCTCAAAGGGTTATAATAAAAAAGTAGACTTCAGATTGCTCCAGTAACTACGGTTGATTATGCAGTTTTACTCAGTATAACAGATATGGATACTGTTACGAGTGTAGACCTGAGGTCCTGAACTCCAAGGAAGTTTGGCTGACCATGAATATCCCTGTAATGTCTCTAAATGTCATTTCAGATTTCAAGAGCTTCGCGAATCCCAGCAGGTTATGCAATACTATTATTTATGACGAAAACACATACAGTTATTCTTGTGGATTTGCAGGACTTCATTATAGAACAGTTTGGACGAACCTGAATGTCCAGAAGGTTTATAATAAAAAATAGACTTCAGATTGGTCCAGTAACTGCAGATGATTATGTAGCGTTTCTCAGTACAACAGATATGGATAATGTTACGAGTGTAGACCTGAAGTCCTGAACTCCAAGGTAGTTTGGCTGGCCTGGAATATCCCTGTAGTGTCTCTGAATGACATTTGAGATTTCGAGAGCTTCGCGCACCCCAGTAGATTATACAATACTATTATATATGATGAAAACACATAAAATTATTCTTGTAGATTTGAAGAACTTTATTATAGAACAATTTGGACGACCCTAGATGTCCCAAAGGTTTATAATAAGCTCTTAGACTTCAGATTGCTCCAGTAACTGCGATTGGTTATGTAGCGTTTCTCAGTTTAACAGATTTGGAGACTTTTACGAGTGTAGACCTGAAGTCCTGAACTTCAAGGTAGTTTGGCTGACCTGGGATATCCCTATAGCGTCTATAAATGACATTGTTAATGTCAAGAGTTTTACGGATCCCAGTATCTTATGCAATGCTATTAGTTGTGGCGGAAATACATAAAGTTATTCTTGTAGATTTGAAGGAATTCACTACAGGACAGTTTGGAACACCTAGAACATCCCAGAATATAAAACACTTTTTGATACATATAAACGAAACCCACATCCAAGTTTAGCTTTTAGAACAACTGGTATGTCAATTATTTCAAGAGCACCAATCTTAAAAATTCATAAACAAATGCGCTCGATTTGGAAAAGCTGCCTCTTTTTGCGGTTCCCAACCTTTTTGACGTGGCGGCCCCCTTCAAAAATTGTCAAAACATCTGCGGCCCAATGACAGTTTTTAGAAAAGAATATGAATTAAATGAACGAAACCGAGTTTTTTGGGCACAGTGACCTAGAGTAACTTACTGTGGGAGGGATTTTCGACGATCAATAATACGTTTTTTTATTCGACACTCACATTTCGTAAGCAATAATGTACATTCAGTTTCAGTCGTAGCTGAAAAAATAGCGACGCAGCCGAAATTTTTTTCTTCTGAAGGCGTTTTATACTGAAAATTTGTTCCTAAAATTGTGGCTTCTGGGGGTGGCGGTATACAAAATTTATTTGCACAACATAGAAAAAAAAAATAACAATTGTTTTGGTAACATCGCGACCCCCCTGGACTGGCGGACCACCGGTTGGGAACCCGTGCCTTAAGTCAAAATGGTAGCGCTGAGCGGGTTGCTCGAATAATAGCCGCCATTACGGTTGCTCTTAGTTTATCTGGGATAACACTTCAAAGCATACAGAATTACTTTAATGACAAAAAATCCCAACGCACTATGAACATTTATGTTTACTTCCGTTTTTTATAAAGAATCAGTGACAAGCACTGGGTTGCGGTCATCCGAACGCGCTGCGGACTGTTTTTTTTTTGTCGCCAAGAGACAATTACAAGGGTGCGGTCATCCGGATGCGCTGTGGACTGTTTTTTTTTTTTTTGTTGTTGTCCCCAAGAGACATTTACTAAGGTGCGGTCATCCTGACGCGCTGTGGACTGTTTTTTTTTGTCGCCAAGAGACAATTACATGGGTGCGATCATCCGGGCACGCTGTGGACTGTTTTTTTTTTGTCGTTATGAGACAAATACAAGGGTTTTTTTTTGTTAATGTCACCAAGAGACATTTACTAAGGTGCGTTCATCCGGACGCGCTGTGGACTGTTTTTTTTTTGTTGTTGCCATGAGACAATTGCAATATTGTGGTCATTGGTTGCTATTGGTATTTAAAGTGTTTCAACGAGATAACATTTCCATCGAACGCATGGAAAGAAAACATTAAAAGCAACAGATAAACGAAACAATGTGTGGAAACCAGTTTCTCCATTCCTTTTTTGTAAAGCCCAGAGCTTGTAACTTGCTGACATTCCAATGCGATTTTTAAATTTTGAAAAAAATATTGATTTTTTTAACTATACGAAAGAGCACCTTTTTTTCTGAGCCACTATGATTATTTCCTAATTAATAGATCTTTATTTTGATACTTAAAATCAATTCCAAATTGATTTTTTCGGCTATTTCTTACTACAGACTGTAAAGTGAAAATTGAACAATAATGTTGCCAATAACACAAAGTTTTTTAAAGGGCAAATAAAAATACTGTTATGCCCAGATAAAACTTCTCTACCACCGTATCGCCCATTTAGACATTAAACATACTGGAAAAACTTGTAATTAGAAGGCACGAAATGTTGCTAATTGGCAAAATGAGAGATGAAATTTGTGAAAAAACCCGCGTTCTGGTGGGATTCGAACCCACGACTCCGTATTCGCTAGACCGTAGGTAGTGGGCACAAACAGGAGTGTGTTGTGGATTGGCATGTAAGCCGAAAAGAGAGATGAGTTTGTGAAATAGGAGTGTTCACGGTGCGGCTTCGGAGTCAGTTTGGCTTTCTATTCCGCAGAACCATTACCTGTTCTGTGGCTTAGTTGGTTAAAGCGCCGGTCTAGCGAATACGGAGTCGTGGGTTCGAATCCCACCAGAACGCGATTTTTTTCACAAATTTCATCTCTCAATTTGCCAATTAGCAACATTTCGTGCCTTCTAATTACAAGTTTTTCCAGTATGTTTCAGACATACCAGCTAACCTGGTAAAATGCCAGTAAAATGGGCAATATGTATCATTGTACATTAAACATAATTGGGCGATGAAAACTAAGGAAAACCTTTCCAATACTTTGAAACACCGAACGATTTTAACATTGTTTTCAGAAAACGTAGTTGTGATGGCGGCAGCACTCCTCGGCGGTCAAATCAAGTGGAGATAAGAAAACAAAGAACTCAGCAAATTCTGCAGGTCACACACCCTTTAGTACATCCTACCTTCCGGAACTTCCAAGAAGTATGATTAGATTGGTGAAACTCACTCAACTGATTGCACTACAACTTCGTTTGGATGAAGATTACCCCCAATTTCACATTCACTTATTTCCCAATGCCCCCGCTTGTCCACATCTAACAACACTAGGTTCACTAATTATCTAATCCGGCAGGATCGCCAAATGTGCGCTTTAGAATCGTTGCGAGCAAGCAGGAGCTATTGGGAATGTTTTTTGACTTTTGCACTTTGATGATGTTGTGACGGTGACGACGTCGCGGGTGGCTGAAATGCCATGCCTACTTTGATTGCTTGATGCGTTGTGGGTCGTTGCTGACCGAGCGGTATCATAGCATACATCTACTGTCACACATAGTCAGTAACAAGATTGACGTAATCCTCCAACGATCGAAAGCCGGCTAGGGCAGGCCACATCTTTGTGACAGCTGAGGAATGGGAAAGGAAGATTAGTTCGGTATCTAAAAAAGGTATGAAGAGGTCTCTACGTCCTCATCCTCTTAGGCCTAGGTGTCACAAGATCACAAAACAAGCGCAAATTATCCGAAGATCAATTTGCAAGCACTGTTCGACTGTAAATCCAGATATAACGGCAATTTTTTATAAGCTCTATCGAAGTTTCTCACTAGTTTCTTCATTTTTAGATATAACTAACTGTCCCGGCAAACTTTGTTTTGCCAAGCTTGTGGTGGTTTGGCAGCTTTTGAGCTGATGTGCGTAGCACTCTGGATTGGTTTCATTTCGATCGTGTTGATTTTCTTTCCAGCTCGTAAAAAATCGGCACTTTTTTAATTTTCCAACTTTTTTAGTCGATTTTCGTAACTTTTTCTACTTATTAACACAGCCACCATGAATACGAATCGAACTGCGCAAGAGTCATGCTAATCGGTTTATCCGTACGTGAGTTTTGTTGCCTCAAATAAACTTCACACTCATTTTAAAATATATAGATAGGTATGTACATTTTGAAGAGTTTTGGGTGTTTACCTGTAGATACCACATGACTCGAACTTTTGCCCCATTATGGGTAAAATATGATTTCCAAAGTTATATTGCAAAAAGTTATACATGCCTCGGCTTCCTCAAAATATACCTAGTTACGCCCCAAAATAATTTAAAAAAACTGAATTACATTTCCAATCCATCGCCAATTACATTTTTTTTAACAAAAACCAACATTTAGTAATAATTTTTCGAAATATTATGCAATTTTCACAATTTTTGGAGTGAAAGACTTTAATTCAAAAAGGCTTCGAACAACCTTAGCACCCGAAAGAAATACTTTGAATTGAGTTCAAAAACTTCAGAAGAAACTCTAGCCCCATTTAAACCTTAGCCCCACTTTACTTGTCTGTTTTTGTAAAAAGTTTACATATAAGTAGAAACAAAAGAAAAAGGCACATTATTATACTGAACATCTGAAAAACAATAACCGGACCTACTAATATTCCTCTTCCCTCTCTAATGCAGTGCACGGTACAAAAGCATTCCATAAGTGATGCTTTCGTTTCCCCCGTCGTGTCTTTCATTAATACGTTTCAATTATGCTTCCTAGCCCTTGATAGTCTCCCCGTGTCTCTCGACTCTCGACCCGATTGTAGTGTGTGCTTGCAAGCAAAGTGGCTCATCGCTTAACGAGCTCTGGAAAGCAGGCAATAAACAAGTTCTCATTAGCCCAAGACTCATCCTACTCAGCACAGAGCCTCGGCAACAATTGCTGGCTGCATTCCTTCTTATGCCTCGCGCCTTGTCTCATCTTCACATGCAAGCCAAGCTTCCTTCCTTCAACACATTTAAATGTTGCGAAATGAGTTCAACGAAATCTGCATGTTGCGCTGGGCTGGCTGCGGCCACGCGGAGAAGAACGGCGCGCAAAACCTGCCCCAACAACGCCGTTTATCCGAGCCCAGGATCTAATCCATCGTCTTGTCATGGAGAATAATCCCGTTCACAGAGCGAAATGATTATCTATTTATAAAAGCAGAAAAATGCATTTTCTGTTCGGTTGTTGTTTGTCCGTTTGTCCGTTTCTCCAGTCCGCCAACCTAATCCGTGTGGCAGTGCCGCAGCAGAGGAGTGCACCGGACCTGGTCAAAGAAAAAAGAGGTAGACTTCACCTGCTCAAGGAGGTTCATGAAACAAGCGGAACAGCTATAGCAGGCCGTGGAGTCTTTTATCTTTCGCACTCAATTTTCGCTACGACGGAATACATCAACAACAGCAGTTGAAGCAAGCACTGCCGTTGCTATGACACTCTTCGCGTTCCGACTGACTTGGGACCGGCATGCGAGTGCGTGAGTAGTTAAATACAAAAAAGTATAACTGTTTGGGTGTTGGTGATCCTTTACAATACCTTAAACTGTATGTTTAAAGTTCAAGTTCCTCCATCGTTAGACATCTGTTTAAAATTCAAAGTTCTTGGGTAAAGCTAAAATCTTTAAAGTTTATAGTTTTAAAACCTAAAACATTAAAAGACTACCAAATCAAAGTACAAATTAGCAAACTCCATCCATAGAATTTTTAGCGCCCACGTCCCTACTCCTTATCATACACTTTGGATGGGTCATCTTAAATTTGTGTGGATTGTTGAATTCTTCAATAAATTTCTTCAAGCATGTGGAATCTCTCCAGAAAATCCTGCAGAAACTCATGTAGACATTGCTTCCGTAGTTTCTCCATCATGAGTTTTTCTGGAAATTCCTCAAGAATTTCTTCCAATGATGTCTTTGGAAGTTTTTACTTGTTTTTTTTTTTTTAATATCTAGAAATTTCTCCAGAAGCAATCCCTACAAACATCTACAGAAGTTCCTGGATTTTTTTTATTATACTTTACAGTAGTTTAAGTGCTTCTCCAGAAATTCTTTCAGCGATTCCCAAAAATAAACTTCCTCCGGGTATTCTTTTGGAATATCCATGAATTTGAATAAGGGACTTCTCCAGGAATTCCTCTAAGTATTTCTTAATCAATCGTTATGGCAATTCCACCATTGGTTTCTCTAGGAGTTTTTCCAGGTATTTCTCAAGGAATTTCTTCGACAATTTTTTCTAGAACTCCATCCAGAATTTTCCTGGGATTCTTTCTGATAATCCTCCAGGGATTCTTAAGGAATATCTCCAGAGATGTCTATAGGAATTTGCTAGCAGTATTTATTTATTTGACAACATCTTCGGCTGAATGCCGAATAGACTTAATTCTATTCTTAAACACTAATTCACTTATACTAAAATCAAACGAGTCACAGACAACGTTAAACAACCTACAACACGAATCAAACAGGCTGAAAGGTAATCTGAAAGGTGAATGGGAATCCACAGCAATCTTGAATTACGAAGCCGCAAGTTGCTTAGAAGACAGCTGCAATCGATTTTGCCGGTGACCATAAAGTGCTCAAAGAACACTAAGTTGAAGCAAGGTAGGTCAAGTCCCAGAGGGGACGTAGAACCATAAAGAAGAAGAAGTGCTGGAAAATTAGAGTATTCTGAGAGTGAATATCATTGAAAATTCTAGAACTTTTGGCACACCTGTTGGAGGAAACCCAGAACTCCTGGAGGAATTCCTCTGCTGAAGAAGTCCTTCAAGAAATTGTTGAAGGAATTCTTCAAGTAAGTCTTGTATGAAATTAATAGGAAAGTTATAATAGAATCTCACACGGAACACCTGCAGTAATTCGATAAGGTATTATAATAAAAACTCCTGCAGGAATTCAATAATAAACTCATAAAAGATTTACATTAGAAAAATCTGAGTGAATTTCTCCATGAACTTACTTACTTATTGTGCAAATATTACAGAAAGAAATTCTTTAGGAATCACAGACAAAGTTCTTGGAGAAATATCGCAAGAATTGTTTGGAGGAATTCCGGAAGGATTTCTTGGACGAGTTCCACAGAGAATTCTTGGAGAAATCCTAGAAAAAAAATCTCAATTGGAATTTCCGTCTCAATCCTGAAGGAATGCTGAAAGGAATCCAGGAACGTATTACTAAAGAAATCTCGAACTTAATTGCTGAAGCAATCTAGGAAAGAACTTCTGAAAGAAACGCGAGTGAAATCTCAAGGAAGAATTCCTCAGGAGAAAATCTTCGAGGACATAGGAAGATCTCCTGGAGGAACCTTAGAATAAGAAATCCTCAAAATAAGGCATCCTAGAAGGATCTTCTTGAGAAATTCCAGAAGCAAATCCAAGAGGAGTCCAAAAGGAAGTCCAGAGAATTCTTAGAAGAGAATTCTGAGGAAGGCCAGAAAGAACTCCGTAAATAACCCGCGAAGGAACTCCTGGAGGAATCCTCAGAAGGAGAAATTGCTGAAGGAATTCCTTGAGGAATCCCAGCAGGGACGCCTGAAATAATCGCAGAAAGAACACGTAAAGTACTCCAGGAAAAAATTTCCTGAGGAAAGCTAGGCAGAACTCTTGGATGAATCACTTAAGAAATATCTGGAAGGATCCCGACTGGATTTCGTGGATGAATCTTATAAAGAATTCCTGGAGAAATCCCAAAAGAAACTCCTGAAGGAATTTTCGATCAAATTCCAGGGGAAATCCCGAAATCTGAAGGAATCTCTTCAAAAAATCCTGGGGGAAACCTGGCCTCTGGGATTTCTAAGGGAGTTTTAATTTAGGATCCCCCAATTCTGGAGTTCCTCCAGGAGTACCTTGTAAGATTACTCAAAGTGCTGTTTCCGAGATTCCTTCAGGAGTTTCTTCTTCTTTACTTCACTACTTCACGAACGTCAAAGTGTAAACACAAGTTACTTCCTGAAGGCACCCGCTTGTCCACAATAATTTCAAGCTTCACAAGTTCCTTCTCAGATTCCTCTATAAGTTCCTTCTGGGACTCCTGAAGGAGTTCTACTTCCTTCGGCTGAGATTCCTTGCCTAGCTGGGAGTTCTGCAAAAGTTCCTTGCAGAACTCATCCAAGAGTTCCTTCACGGAAAGGCTTTCCTGGATGAATCTCGGAACTCGTGGAGGAATCCGGGATGAATCTTAGGAAGAATTTTGGGGGGGATCTTAGAAGGAATTCCGGAGGGAATAATGGAACGAATACCAGGAAGAATCTCGTAATGTAACCTTGAAGGAATTTTAGAACGAATTCTTAGAGTAATCTCAGAACGAAATGCAACGCTCCAGAGGAATCTTGGAGCTTCCGGGAAAATCCCTGAAGCAATTCATGGAAAACTTTGGAAAGAAATCTTTGGACAACTTCCCGAAGGAGTGCCAGGAGGAACTCTGGATTGAACATACTAAGGAATCTCAGAAGAAACTCTTGGAAGAATCCCAGGAATAGCTCCCTGAGGAAGCCCAGAGCCAATTTCTGAGGATTCTCGGAACAAACTCCTGGAGAAACTTCTCGGAAGGTATCTCTGGACTTGGAGTTTGGAGGAATCCTGAAAATAATCCCTGTGGATTCCTGGAAGAAATTACAGGAGAAACCGAGAAAGAATTTCCTGGAAAAATCTCAGGAAGAATGCCTGGAGGAATCCCAGAAGGAGCTGCTGTGGGAACCCCACCTGCAACTCATGAATTAGTTCACCTTTCAACACACGCTAATCAATATTTGCGATTCATTCACACTGGATCAACTCAATTCAGTTCATAATTTGTTCATAACCCAGCTTAGTTCGGTTGCATGAAGAATCATAATGCAATTGTTTGTAATATTGTTCGAAATACAGGTATCAACAGTAAGAGCTTATAAAACTATGACGTTTATAGCATGGCTAACTAGATCCAAATTCTACGTCTGCAATGACACCGCGAAGTTTGACGACACGGATGGAAATAATAATATTTCAGTGAATATTTATTGTTATTGACAAAAATGTTGGATGCAACTCGTTGCAAAACTTTGCAAAACGTTTCAGATCTATATTTGCTCCAATTTCTTCTTGTCCTTCTGTGCATTTTTCTCTTCAATATCATTGAACAGTTCAACAAAATACCAATCTACGGTACTATGTTAAGGACGAGGTATTTGAAGTACACAGCTAAAATTTTCTCGAGCACAAATCTAGAGAATCGTCAAACGGATCTGGCTGAAAAGGTAACTCAAAGTTTACTGTGCAGAAGCAAGCATCAAGTTACATTTTCAGCCAGATACGCTTGACGGTTCTTTAGATTTGTGCTCGAGGAAATTAGAGCTATGTTCTCTAAATACCATTTCCTTAAAAATTTCTTCTAATTAAAGTCACATAAAAGCTAATGAAAAGCTGACCAACTATTCTAATTTATATAAAATGTAATAGTTGTCTAACTATGATATAAGAAAAATTAAATCTATAGTGTGGTTTGATGTGAATACAATGTACTCAACATTATTATATTTATTTGCATGCAATATCAATATGCATTAAAAACTAAATGCGATGAGTACCAATCAATGAGGCTTTCTAATTAGGATAACTAGCTTCGATTGCCTATGGTATCGTGCACTTCAATTGATCCCTAACCTCTCCGAACCATCTCATTCTCATCAAACGCACTATTCACATGGGTTCACTGTTCAGTGGTGCATGGCGGTAAACATGAAACGGATCGGTTCCCATAGGCAATTATAAGTGTTTAAAAATTAATCCTATCAATTCCATTCTTTTGCGCAGTCCTGCTCCTCCGATCGGTCGCTCAGTGCACAGCAGCAGCAGCGCGGCAGAGCAATCAATTCGTTTCACTCCATTCACTCACTCACTTGCTTGGATTGTCCCCAGAGCCTACTGCCACCACTATCTTTCCAGAACACACAAAGGAAGCCGCCGCTATCCGAGGATTTGCGCGGATTTGGTTCGAAGGTGATTGTCAACTCGGATCGATTCTTGTGACTTCAAGAAGTCCTACCCCTGGCGGCACGGTGTGGTAGACTGACCCCTCCTCAGCGACCGGCGTTGCAGATGACCATCTTCGTCGGATAGACAATAAACAATGTACTTGCGCGGGACTTAAGGGCCTCTTAAATCGCTCAAACCGCGAGACCCTTACTGTGGCGTGACGTCACTTGGGAAACAGTCGCTCCAACACTTTTCAGAGGCTCACCAAAAAAAAAAACAGGCCATAACAATAATTCAAGTCTTTGTCATACCGAAAGCAAAATTGACCGCCTTCGCGAGTGCGCAAATAAACAACAAACACATGCGGAATCAGTTCCTGGAGCGAAAGTCACGCTCCCAAACAAGTAGGCCCAGTGTTGTACTACATACTCACTCATATGCGAGCTCGCGAGCGGCCTCCGGAAAGAGTAAAAACAGAAAAGATTTGCCGCCGCACCTCGCGAAGACAGCTCACGGGACACATTCACAATACACCCTTGCCGCGCCGCGTCGCCTTACGCCGCGCATCGTGTCGCGGCCTGCTTTGACTGAGGGGGTGGTGGGAAAACACACAGAGACCCTTTTTGTAATAATAGCAGCCGCCTAATGGACATGTGTATAGCCATAAAACATTGATACATCATGTTTTCAATTATACAAAAAGGTAAATTATAATAAAAACAAACAATACAATGCATTCATCATTCAATAATTGAATTGAATTTAATTGAAGTAAATAAAAATCTGCTGCCAGCACCGGCACCCACAACCGCCCCGGGGTCTGAGAGGCAGACCGCCAAACGAAGATTCATTGGTCCCAACACTGGCAACCCGATGCGATGGAAGACAGAGTGAGAGAGAAAAGCTGAGCTGAACAAAAGACTCGAAAAATCTCGTTGTGGACGGATATGAAAAAAGTCAGGAAATATTGGGAGATCAGGGTAAAGTGCCTATCTAAACATAAAGTATAGAAATCAACATTATTGAGGTTTAAAAGTTTCCCTCATATGCCTGAAACCGTTCAAGAACAGTTTCGCTTAAACGGTGCATTTCACCCGGACTCCCCTTTATGCGCGCGCTCAAAACATAAGAAATCAAACGATATGCTCCCTTAATTCAAGCGGGAAAACCGATCTCTGCGGAAAAAAAAGAAAACATCAAAGAGATTCCCATTCGGAAGCCGCCCGCAATAAAGGCTTCCGCACACAAGTTCACTCGTCACCGGCTCGCCGCCATGACACTTGCTGCCGCCGCATTCTATGAACTCGCCTGGTTTGCAGTTGCGCGATTATGGATTTTTAAACACTGACTGGGTTCCAGTCGGGTATGCAAATGACTTCCCCGGTGTACAGGAGCTAGGCTGGGTGACACCACAGGTTACCTTCTTTGGAGTTGTGGGGTGACGGATGAATTGGGATGTCCCTCGAGAATCTCAGATTCGTAGGATCTGTGAATAGAGCTTAGCGAAATTTTCCCTATAATTGCGGAACGAAAACTGTTCTGGTTTCGTTGGATGCACAATGCAGATCCAGGTGCACCAGTCACATTTCTCCATCTGGAACTGGCATTCTACTATCTTGCGTGGATTGCCATCAGTGCCAATTTATATAAGAGCTGGAGTTGGCAGATGACAGTTGAATGATCCTCGAATTGATAGCCGTTCTAATGGCTAGATTCAGTTGCTGATTGAAAGTTGAAATCAATATTATTATTACTATTATCATTTTTTATCACACTTTACTTAAAAGTCGACATTCGTTTCGAAAAATGAATACAATGCTGCTTTTTGTCTAGTTGATGGAATAAAACTTAAAACTGGATATAAACGGGAATCCATTACAACCAGCACGGCTTAGAAATAAAAACTGTGTTAAGGATAAACGTCTTAAAATCCCCCTTCAACAGTGCATCAAAACGTCAGACACACAAATCTCAAAAATCAAGTTTCAAACAATATAGTGCATTTCATTATTCTGTTCTTGCTCACTTATAATAAGATTAAAATAATAAGCTCAGGTGTGCTTGTTTGTGCGCTCAAAATCGTGAGTAGCTGCCAAAGTTGGCCATTGCTCCGGCCATTTTGGGAATCTGACAAGTCTGTCCTCAAGCTAAACCGTACAAAATATAGAATGACAAAATTTTGAATAAGAAAACGAGGAATGCAGTAAGAAATAGTAACGTACCTTTAAAGATTGGCGTTGAAATCTGAAACGAGAAAATAATATCAAATGTTAATTTTAGGGCTTCGTTCGATGATATATGTTGAACTAGGCTAAGGCACAAAACGTCAAAAAACAAAACATCATATTCGAATGAGTGTAATCAGTTTTGTACCTTTTAATTCCGCCCTATGTTGCTTATTCTTTGACAGATACGCGTATTTCGACTACCACTTGTAATCTGTCAAAGGACAAGCAACATAGGGCGGAATTAAAAGGTACGAAACTGATTACACTCATTCGAAGAGGGTATTCTGCTTAGAGGGTTCGAAAAGTCGGTACAAGAAAACATCATATGCCAAAACGTCAAATACCAATGTTGTCCGTTGTCCGTTCAGTCTGAGCAACCTCTGGTTGCAGACGGTGTAGTTTCTAAACTAAACTAACGTTAGCGCAGTTACGATATACACTGTGGTGCATTACACTAGTTTACAAAATAAAACGAAAGTCGTGAACATCTGTCAACGATCAAAATTTTTGAAGCATAATGTAGCGCTGATTTCGAAACCGTGCTTCAAAAAAATTAAAGTAGAACAGTTTTTTAATTTGAGCTCAATATCGAGTTTTACAACTTTTTAAAATATGGAATTTAATAAATCTCAAATATCTTGCGTTTTGTTCAACCAATTTTAAATCTTTTTCCATAAATTAAAAGCTGAATATAATACCATTCGATCATCTGAATGCAGGTTTCGCATCAGACTGATGAAATTCGAGATAATGGCGAGTTTTGGGGACGATCTCCTTAAATTTTAGCAAATTTTCCAAAAATATATGAAGAAATGTATTTTTTTTTTCAATAAGAAAAAATCAATTTAAAAATTCTTTCTCAACGTTTATTTGACATTTCATATGTAGGCGAGTTACAGTCAGCTCAATCGGAGCATTGATTACGGAGAATGAGATGTGTGAAATGAGCGACTTTGCTTGAAAATAGAACAAAAATTGATTTCAAATCATCAACCTTGTATGGAAAGTCGAAAAAATTTCCGCTCTACTGTAATTTTTTTCCTTCGCGTTTTCGAACTCGGGGCATGATTCTACACCAAAAACGATCATCAGCTTACCGAGTTCAAAAATGCTGTAAACTAGTGTAATTGATCGGACAAACGCTGATTTTCATACAAAATGGCCATGTTTTAGATGCTGTAACTATAGTTTGCTTTGATTGATTGAGCTCAATTTTTGACACGAAACTACAAATATGCTGAATTTTACGTGTACGAAGTATAAAATGTTTTTGTTCACAGGTCTGGGCGTGGCAAACCATTGAAAATATTGCAAAAGTGATCGGACAGCGGCACGCGTGTAAATCAAAGGGGTACCGCTGTCCGATCACTTTTGCAATATTTTCAACGCCTTGCCACGCCCAGATCTGTGAACGAAAACATTTTATACTTTTTATACGTAAAATTCAGCATATTTGTAGTTCCGTGTCAAAAATTGAGCTTAATCCACCAAAGCAAACCATAGTTACAGCATCTCAAAAATGGCAATTTTGTATGAAAATCGGCGTTTGTCCGATCAGTTATGCACCACAGTGTATGTATGTACATTAGAGTGTCCCAAAATAGGAAAAGTGTCGAAAAGTTAATTTGCTCACCCCTAGAATGATAGATTAGGGTCTTAGCAACAATAAGTCCATACACGAAAACTCAATCAAAAATTATTTAGAGGTTGCACGCATCAATTTTATGTGAAATGGATGATTTTTGGTACTTTTACCAAAAATATGCTCATATGAGTTGAAAAATATAACACGCAGAAAAATGGCACTTGTTTAAAACAATTAAACGCATGGTTGATTTTCAAACTGAGAATTAACTTATTCCAAAGTTATATTTAATTGTTTTCATTTACAGTTTATCGATAAAAACAACCGATTACCTTCATTTCATATAATGTCAAAAATTTCATTTGTTTCAACAACATAAACATGGTCCGAAAGCACTCACACAGCTATAAAATGCTTACGCGAACATCGCCACAACGAAGAGGGTGTAGGAAATTCATCACGCCAACTTCCAAGTGCAGCTTTGCCCGTGATGGATAACACGCAGGAACTCACGACAGCATCCACAAAAAGTTGATCGGTATCGCCTTTTTTGTCGTTTGTTAGTCGTTCTCCTCCCCATCCGCTTACCGACGGTCTAAAAACAGATTTCTGGGCTGCCGCAGTTGCTGCCATCACCAACACAATCACATTCCGGGTTTGTTAGTGGCAAAAGTGCTGTCGTTTGAATCAATCCATTATTTCATGTTGAAAATACCATATCTCTGTTTGTTTTAACAAACTGTCAAAAATTTCGACAAATGAAAATATTTGTATTATCAAACAATAGAACAGTTCAGTTTAAACTAGAAATCAGTTTGTCGCTATAGTAAACTGAAAAATTGGTTGATTTGAACTAGAATTTAATTGTGTTTACAATTTATTTTTCTGCGTGAAGAAATAAAAGTCATCAATCTCAGTTAATCATAGCTCTGGGTAACGCAAACAAGGTTAGGTCTTTAAAGTTCACTCCATATATTTAGCAGAAGATAAAATATCTAGACTTTATTAGCATTTTTTTTTTTCAAAATGCTCAATTCATAAGATTTTGTTTTTCCTGTGATTGAAATTTTCCTTATTTTGTAGCAAATTTTGTGTAGATCATTTCGGCTGAAAACGGTTTTGAGTTATCTCCTTCATGGGTCCAGATATTGGTTTAATAGTGATAACACAATCATTGAAAAAATCGGGGATTTCCACGATGTTCGTTTTTGTTCACTAATTTCCATGACTACCATGCAAATAAAACAACATAAAACTTAGATCCATTCGAGACCTTTGAGGACGCCCAGCTTGTAAATAGGTCCGTCGGGTGCCTATTATTTTGTATGAATGATTGCGCTGTACTGATGTTGTGGAACTCAGAATAAAGTTACTTGATACGTAGAATCATTGCGTTTATTTTTATAAATTTATTATCTGTCACATATTATCATCCATATTATATTATGAACATAATTGAGACCTTTTTATTCGGCATATACCGAAAATTTTAAAAATCTGTCGGGAGATAAGACATCATGATAGCATCTTAATACTTGTGTCATTACACTAATGGCTTCAATTTTATTCAATAAATTGCTAGCAACCAGCGAGCACCTTCGTCTCATCATATTCGGCCTTGCTCTCGAACGCCGAGCATTATATGAATGTGGGCGAAAACCATATCAATGTCATTGGAAAAGCGATCCGATATAGCTTATTAATCTGATTTTTTTACATTGAACGGCAAATCAATCGAACTTGCAACTCAATAGCAGCAAAGATCGGATCGCCCAGAGCCGGAAAATTCACGTCGACAAAATGGCCATCTTTGAGATGCTGTAAGTATGGTATGTTTCGGTGGATTGAGCTCAAAATTGGCCATTTTGTATGAAAATCGGCGTTTGTCCGATCAACTATGCATCACATCTTCTTCTTCTTGATTATGGCTCGACGTCCTCACTTGAACTTGGCCTGCCTCTCTTAAACTTAGTGTTCTTTCAGCACTTCCACCGTTGTTAGTTGAAGGGTTCTCTTTGCCTGCCATTGCATGAATTTGTATATTGTGAGGCAATCTATATTTTCGTACTCTTTGAAATTTGTGCGACAGTCCAGTGGTGAACTAAATGCGCGATATGAAAACAAGCTGCGCTGTGCACATTTACAGTGTGAAAGTACATCTCTGCATGATACACTGAACGAAAACCCCATCCTGAAATCGACTGATTTGTCCGACCATTCATTCCAAATTACCAAAATCGTGTTTTCGAATGACGAATCAGTCATACGGCAATCATCCTAAAAAGCGGATGACGATCATCTTGTTCCCGTATGAGTCGACGCAGGCTATGTAAATGAATATTAGTTGCAGAGCGTAGGCCGCTCAGATGCACCAAATTCATTCATCGATAGCGTAACAAGTTCCTTGATCGTGACACCCGGGTCGTTGACAATTTTGTGTCGCATGTCTTGGACATGCCAACTTTTTTTTGAACAGGATGCCCGCGAGGGTATCCTGGTCACTAAGCACATCATATTTTTGTAAAAGATACATAGCGGTGACATTATTGTTATCAATCGCTAAAAAACAAGGTTGCTCGACCATATGGTCGACATTCAATTTTCATATCACTGTCATCCGGTTTTAGGATGACATCATTCGGTCGGTGGGCCATACGGTTTCCGACCAAATGTCGTTAAGGGGCGTGATCGTATCGCCTCTCAGTTGATCTTGGGCGGGGGGTTTCGTTCAGTGTACTTATATGGTAGAGTTATGAAATAATTGTGTAAGTGTGTACGCGCGTCTATTTGTGTATGTAGCACTACGAATAACAGTTTAAGGAAAGATGAATAAATTTAATAATTGTATGTAGGGTTTTCGACCCCATTTTCGGCACTAGAAGTAAACATAATTGTGCATTACCTAAACTCACAACGAAACGGCCAGTTTCGTCCTTTTCTTTCATCTGAATCAGATACCTTATTGCGTGAACTTGTTGATAACTGTGATTGTTGTGAAAATTGTCTGCCAAAAAGTGGATTTTGAGCCAGTTTACTGCACCAAGTCTAGCGCCACTACCAGCCGTCACAGACGGAGGAAATGTCTATTCCAGAATCGTCACACTTCACTAGTACAGTAGAAACAACTTCACTTTATAGAACATCACCACTTTACAACTTTCTAACTTTATTAGATTTCTACACTTTACAGATCAACTTTATTTACTTGCAGATTGCTTACAAATGAGATCTTGCGAGACGACAAGTAGACAAGCCTTCCAACCCGATCAGCTGGGCTGACCGCGCTGCCAGGAATCAAATCTAACTTTGAGCCCGTTAGCACCGTCCACTGCGTGAGAAGTGGAAATCTCACGTAGTGCGGCCAGAATGTTGGTGCTCTTAGTTGTTGTTTTGCTGCAGCGCATATTCGCAAATCTTGGGAAGTTAATTCCGAAAGTGAATTGTACGTCGCATGAAGAAGCAACGAGTAGGCCTATCAGTCTGACCTCTTTTTATTTGAAATGCTTAGAACGTATAGTCTATCATTACATCCGTAATGTTCATCTGGCTAATATGCCTCTTCATGTGAAGCATCATGCATATCAATCTGGTAAGTCCACTGTCACTATTTTACACAAAGTTTTTTACGATATCGATACAGTAAGTACCCGATATTGTCAGCCTCATTTTGCGACAAACTTCTTGCTCTCATTATCTTACAGTCAAATTTTAACTGATTTATTATTGTTTATCATCAACCTACAACTGAGATGCAGAACATACAGGGATAAAAAGTTTGAAAACCTCTTTAAGTTTTTGCAGAGAGCAAAACATATGTTCCGAGAAGGGGCTGACCAAATCGGGTCTTTTATGTATAGCATTCACTTAATCTTCATTGCATATTTTTATGTGCTGGTATTCAGCCATCTTTGCTGATTTTTTTTTTCTGCTGATAGGATTCAGCAATACGAATTACTGAATATCAGCAATTATTTTTTCCATTTGCAGAACCATCCAGCAATTTTGACGCTGGATCAGTAACGTTGTGCTGAAATTCAGCAAAAAAAATGCTGCAATTGGCTTCTTAAACGGTGTTTAGATAATTGCATATTCCGAATCTGCATTCCAAACTGAGACTAAATCCAAATTTTCATGATTTTCGGTGCCCGAAAACCTATTTAAAAATCAATTTGAAGTTTGTATGGGTGCTATTTGTCGAATCACCCCTCGTCGCATTTTGTACTGGGCGCAGCTGTCAAGCAGTTGCTCAGCTGTCAAAAGGTGATTTCAAAAAATCTCTTTGAAAAGGTACCAAAATAAAGTTCTAAAAATCTGAAAAAAATCATAGTGGCTCAGGAAAAGGTGCTCTTTCGTATTAAAACAAGACATCACTACATTTTATAAAATTTGAATACCCAATTGGAAAGTCAATAGGGTAAGAAATTAAAATTTGAACTAGTTAAAATGTAATCTTAATTTGAACTAGTTTGAAATTCATTGAAAAGACGTACTTTTTTAGCAAATATTGTCCCAAAAAAGATGTTAAATAGCTTTCCGTAATATAATCTAATAACATAAACTTTAAAAGCATTGAGAAAAGCGTTTTTGCCATCGAAAATAAGCAATTGAAAAATCGCTGTGATTTTCACCTATTTCCCCCCAGAGAAATCATATATTCGGTGCACCCATATAACTCAAGCATTGCATCACACGCAATAAGTGAATACGTCAAATGAAAGCTTATTTATCGTAGAATCCAACCAACCGAATAATATTCCGCATTATTTGTCATAAAATTGTCAAATTTAAGTGATTCTTACTTGGAGAATGTTATCTTAAGTTGAACCATTTGTAATCTAAATTTGAACTAGTAAACGGGGGCGAGCTTCCAGTGTAGGCCTGCAGATTGCGCTAGTGGTTGCTTTGTTTACTCTTGGGGGATGAAAAATGTCTTGGTTCGAGCAAAGACCACGGTCCATACAAATTTTAAATTTTAAGAATGAACGAAAGACCACGCGGGAGGGGGGGGAGGGTTTTCGGAAGTGGCACCATAGTATTTACCGCACAGAACTATGATAAATTATGGCCGAAAACGACATTCATGGGAAGCTTCCATGTTGGATGAAAACTGCAATGCAGATCCGGCTAAGTTGTTCGTTTTTCTGGTGGCATGAATACCATCGGCAGAATAATAGGTAGAGCTGCACGCTCGCTCGAAACACAATGCAGCTAAATGCAGACCGGTGATGAATGCATCAAAAACAAAGCACATGCTGGTAGGTGGAACTGATCGAGATAAAACAAGCCTTGGCAGCAGTGTTCAGTAGACAAGGGATAACTTCGAAGTGGTGGAGAATTCAATCTCGTTTCCTTGCTAACGATTGGGCGTACACATGAGCCATAGAATACGAAAGTGCATCATCAGTGTTTTTTTTTTTAATTCGTCTATCACTTAACCTAATTTAACAGCTCTTTTGTCCACTAGGGCACTGCGTGAGCGATTCCTATTGGCAACTGCGCTTACACTTTGTACAGCGCCTAAATATATTCTATTCTAATTCTACTATATCGAACTGGTTGCCATTTGTGCTGCTGTCACTTTTCTACCCTGTCCATGGTAGAATGATGAGCACGAGGATGTTGATGTGTGGCTCTTGTTCCTTTTCCAGTCCGATTGGGGGTTCATTAGGAACTGCCGTTAGCCAATATCCAAGTTTCCGGGTCCGTTAGAGCATATGCTCAGAAGAGGGTCAGGTGTCAGCCGCTCTCGGGGGAAAGAGCAACTGACGAAAAATTGCATGTGCCAGGGCTGGGATCGAACCCATGACCATCCATCTATAAAGTGAGCGTGGGACCACTACGCCACGGGCCCCGCCTGTGAACTGAGTTGTATGACGTATAAATGGTCACTCAATGTAGAATAATACCATAAGTCCTGTCCGTTTCAAAAACATGATGCCTTCGAAAAAGATGTTCAGCAGGTTTAGAACTACCAGACTGAAAAATATACATTAGATACAGCCATCAAAGAGCACTAGTCAACTCGGCAACTTGAGCTTATAAAACTTGAAACACTAAAGAACGGTCATGCACAGAACAGATGTGTATCTTCGAACAAATTTGAAGTTTCGAGGTGGAAGTCGTAAAAATTTCACTTGGAGAACTAGATTGGAATGAATTTCCTTGGAGAAATAAAAAATAATCAAAGCGTGCCTCGCTCCCGCCCTATACTCGCTGTACAAAAAAGCTTGCTTTCCACCACCAGGTTCGCTAGTGTCCAGCAATCAAACGAGCGGCTCTTTTCGTGATGAAGATTCACCCCCGTGGGTCATGCCTAGGTATTGCACACTTTGTAACAAGCTCTTTGGCAGCACATTAACTCAAGAGTGAGCACTTTCAGCATTGGCGTACGTCACGAGGATTAAGCGCTACCCATCCATTAATCAAGCACTCTTCGCCGATGCTTGCTCTCATGCAGAATCCCCAGTCCATACATTTTGAATACATTATTTCACTAAATCCTGGATAGAGATATTGCGGAAAAACGGCACTTTCCTCGTGCCCTCCTTCGCCACCTGCACCACCCATCGCTGGGTTTATCTCACTCACAATGCCACTGACCACACGAACGCACGAAGAAAGGAAATCTCGAAAACACGGAACACTAGCAACAACCAACAAAGCCGGATTCTGTTTCGACTTAGGCTTAGGCGGAAAAGTTTACCCGCGCCACAAAAGAAAACAACCCTATCCAACCAAGCAGGCCACTTTGCTTTATCTATCTTAACGCCGCGCCGTCGTCGATCCAAGTCACCATTTGGTGGAGCTCGCTTTCCCCGCACTCACGCACTGACTGTTACCATGGGTACGCAACAACAGGCAGGAGGCGGCACAACAAGGATAGGGTGGGACATTAGTTAAAGCTGCGTGAGCTGCGCGCAGTAAAGAAGGAAGCATCTCGAATAATAATTACCCCTCACATTGTTACCATTAATGTACACTTGTTTCTGAAATTGGCTCTATGTGTGAACGGAGAATAGTTGGCATCCTCGCTCGGCTCGGCTCGGATGACTCTTGGCTTGCTTGGTGGATCGGCGCGGCGGCGCTTTCGTGATTGCGTTGTTTGTGCTTTTGCGCAGCACAGCAGAGCGCGGTCGAATGGGGAAGCCAGCCAGTTTTCTCCAAGGTGTGATTGCAGTTGCAGGAGATTTTTCTATTAAACGCAGAAGCCTGCGTGGTGTTTGCCGGCGGGCCATTGCAGCCCGAGTTAAAGTGGACACTCGAATGAGAAGGGTATTGAGAAGCCTTTTTTCGCGTTTGGCATCGACTACTTTTCCATTTTTCACCAATAACTCTACCCAAGTAACATTTTTTAGTCAAATAGACTAGAAGAGGTTCTTTCAACCATCATAAAACCAAAATAAAAGGTACAAGGTTTTATGACGGTCGTCAAAACCTCTACAAGACTAATTGATCATCAAAATGATACTTGGGCTAGACTCGTTCGCGAAGCAAATAAACTAACCGGATTTTATTTTATCCTTTAAAAGGAGGCTGATGAGACATTAACCTTCTTGGTGAAGCATTTGCCAAAAAAAAAAAACAAAATAAACTTCAAATGTGCAAACAAGTTGTTCTCGGGATACGCACTAAGGCAAACATCTTAAATTTCACGTTTCTAGCAAAGCCAACGACCAAACACTGTTAAGGGTCTTTGGACAATGATGCCAGATGTCAAATTTTCTAAGCAAATGTTTATCCAAATGTGATGATTTTTTTTTATCTAGTTCGTTTGAATTTGATGATTACTCGATTTCAGAATCACTCTGCAAATTCGACCAAAGTCATCGAAATTCGGCGGATTTGGCAACGTCTGCCCAGTTTCGTACAGCCTCCTATTGCCAATGCTCTCTACTATTGTCTACCATCGCATCGTAAGCTCCGCCGACTAGGTACCGGCGGAATATTGTTACGCGAGGAGATGCTCTACCCACTTTGGTCGTCATGGCACACTACTGTGAGCTAAGCACGGAGCGCAGCAAGCCTTCGCGGGTCCGCTGCATATCCTATTTATTATAACTGCTATTATTCGCAATCGCTTCGCATGCATTGCAACAGCAACAGCAACCGCAGCAGCCAGCCAGCATGCATGCGAACTTGTACAATAACCTGACAGGCTGCCCAACTGCATTTAGACCCAACGCTCTGCGCGCGGCTTCGACTCGGGCTGTGTGAATGAGAGAAGAGGCTCACTATAAGGGTAACACTTATCGCACCCCCCTTTGGACGGTGCCTCCACTCCGCTATGCACAGTAATGAATACGGGGGGAGGTGAGCAATCGGTTGAGTCGAGTCGGTCGAGGAAAAGTTGTTTTTCGCTGTCTTCCCGTTGCTATCTCCTCTGGTCCAGCGTACCAGTGCATGTACAGTAAAATTTATTGTTTCTTCTTCATTTGTTATAACAATGTACCGGGGCCGGAGTGACTTTTCCCGCTTCTTCTCCGGAGAAGGGGCTTTTCCACACCAGCATCAATCTCTTCCTGATTTCTATGTTATTACGCTTTGGCCGTTGCTTCTTCGTCCGAGGGCAGAGTCTAGGTGGAAATTAGCCTCCGATGCGTCGTCGCCTGCTAGGCTTTACTAATCTTCATCGCGGCGACACAGGAGAAAAGGCGGCAAGGCAAGGAGCCCTAGTAGGCCGTGTTGCCGTGCTGTGATCATTTATAATCGTAAAAGTACGTATGCAATGCGTTCGCGAAAGGAGTCCGGTTTTTCTTCTCTTGCCATTTTCAGCGCACATTCGTTTTCGCATTATCAGTGGCGATGCTTAGAAAAATATTTTAATTATTTTAGTTTCTTCATTATGCAAGTAGAGAGCAAAAACGGGTCCCTCCCCACTACAGGCCAGAGTTTTATCATTCGATTTTAAGCGTGGCTTTGTAGTCGCCTTGGTGACCAGCAGGGCTTTTGTGCCCGGTCGTGGCAACCAAGATGCGCCAGATCTAGTACCCACAGTTCATTTTCGTCGCCTCCGCCTGGCTGGTCTCTTGCGTATGCATGGGATGCGATTCATAATGTGTATTTAAATGGCCACAGTAATTTCCGCCTTATTGGCTTCGGGAGTCGCTCCAATGACTTGCGCGCGGCTAGATGATGATGACGGTTAATGAAAAACTAGTTTTCGCTTCTTATCCATGTTGCGTCGTCTTGCGTCCATTCCACCGGGCAACAGTTAGTGTGTCGTTAAAATATAAATTAAATGAATGAAGCCCAACATTTTTCTCTTTTCAGTTGAAATTGTTATTGCTGCTAATTAATGCGAGGAGCTGAGTGGTTATTTCAAAATTATCAGTTTTGAGTGTGTCTCTCTACCGTTGGGACAGGTATCTCTAACGCTAATCACAGCAGGCTTGGGCTTGGAGCTTGTGGTGACACTGTTTACCATTTGTGTGATTCTCTGTCCACTGAAAAGTTTGCAAGGGTCAGTAGGCTGGACGTTTAGTTGATATATGAAGTCGCAAAAGCTTCGGAAATGCCACCTGATGTCGTTGCTCGTTGGCTGCTTGCTCATGTGGTATCCAGCATGGATTGGAAATGTCTTAATCTTTTCCGGTTAGACGAGTTCATAATAGATATATGTTCATTAAGAAATGCGTTTAAGATTTCAAAGGAGTAATGATGAAATTAGTAGGCTATTGCATGTACAATATATTGATTTTAGTTCTATCAATCAGTCAGTACCACGGCATACAACAAGACAAGGTAGGATATTTACCATGTAAACATCAATTTTGAACGTAAACATGTGACGTAATTCTACGAGTATTAAATTGATGTGGAGTAAAAGAGCATTTTATTCACGCCATGGAGTGATTTGAAGTACGTCATCGGCAGTTTTTAGAAAAGTATCACCTTCTAATTTGGCCTTTGTAACCATGCCAAAAGCGGAATCCTAGTGTATGGCCCGAGTCTTCATATTTATACAGACTGTCAAAGGTACACAGATCTCAGTTTTATACCATTCCAAGTTTGGTCTGATGTTTATCAATGGGTCAGTGATAAAAGTGCATTTTGGACACTTTGTTTAAAAAAAATGAACTCAGTGAAGAGTTCAATAGTCATATCTCCTGTATTTTTCCATAGATTATAAGATGTGTATCACACACCCGATAGGAAATTTCTGTAGGAGTTTCTATAGCACATCAAGAGCTCTAGCCAGGATTAGACCAGGAATTACAACCGGGTTTTGCCAGATTCTGTTCAGGATTTCTCTAGAAACTAATTCCGATATTCCTTGAGGATTACTCCTTCTAGCCTTCTTCTGAAATTCCTAACAGGCCCTCTCTAAGATTTCTCCAGGAACTCCGTCCAGGATTCCTCCTGAGATTCCATCTGGGACTTCAAGGGATTTCTTCTGGGACTTCTCCAGGAGTTCTGGGAATCCTTCAGGAATTCCATCTGAGGCTTTTCTAAAAACTTCTTTTGGAATGTATTCAGAAGTTTTCTATTCGACTTCGAGAAGGTATTACTGGAAAAATGGAATCTCGAAGTAAACTGCTGGAACAAAATCAGAAGCAGAAGGAACTTGCTGGGGTACTATCTCAAGGAAATCATGTAGAAACTTCATAAGGAATTCCAGAGTTCCTGAAGAAAATCCAGAAATCTAGAAGCACTTCCTAACAGAAGCTCCCGGAAGAATCCCCGATGGGATCTCAGGAATCCCAGAAGGAATGAATTCCTAAAGGAATCCTGGAAGGAGTTTCTTGAAGTATCCCAGAGAAGTTTCTATAAGAATACCGAAAGAAATTCGTGAAGGTTTCATGGAAGGATCTTAAAAACAATTTTTGAAGAAATCCCAGAAGGAACTCTGTGAGGAATCTCTCATAGAATTCATGGAAGGAATCCACGGAATTTTCGAAGGAGTCTCCGAAAGAAACCCTGAAGAAATCCTAAAAGAAACCCCAGGTGAAATTGCTGGAATTTCCAGGAAGACTTTGTGTACAAAACTTCTGAAGACATTGCAAGCAAAATTATGTAAAGAACCTCTTAGGGAACTCCTGGATGATTCCAGAAACTCCTTTTGAAAGCCCAGAAGAAATTCATTGAAGTCCCAGAAGGAAGCTCAGCAGGAATCCTGAACGAAGTTCCTGGAGATTGGAACCTACTGAGAATTTCAGACGGGATCCCAGAGGAAATTTGGGAAGAAACCCCAAAAAGAATCTCAGATCGAGACCCGGAGGAATCACAGAAGGAAATTCCTTGAGGTACCCTAGAATAAATTTGTGGAGACACCACGGAAGAAATTTTTGGAGGCATCTCAGGAAAAAATGCTGGGGTAATCCTAAACGAAATTCCTGGAGGAATCTCGGAAGGAATTTTGAAAGAATCTAGGAACTTCTGAAGTAATCTCAGAAGGTATTTCTTAACAGGTACCAGAAAAAACCAGGAAGAATACCGGGAGTGCTTCCCGGGGGGAATCTGACAAGAGCTCTTAAAGGAATCCCAGACGGAACTTCTTTATGAACCTCAAAAGAAACGCCTGGAAGAACCTCAGAGGGAACTTCTGAAGGAATCCTAAATCAACCCCCGGAAGAATCTCACTAAGATCTCCCTGGGAAGCCAAAAGAAACTCTTCATGGAGTGCCACCGTTCCGCCATCAAGTCATAAATAAGCACACTTTCTCACGCATGTGAACCCCACCTGTTGAAATCAATCAAACCACTCATGAAAAGCACAGCAAAGAAAACCGTAGACATCGTAGTTACTACTCCGCGATTGACCAGAACAATCGAAGTTGCACAGAGAATCAATGAATGGTGCTTGGGACTAGCTACACACTCTCAATGTGCACAATTCGAGAGTTCAATATTTTTAAGTCGATAACGGCGTCGGCCACGTCCTTACGGTCATCGGCAAAGAAAAGGAATGTTAGTTCGACAACCGTTGGAGCCGTGGAATCCACAGCATCCCCACAGTTGCCTCGGGAAGGAGTATTTGTTAGTAGGGTAGGCTAAGGTGTGGATCTTGGAGCCACCTTTGGTAAGTGATAGGATCTAGGGTTCCTCCAGGAGTTTCCTCTGGGATTCTTAACTTTGATCTTCTGAGATTCTTAACATTTGAACCCTCTCCACGAGCTCCGTCCAGGATTCCTGCTGAGATTCCTTCTGGGACTTCAAGGAATTTCTTCTGGGCTTTCTGGAGTTTCTGGAACCCTCCAAGAGTTTCACGACACGGTCTTTATCCCGATTATGATTTATTTGGTCGCGATAGTAAGGGTAATGCACATACGTCAACGATCGTTCAATATTAAACACGTCACCGCATTGATCGTTTACTTAACCGTGAAAACCGTCTTTCCCACGAAAGCTATCGCACGCCTCTGATTCCGCATACACTATTCGCGTCCCCATCTCCCTACCGAGAAAACCAACCGACTCACGAAAATAGTCACGCGTTTCTCACATTATTGAATATACGGAGAAAAAACTTTCAAGCTTACATAGCTATTTCCGAATTATGTATTTTACTAAGAGTAGTGCCAAATAAAATGTATTTTTTTTTTCAATTTCCACGAGAGTTTATGATTGGAACTTAATGTTATGAACAAATATTGTGGAATAATAACTACACATAAATTTACCTAAATCCAGATTCGAACTCGAGACCCGTCGATTGCCAGCCGCACGCCTGCACCATCCTAGAGATGATGAATTGCAGCACTCAAATCAAAACATAAACTTCCCGTGGTTTAATAATGATCAGACTTCGACTCCTATTCAGCAGTGGTGAATTAGCACAGACATTAAATATGGTAAACGACTGAGCAACAGATTAATTCAGCTGTTGTTCAGTTAAAAACACGAGTTTTCCATCATGTGCTCTGAGTCGAAGTATGATGAAACGAAAGCGCTTATTTGACTTGTGAAAAATACGTTATACAGATACATGTGCTAATTTTTACAAGAACTTCACAAGAAGCATAAAAAAGTCTTGTTAAAATATGTTGTAAAAGAATCACTGCGAGTCGAATAAAAATCTGATTAATCTTGAAAAGTGTTTTAAATTATCATTGTTAATACCAATACGAAAAGTTGAACATTGGCTACCTTTTCAATTGGAATAGCATTTGTACAGTAATGTGCAAGTATGGGATCATTCATTTGCAATCAATTACATTCACTTGCCGTTAACTCGCTTCAGAAACATCGTTGCAAAAATCAATGTATGGACACATCTTCATTTTTGTTTTACCTAAAACTTTGTAGAACAATGTACTAGCGTAGCATCAATAATTAAGTCAACAGAAACGAGCAAACGCAACTCTCCACGGCGTGAATGTAATTTACATTCACGGCGTGGAGAGTTGCCTTCACAGCTCGCTCACGACTTTGGTATGCGTGTGCGACCCTAATGTCATTCGGCGAACTTTCAGATAAAACTACACTACTTGATAGCATGCTTCTGAACTGAGATAGTAGCAAGTGAATGTAATTTTTTGCAAATGAATGATCCCATCCTTGGTAATGTGTACAGCAATATTTTAGTCCAGCTATAATTACTATTATAAAGCAACAATTCTGCATGCATGCTTGTTTGCGGCTGGCGATTGTTACTGTATTACTGTATTTCTATCATCTTTATCGCTTCAATATTAGGCCAACACCAGAGCTACAAAATGAATTTGCAAATATTACCAGCCTCCAGGAGTCCTCATGAAAACGCATTGGTGAAATTACCCTAACTCCTTCTAGGATGTCAAGAAAAAAAATGGAATGATCTCACCCAGTTCCATATCGTCGGACGACTACAACCACTCCTTGATTCCTTCAATTTTCTGCAATACTGTGCTACCAAGTCTACAGTATGCCTCATAAAAAAATGCGAAAGTTTTAAAATACATTGTTCACCTGCTTCCAATCGATAAACCATGCATTTATCTATTGGATTATATAGTCGGGACACTGATTTAACAATGACATAGAAACATTTAGTAATTTTAATCATAAATATTTGAAAAAATAATGTTGAACATATGGATTTCAAAAACGTCCACGCCTCAGAGGTTTTTGAAGGCTATTAATTTCTTAAAATTGCTCTCAGTCACATTCAATTGAATTTTATTTCAAGAACGCACTTCCATAGCTTGACAAGGTATTTAGGCGTCCGTTGGTGGTTTGAACAAATAAGAAAATTTTCTGTCTTTCAAATTATGGGACATTTACTGCAAAATGTAGTGTACGACAAATCAAAATTTTCAGAAAATAATATGTATGATGCATCAAACTGTTTTCAAGTACTACATATTTGTGTCTATCATGAATGTAGGTTTATGAAACTTCATTAGCAAGAAATTATCTTCATTTATTTTCAAACAGTGTGAAGTTATTAGCTGATCAATCTAATACACGACTTTTGAAATATGCCCATTTTTTAGTATTTGCTTCCTAAGCATCTGATATTGTTTTCAAACAGTTTTCTAAACATGGGCATTTTCAAGAGTATTTAATTCTGCGTGATTCCTATGCATTAAAAAGTTTCCAACCAAATTCGTTAAGCTCAAATAATTTGAGGAAAAATTGATTTATTTTAGAAATTGTGGGCAATTATGAGGCATCGCATGTACGAAACCAATCAATATTTTGAAACAAATTTGAGATATCCTGTATGATAACCACCTGCTTATTGTAGCCTTATCTTAAAAGGACGGATTCATTATCAATATTGCACCAAAAATTATTAGAAAACGAAATAAATAAATTTTCGCATTTTTTTATGGGTCATACTGTACACTGTGGAATATAGTATGCACTGCTTTTCGTTATATGCTAACAGGACTCAAATCAATGATTGCTACGATCCTACATCTCTCTTCTTTTCTTCTTTTCAAATCATTTCAGAAGTATATGTCTGTTTGTTTCAGCCTGCTTGTTTCGAGTAGTTTACTGGAATTCTTGCGATGAACATCTTCTGGTTTCCCTTCCGTCCTGAATATGCTGCGAATCCTACTTACCAAAACCAAGATGGAATAGATCGAAGATTTCATGTTTTGAAGCTTCTGCAGGCTGTTAGTTGTTGGTACTGTCCATCTCGCGAACAAATCATCTAGTGTCGTGATCAAGGATGGGAACACTCACTTGAAAAGAGTTACACTCACTTGCAGTTTTCTCAGCTCAGAAGCGTGCAATCAAGAAACGATGTATGGACGACTTTTGCCTTGTGGTTTGGTCTAAAAATTTTCCGAAAAGAGTAGGTGTTGCAAACACACACCAAAGTCGTGAAGGAGCTGCGAAGGCAACTTTCCACGAGGTGAATGTAAATTACACTCACCTCATGAAGAGTTTCTTTCTCAGACCTGTCTCGGCTTGAGATGCGCTTGCGATTCCTACTCTATTCGACAAAATTTTAAACCAAACTACATACAAGGCAAAATCGTCCATACATTGTTTCTTGTTTGCATGCGTCTGAGCTGAGAAAATAGCAAGTGAGAGCAACTCTTTGCAAGTGAGTGTTCCCATCCCTGATTTGTGATCTTGCTCGACAAGCAGAATCATTGTAATTGTGTCTACCTTCACACCGAGTGCTCCGGGACCGTTTTTGTGCGTAGTTCTCATAAATGGCATTCAGTACTTTATCCTCTTCTGTTGCTGACTTGAAGTTGCTCATCAAATTCGGAGTGGTTTTTGCTGCAGCATGGCGTCAGGTCATCCCAGCCGCTGAGTTGGAATTTGACTAATAAAGAAAAATTATGCATCGCTTAAAATAGCGAAAGCCTAGCTCTCTTTTTACAAAAAATAATAATAAAGAAATTTGACATTTTCACATTGACATTTATAGTGGAATCATTCCTAAAGTCTCATAGTTCTATTTTATAATCGTACTTTCATTCCAAATAATGATTTAATTTGTGAGCTCCAATTCTCGAAGAATGGCTTCTGGGACTCACATTTATTCTGTTGCTCCGGGTTCGCACCTTCTCAAATACGCATCATCCCTGAGATTCTAGATTCTTCAGTAGACCGGAGTATTCGCACAGCAAAGCGCTCTCTCTTATTGTAAAAGACTTCCATAAGAATCCGGGGTCCATCGTCAGGATTTTGAGAGCCAACTAGATTTTACAAGCTCCGGGACCAGACCTTCCTGAATAGACTTGATTCCTGAGATTTCGGACCGTACCATTGGTCAGGCCATCACTTGGAAGAAATTTTCTCCGTTGCTTGAGGTCGACTTGTGAAGTAGGGGAAGACGGGGTAAGACGGCCACCCTAAGCCATAAAAATCGTAACCTAACACTGACAATGATTTACACTAGTTTCAACACAGCATATCATTTTTCGAAGTGTTGGGCATGCAAGAAAATTATTTTTCGATTTGTTCTGTTGAAACTTTTATAATTTTGAGCTATTTGAAAATTTGATTAAAAAGCACTTTATTTTTTGACGACGGGGTAAGACGGCCCACCAGCGGGGTAAGAAGGACCATCACTATTTTTTAAAGTAATAGTGATTAGAAATGTTTGAATTCCATTCGTTGAAATAAGATATGACTCCTTCAAGTCCCTCACATGGAAAATTGGTTAACATAATTGCCCGGGGGTTACCATTTATTATTTTTATTGGGGTATCGTAAATATGGATACTCAAACACCCATTTACATCACAAAAATGATGTTTCTGGTTACGTCCAGCGCAAACAACGCAAATATGAGTTTATTTATGTGAAATGGCATATTTTCAACAAACAATTTTCGATAAATTGGGTGCAGCCATATTATTCTATGAACTGGGGGGTGGCCGTCTTACCCCGTTCGAGGTGGTCGCTTTTACCCCGCTTGGGCAGATTTTACTCATGAGGCTAGTTTATAAGGATTTTTGTTTTCAATCTCAATCCCGTTCCTCTTATGTTTTGTTAACATTCCTGGTAAGTTATGAACGGGTTACTTTTTTGGTTTGAAAACGTTATTCCGAATCAAAATCTTTAAGGTTATATGCGACAAAATTAGATCAAATACATCATCATGGAGCAAAATCTTTGTTTTGTTTATTTGTTTTGAAAATCTCAATATAAACATTGCGCAAAATGGCTCAAAATGACAAATATTTCTTACTTGAACAGAGTACTAAGTGAAAGTTTATAGAAAACGGCATTTTCATGGTGAACTGTAGGTGGTCCGTCTTACCCCGGCGGGCCTTCTTACCCCGTCTTCCCCTAATTTCCTTGTCGCCAGTGAAGAGACGCCTACTCTGATCGACGGAAGAGAAACGAATGAATTTGTGATGCACTGCTTTTCACACATGCTGAGAGGACTTAAATGAATGATTGCTACGATCCTATAATATCTCAACTTCCAGTGGACTGGTCTAACAGAAAATTTAGTCGATTGTTCATTGCATGTAAGCAAAAGTATGAACAATTTTTCTAAACATATCGTGCAGTAGAGTCCGAGATTTGCATTGGCAAAGTTTGAGCGCAATGATTAATGACTCTGATTACGGGGTTCTCATGGAAATTGGATTCAGACAATCTACGTCGGACTCTTGTCTGAGAGACAGAAGAATCAAGTAGCGTTATCATGTAGTATACGTGGAAGACATATTTACTATTGGTCACAACGAAACAACAAGATTATTGTGAAATTAAGCGAATACCGGTATTGGGGTTTTACCTGTAAAAATTAAGTGATGTGAAGAGTTTCCTATCTATAAAGTGAGACGATTTGGATTCACGCATGCAAATAAAACTTGTAGGATTTTCAAGAATCCGCGTTATGCTTTCCAGGGAAAATTCCTTTGACATTATTTAGGAAGACTCTACATGAGCGATGTGAATGAACCTACACTCTTAAAATACACTGCCAGGTTTTTTACGCAGTTATAATTAACACAGTCACTCCATTGCATACATTCATCAGTTACATAAGTCAAAATGAACACTAAAAACTATAGTGAAATAGAAACTACTGTACAATAAGATCCTACTACTTCTTTCCAGCATTGTAGATCGATTAGAAATTCCCATCAACCGCTAAGATCTCCAACAACAAGGGCAGCTCACGGTTGCGTGCTAACCGCCTCCTCAAATCTCGTTTGACCAACTATGCACACAATACAACAACGGCAACACCAAAACAACCTGTTTCAAGTTCAAGCCCGCGCGGGACCCTAACCGTCCTTGCGGGAGTCGAACAAGAGCCCAGGAGACCTTTTCTCACAGTGTGCACCATGTCGAGTCGCGGGGAATCGAAGAAAGAAGAAAAAACGGTGCAGAAACGAGATCTTTTATTCTGGCAAATGCAAGGGGCCAGCGCAGCGCGTCGAACGGACAGCAAATGAAGCTTGGACGGTGTGTGATGGGTGAAGGTGTACCTGTGGAATGTTAGACCCCAACGCGTCCTCCTCAACCCCTTGGGGATGTCGCCCCGGCTGGTTGGCTCGCTGGCAGCGAGATAAAGCCCCAAGCTGACTCGAGTCGAGAGCAGATCGAGCATTACATAAATAATGTAAACATACACATTAATCAATTAAAAACCGAAGCAAATGCAAGTGGAATACCCCTCGACTTCTGCTGGCCAGGCCATCCGCCATAGAGAAGTACGAGCGCGTGAGCAACGTGAGCATCAGAGCAGGCTGTGTGCTGGTTGCAGTCCAAGCAGCAAAAGAAATAAATTATTTCCTTTTCAAAACAGGCGAAAATTAAAAGCGCTGAGTCCCTCTCTCTCCCTCGCTATCTGGCAGTGCGAAGTTGGAATGAGCACCCCCTTCCTTCTCCTCCCATCCTGTAGGTTGACATGTGCGGATGCTTGCAGAAGAGTGGTTGCTTTTGCAAATGATATCGCGAGTTGATCTTCCTCGTCCTCCTCGCTCGGCGGTGCTGCAGGTTTGATACTTTGTCTTTTTGTGGCATTTTGTTTTGTGTTGATGCAAATCATATCTCCTCTTCGACGGGTGGAAAACAACAGAAGAAGATAGGTTTGTTATGTGAGGAAAGGGACAATCGTTCCTTGCCCTGGTACACTGATAACAAACAACGGAAAACAAAGATAGGGGTCGACAAAATGCGTACTTCAGCATCTGCCAGATGATCAATGCTCTGGTATAAACTATCAAGAGAAACTCAAACAATGGATTTGTTCTCAACAAAGGAGCCCACCAACCCCACGCTACTCCTTCCTTCCTGACCGCTTGACCACTCCATCCAAGACGGCCTTGCCAAGGAAGAACGCATTCGTTATGGTCCACTGCACGAATTCGTGCTGGCCTGCTTTCTCCCACAGGAAATTTGACGTTTGAGCGGTGCCGACACCGCTCAAACGTCAAATTTCGTGTGGGAGTAAGCAGGCCAGCACAAATTCGTGCAGTGGACCATGGGCTAGCGGATTGCGCTGAGTTTTCTTTCTTCCTGCTCTCTGCCTGTTCAAACACATTTCACCCAGCAAGCCATGAGCCCTTTTCTACTTCCTGAGCGATTCCAAGCAACAGCATCAAAATTAAGGAAAATTTTTAATTCATGATTTTCTATTGAACTGAAACTTTGCACAGTTTTTCAGTTCCATCTAAATCCGAACAATCCGTTTTTGCTGTACAGCTTTTAGAATATTTTAGAACTATTTTCGCATACACCCTTTTGAAAAGTTAGTCGTGAGTGAATATGAAGGTTTAATATCAAAAAATGGCGATTTATATGAAATTGAAAAACTGTGCAAAGTTTCAGATATTTTTGAAATGGTCGCTCAGGATCGACTGACATGACTCCGTGGAATTCCTCTCCTTCTTCGGGTGCTCCGCGTGCGCTCGCTCTCTCGCGCGCACGTTGCACCTGTTCCGACCAACCCGTGCCCTCCTCCCTCATCCATGATGCATTGCATATGCTCCCATTCCTCGGGCGCTCACTCAGGCCAGCACAGCATATCTCGTTTAGAGTTCAGCAGCCTTTCGGTACGTACACACCATCCGGCTCCCACTCCTTTCCAGCTCGCTTCTACGTCTGGGGCAAGCAGTCCCAATCGCAGTTACAGTACGGGACAAACAAAAACGTACGTGATTTTTTAATTTCTTTCGCAGTTTAAATTGCGGTCCGACCATGTTCTGCTTTCACATTTCAATCGCCGTAAGTTCGTTCGCAAAACTTCTCCCACTCCTACCTGTTTTCACAATTATTTGTTCCGACGTTCGTCGTATGTGGCCAGCCCACGGAAGTCTTCCGTATTGTTCCGCGATAGTGTGATTACATTTTTCGTCTCTTGTGTGCATATTTAAAGTGAGTATTTCTCCCGGTTTCTGTCCTTCGTGTCACTAGTAATGAAATAGCAGAGGGATGCTTCTATAAATTGGTGAATTCGTTTCATACTGTTGGTCAATTTTTGTGGCTCGCTAGAATAGATTTTACGTTCATCACGGGAGGTTTCATCGATAGGTTGTTTGTATTCCTATAAAAAAGTCAGCTTCTGCAAAACTAACACATATCAAAGGTTCATCACCAGAGGTGCATTAGTCGTTCTTTTATAGCGAGTACACGGCACTTGTTTGTGTATCACGTCGTAATAAATGCGTAGCCGTCTGGTAGCAGGAAAAAAATATATCGGCTCGCGATAATATCACGAGTGTTTTGAGTGCGCCATAGTCAGAGGTGTCACCAATTTCCAGGGATTCTTTCGGAAATTCCCGCATGATTGTTTGCAGTCATTTCTTTAGGTGATCCTCCAGAGATATCTGTAGAAATTCACAAGAAGTTTCACAGTATATACCCCCATGTTTTTTGCCCAGATTTCCTCCAAGGCTACCCCCAATAAATATACTACTAATTCTTGATAAAAATGATTCAGAACATATTTCCTAGGAATTTCTACAGGAACTTCTTTAGAAGTTACTCAAAAGACTTATCTAGATATCTTTAAAAAGTTAACCTAAGGTTTCTCAAGATATTGCACTGAGTTCTCAAGCAATTATTATCAAAAATTCTCAATATTTTTAGGGATGGGCTTTTCTTCTTCGACAATTCTTCTAAGGATTCGTTCAGAAATTTAACTAGCTTTTTCCCCGAAACTTTTCAAAGGATAATTTGAGTTGGTTTTGGTTTTTAAGAAAAATGTCGACGCTTCATTCAGATATTCCCTGAAAAATCAAAATTGTTTCGAAATTTTATCTTGAAATTTTTCAATGAATTCCTTCCGTAACTACAGCAGGGATATTTTCAAAAAAATTTCTAGAACTTATTTTTGAAATTCCCGCAGGATTGTCTCCAGGCATTTCTTCAAGAATTCCTCCTGATATATCCATACTGACTTCCTTCAAAGATACCTATAAAAATATTTCCTTCAGCAATTTCCTCAGAAATACAGGGGATAGACAAAATGATCGAGACAGGCAAAATTTTTTAACTTTTCTAAAAGTGCGTGGAAAAATCAACTAGTTGTGTATCAGTGGTCCAAATTTGGAAAAGATCGGACTATTCTGCACGAAGCTATAAATATTCTTGAAAAAGGTATAATTATCCGATAGCCAACTTTGAGCTGTTATATCTCCGAATTCAATGAACCGATAGCAATGAAATTTTGATCATTTATGACTTAAATAATTTTTAAAAAGAGGTAAAGTTAAACGTAGCAATTTCATTTATTTCACGATTTTTTATTATTATTTTTTATTTTTAAAATGCATCCCATTACTTTTATAACTTATTGGCGGCTAAGTCAATCAGACGATAATTAAATGAACTATGATTTGCATCTTGAATTTGGAAACGATGTTGAAGTTTTTGATAATATGGTGTTTTATTAGAAAAATAATCGAATCGTTATAATTTTCTTCCGTGTTAAGACTTTTAAGTTAAGTTAAAGGTTTTTCATAGCTAATTATATAAGTCAAAAATGGTCAAAATTTCATTGCATTCGGTTCATTGAATCCGGATATATAACAGCTCAAAGTTGGCTATCGGATAATTATACCTTTTGCTAGACTCTTTATAACTTTGTGGAGAATAGCCCGATATTGAATATTGATTTGAATGGTCTTTGTTTTTCGTTTAGTAGTTTGAAGTTGTGGATTTTGTCGCCAGGGGCAGACACTCTGTTCCCTGTGCACTTATTTGTTGTTTTCAAAGGTAAATATAAAATTGGATTCGTTTTAGTGTATGTTGATTTGTTTCCTCCTTGGACCTCACCGAAAGCAGTTTTTCCCGGTCCTTTAGGAATTTCTTCAAAAATTTCACATGGGATTTCCTCAAGAATTTCTTTGGATTTTTTCCAAAAAATCCTTCAGGACTTCCTTTCAGAATCTCCTTCATGGATAGCTTCTGAAAATTCTTCAGGGGTTCCTTCAAAAACATCTCCAGTGACTCCTTCAGTATTTAAAAATTCTTTTGGATATTATTTTCAGGAGTTGCTTCAGTAATTCTGCAGAAATTCTGCTATCTATTCCTTCGAAATTTTCCCAAAGAATTTTGTTATAACACCTTATTAAGATTGCTTCAAAAGAAATCATAAGAAATTTCTCGATAGATTGATTCAGGAAGTGATTCATGGATTTTTCCAGTAATTTCTTCAAGGATTTTCTTAGAATGTCTTCCGATAATTTCTTCCGAAATTGCTTAATGGATACCTTAAGGAAATCTTCTGGGAAATTTCATTAGGGCGCCGTCCACAAATTACGTAACGCTCTAGCGGGAGGGGGGAGTATGGCCGACCGTTACGGCCCATACAAACATTTTCTGGTTTTCATACAAAAAAAAAACGTTACGGAGGGGGGAGGGGATCGAAAAATGTCGATTTTAGCGTTACGTAATAAATGGACGCTGCCTAAGGGATTTTTTCAAAAGTTCTTCCATGGGTGTTTTCAGGAACTCCTTTTGGAGTTCCTTTAATCCTCAGGGGTTTTCGCAGGATTCTTCTAGGAATTCCTTGAAAAATCCCTTCAAGGGTTCATACAAAAATCCAAAGAAGTTGGTCCTGCTGCATCGTCAGAAATATCTCCTGGGGTTCCTTTAGAGATTCCTCAGATCTGTCAGATATTTCTCCATTTTTTTAAGTCTTTTCAGAATTTGCACGAAAAATTACTGAAGAAATTAATGAAGGAAACCTCTGAAGGAATTTCAAAAGGAATCCCTGGATAGCTTTCTGGCAGAATCTATTGAAAAATGCCAGGAGATCTTTCTGGAGGTTCCTAGAAGGAATTCTTAAAAACTTTCTGAAGGAATTCCCAGAAATCCTTGATGCAATCTATGGAGGAATTTCTAGATCAATTTCATGAGAAATTTCTGGAGGATCTTGGGATGTAATTTCAAGGAAAAATGCCTAGTGTAATTTTTGGAGAAACACTTGGAGTGATTTCTGAAGGAATTTTGGGGTGTGGGGGGGGGGGGTCTTCTGAAAATATCTCTGGAGGGATTTCTAAGGGACACTCTTGAGGAATCTCTGAAATTGCAGGTTACAGGTTACAGGTACTGTAAGACTTTTTCAAGAAATTTGTTCAATAATTTTCTGAATGGATCTCTGGAGTATTTGCTAAACGAATCCCACAAGAACTCTCTTAAAAAATGCTTACAAGGATTAGTGGACAAATACCTCTGAAACATTTTTTGAAGTAATGTCTGAAGGGAACCTTGCAGTATTTTTCAAAAAAAAATCGTGATGTTATTCTCACCAATTTTTTTATGGATTAAATTTGTTTTAGGGAATCTCTGAATTAATACCTAATAGAACTACAGCCCTCAGCAGATATTCCTATGAGGTGCCTCTACAGGCTCCTAGATGATATCCTTTAAAATTTTCTGCAGGAATTCCTGGAAAAAAAATCCTTGAAACAATTTCTGGAGTAATCTGTAATTTCTAGAAAAATTTTATGAGAAAGTTCTGGAAAGTCCTGGAGGAATTTATGGCGAGTTTTTATAAAAATCCCTGTAGAGATTAATGAAGGATCAGAAGGCCGGCTCCAGAGGCACGTTATCCTCCATTTGGGACATTTGTGCCATTGCCATAAAGCTGCAAACAAAGGTACCGGAAGAATTCTTAAATAAATTACTAAATAAAGCTCTAGAGAGATCACTGGAATATTGTCTGAAGGAATTTCAAGAAGACGCCCAGAAAATTTTGAATTAATATCCAAAAAAATTGGAGAACCTTCAGAAGGTATTCGTATGCGAATATTTTTAAATATTCCTGGAATGCCACGGAATATATTCTGAAGTAATTTTTAAAGGAATTCCTGGAGAATATTCTTTAAAAAAAAATCCTAAAAATAATTTATGAAGCAATTCTTTGTGAGGAGCACCTGAAGGGACTCCTGGAGGAGCCTCGTAGGAAAATCTAAAAGAATGTCTGGCAAATATTAATAGAGGAATTATCGGAAAAATGCCAAGAAATTATCACTTGGGAAAATTCTGATGAAATATTTGAAAGAATCTATGGAATTATTCTTGAAAATATCCCTGAAGAAATGCCTGTAGAAATCAAGAATTTCGGAAAAAAATCTTGAAGAAATCTTTAGTAGAAATCCTGAACTAATCTGCGCAGAAATCTCCGAAGGAATACCTGAGGAAATGCCTACAGGATTTCCTACTAGAATCTTTGAAATCTCTGATGAAATATTTGAAGGAATTCCTGGAAAAACCCCTGGAGGAAATCCAAGGAGTTTTTTTTTTTAGAAATATCTGGAAAAGTTGCGTGAAAAATCTGCGGGAAATTCTTATAGTATGCCTGGATGAATTCGTTCGAAAAAATTTGAAGGAATACCTGAGGGTATACATGTGCAAATTTCTGAAGCAATTCTGGAAAGAATTCCTAGGGGGAATTCCTGGGCGAATTTCTGAAGAAAACTGTGGACTAGTTTCAAGTTCTATTTCCTAAAAGAATTTCTTGAGAAAATTCTTGAGAAACTTCTGAAGAATACAAGGAGATCTCTGGGAAAATTTCTGAAGGTTCGCCGAAAAAAATGTAAAAGAATTCCTGAAAAATGTTCAGCGTAAATCCTAAAAGGAATTTATGAAGCAATCTGAAGGAACCCCGAAGAAAATTCTAGAAGAATCTCTGGAAAATAGTACAGAGGAATTCCCGGAAGAATACCAAGAAATTATTCCAGCTGAATGCTTGTAGGTACCTCTAAAGGAAATCTTATAAGAATTTCAAAAAATCCTGGGAATATTGGTTAATTTCTGAAGGAATCCCTTGAGAAAATCCTGAAATAATGTATGCAGCAATCCCCGAAGGAACTTCTGTGGAAATGTCTATAGAAGTTCCTATTATAATCTGTGAAGAAATTTATGCTAGAATTGCATTTTTAGGAAATATCTGGAGGATTTTGTTTCATTAAAAGAGATTTTACCATTGTCGGCATTTGTCTCTTCTCTAGATCCTAGAAGATTTCTTGGAGAAATTTCTGGAGGAACTTCTGGGCTAATTCTTAGGAAAAAATCTTAAGAAACAAATATATGGAAAACATCCTGAAGAAATTTAGAAAATAAAATCCTACGAGCAATTCTGATGGTCTGAAGAAATACATGGATAGGAATACATTCTAATTGAATATGTGACAAAATCTTCGGAGCAGTTCTTGATGAACCCATTCAATGAATTTCTGCGAGAATCTTGTTTTAAAATGAATCCGGAAAAGTTTGATGGATCCTGAAAGAATTACTTAATGAATTTCTGGCGGTCTTCGTAAAAGTAGCCGTGGAGAAAATTTTGTGTTTGGAAAGCAGAATATTTCGTTTAAGGTTAGAAGAACTGAAATCGATTTAGATAGGTTTCAGTTATGGGTCATTTTTAACCCTTAATGGTTTGAAGCATTAGAAAGCTCAAAAAGGGTAGTTGTACATTTCTCATATTTGTTAGTAAGTTTAGATAAGCAGAAAAAATGGAACCAAATTTTTGATCAACATTTTTTTTCGAACATAGTTCTACTATTTTGTTAGCAAAAAAAAAATAAGATACAGTTTATTTTTTTCAAATTTCGAAAGATGAATGTTTTGTTGAAAATTGTTATACGTTATGATCTTGTACCGACTTTTCGAACCCTCTACGAGAGGCTTGTTATACGTTGTTGTCACTCATACAATTTCTAAGTTCCTCTTAAGATCTCCCTATGTGTTTTTTACGGGTTTCTTCTATTTCTGGAAATACAACGTTTTTATTCTGAGATTACATCAGGAGCTCCTGCAAAGATCCGTCCAAGAATTTCACCAGGAATTTATTCCGGGATTTTTCCTGAAGTTCTTTCCTGGATTACTTCAGAAATGCATTATGAAATTCTACTAGAATCTGCATCATGTATTTATCATAATCCAAGGAATTCTTTCTGAATTCCTCTGAGAGCTCCTTCCAGGAATTCTCCAAACATTTCTCCTGGTATTTTTCTGAGAATTTCTTCCGGGATTGTTTCAAGAACTGCCTCCGGGTTTTCTCAAGGTGCTCCTTCCAAAATTTTCCTCCTGTCCGAAGAATTCTCCAGGAACTTCTTACGGGATTCTTTCAAAAACTTCCTCCGGAATTCTTGTGGAAACTCTCACCGGTCTTCTTCCTAAAAGTGTTTCTGGATTTTTCTGGACCTGGATTGAAACCCTCCAACAGTCAATCAAGGGATTCCTGCAGGAGTATTTGTGACTTTCTCTATTACTCAACGGTTTCCTTACAAAATTCCTACTGGAGTTCCTTGAGAGATTGGAAAGTTCTTTCCAGGATTTTATTTCTGCAGCAATTCCTTTAAGAAATCCCAGAAAAACAAACTTCTGAAGACGTCGTAAAAACTTGAAGTATTTTTAGGCAAAGTTGTAACTTGTTCTGTAGCTCAGTTGGTTAACGCGCCGGACTAGCGATAACGGAGTCGTGGGTTCGAATCCCACCAAAACAAGTGGTAATTTTTTCACAAATTTATCTCTCAATTTGCCAATTAAACGTACTTTGCCTAAAAATACTTCAAGTTTTTACGTCTATTTCAGACATACTAGCCGACTGGTATAGCCGAAAAAGGGCAATAAAATCATTGTCATTCTGAAGACGTTCCAGAAGCAACTACAAGGATAATCTCGGAAAAGATTCTTGGAGGAATCTCGGAAATAATCCCAGGAGGTATCCCGAAACTTTTGGAGATATCCCCGAAGAAATTCCTTGAAGTCCCAGAAGAAATCTCAGAAGGAATCCTGGAATAACTCTAGAAAAAACTTCTGAAAGCACCCCATGAAGATTCTCAGCTGAAGCTTCATGAGGAATTATAGAAGGAAACTTCTAGAGAAATCTTGAAATCAATTTCTGAAGAAACTTCGGAAGGAATGCCTGAAGGAATCCTAACTGGGTTATTCCGTAGAAGAAATTTCTGTTGGAATCTTGTAATGAACTCCTAGAGATATTTCTGCAGGAATCCAGGAACTCTTGAAGATATCTCACAACCACGGAAGGAAGTCCCGGAACTTCTTCCTAAAGAAGCTCTTCAAGAGATGCCACCAATAAGTCAAAATTGCACCTGGGCACGTTCCCGTTCCATTCTAAAGCATAGTAAAGAGTAAACAGTGAAACGTAAGTATGAAATCAATCAGTAAAGTTAAATGTGTGTCACCGTGTTTCAATCCATCCAAGGTCACAAAAAGAGACACTTTGTCTGCGATCCGAACACTTGATTTTGATCCAACCAGCGTTGAACGTATCTGCCTAGTTTGTTTCGCCCAAAAACCGTGTACTGAGATTGCCCTATCAAAACTTACCTGTTCTCTCTACCAAAACTTATTCTGTTTTCGATTCCGCTTGTAGTGTTCTTGCTTGTACTTGTATTACTTGCCCAAAATGGTACCTTTAATTTTGTCCAACACTGTACCATCATGCCCGTTGCATCCAGCATCCATCCGCGCGCTCTACAACACGGAGAGCAAATAAAGCGAAACGACGCAAAGGCACACACGTTCATTTCGCTTCGCTCTGCATTATATGGTAATGTGTATGTTGCAATCATCATCATCATCAGCATCATCACTTCGGTCGGTGGTGGCAATCGAACGAACAACGGTCAACGGGAGAAACGGGTGGTTTCGCGACCCCCTCAGGGGGTGTCTCGCATCGCTAGCCGAGGTAAGCTGTAACGTTGATGAGTCTTCGCGTGGCGAGGAGCTTTCTCAAACACGAGAGCACTTGGCTATGAATTTCTAACGATCCTCGTCTGATCCTACGCCGGAGAGAGAGCTGCAAGGCAATTGTTCATTATCCACCTGTTTTCCTGTTTTCCCTCTCTCGCTAGCAAACTTTTCTCACTTCAAATGAGGTGAATAATCTTATTTGCGATACTCTCGCTCTTGCTCAATTTGCTCCACACGGCGCTCTCTGTTTATGCTTCTCTCAAGTCTCCCACTAGTCACGTCGTCGTTCGTCTCGGGAGGGGAAAACTATGTAATCTCGCGCGCGATATCCATTCAACCAACACACACACATTTGGATGGTGGCGAGCGAAGACGGTTTGCAGCTCTCGCTCTAGCCCATTATTCGGCACCATTAGAGGGGGAGACCCACATAATAGCTCCCATTGTAAACAACCGAGGGAGACCCCCACGCAGCGCAACCGAAAAGAGACCGCCTCTCCTCTCGAGCGCGCTTTGTGGAGCATTGTGGGAGTGTGGAACAATATTTTCCATTCTTATTCGTTCGTTCGCTCCACCAGCGCTAGTCGGGAGGGGAAATTCCCCCCATCGGTCGTCGGCTGATTTCCACCCAAGAAGGGGAAACTATACTGTTCTCTTCCGTGAAAACTGCTTTGTTTACATAGAATTGTGTGTATTTTCATTTTCCGCTGTTCTCGTGTGCAATTTCTCGCATACACACTACACACTGCTACAACAATAATGGTGAGTATTGTGTGTTTTGTTGGTGTGTGGCAACTCGAGCTCAACCCCCTCCTTACAATGGGGATGGGTGACGACTGGGCGCACCACAATGCAATGGCTCCGGCTACACGGGTTGAAGATGGCATGGCAATGACGGTGGGGTACGTTGATGGGTGTAAATGAGGAGGAAACTCATTCTTCTGCACACGGTACCCATTCCGAGTTTGTCTGCTTATTTTTCGAGGAAAATGGGTGGTGTGGGGCTTTTTCCGTTTTGGATGTTCGAATTAAGAAGTGCATCGGGTTTTGAGCAATGCAAAAATCGATCTTCTTTCTTAATGTTACATTCGGAATGTAATTCCGAACAATATAGAAATATATGCGAGGGCGTGGTATTCAAGCATGAGTTGGTGTATTCAGATTAGTTTGCATATTTTTTGGCTAATTCTTATTTGCAGAGTACAAAACTACTCTAGTCTGCTTTATGCTATGGAATGAAACCTGGGATGAAATGTGAAATTTTCAACGGTTGAAGATCCCACAAACTATGACGAAAAAAAACTATGATTCTAAGCCCATGTTTGTATGAGAAACACATGCACGCCAGATACGGTCAGCAACTCGACTTTGTTTTATGCAATAACCTTATCCAAAAAGTGAATCTGGTGTGATAATTAAAGCGGTAAAGCCTGAGACTAAAACGCCGAGGACCTGGGATCAAATCCCTCTCCCAACATTAGCATTAGCATCAGCGTTAGCATTAAAAGCAAATCGCATTCCAATCTGTTACACTAGTTTACAGCATTTTTGAACTCGGTAAGCTGCTGATTATTTTTGGTGTAGAATCATGCCCTGAGTTCAAAAACGCGAAGGAAAAACCCAGATTAATCCACCTAGTGGTGATAGTGCCTTTCTCGTCGATTATGAGCTCATGATCTACGAAAGCCAGTGTTCCTGAATTCTGAGATTACTCTATTTAGAAAAGCAAGATTTTGTTTCCCAAAACCAACATCAAATTGGGGAACTGATTGAGGGCACATACTCTTGACAAATGCCGAGTAATGCTCGCCGCATATGAAAAGCTGATAAATATTAGATCTCTTAGTTGACTGCATGACCACTAGCGTGGAACACGGTTTATATGGGAAAATATAAAAAATGAAAGTATAAAGAAAATCGCGTTAAGTACTGTTCCTTTGAATTCCACTAAGAATTTGCATTCTTTGACAGATACGTATTTCGACCTCAACTGTAAGGTCGTCCTCAGTGTCTTGTACTTGACTCGACGAGATTTTTTAAAAAGCTAGCACTCTTGACAAGCTTCGTACTGCCTATTGATTTTTTAAAGATATTCTCCACAAAATGTTGAGCCATATTTTCGCGTTTATCTCACTTTCCTGTCGATATTCTCAAATATTTTCCTACACGAAGACGTATGAGACCTGGACCAGTGAAACCGCCCAGGAAACAGTGACAAAGTGAATAAAGGCGAATCGTGTAGAGAAATAAATTCAAATCGCGATTACGAACATCTTACGTAAGAATACCAATGTTTAGTACTAAGTTCCAATTGAAGACATTCTTAAAAGCAGAGCATGTCTTTTTTTACATTTACTGATTTGAACTATCTTATCAACACCGAAAATAAGATACATCGAGGCAAATTGAAACGGGTAGGATGCGATGAACCAGTGAGATAACGTAATGTTATCCAAGGCTAAAACAATTTGATTACAATAACACATACACGGCATACAATAAGACAAGGTAGGCTATTATTGGTAAACAACAGTTTTGGACGAAAACAAGACAAAAACTTGTTGAGCACACGTGATTTTTTTACTTTGTATGTGTTTTTAAGAAGTTCGTATGTGACATTTTTGGAAAAATACCTAAAAATTCAAATTTCACCAAATAGTAAATCGTGAATAACTCTAAAACGGATAGAAAAAAACGCAACGCTGTCTTCAGCAAAGTTTTTCCTCATAAAATTTCCAATCTTTTTAAGGAAATTGTTAAAAGTTAGCTTTAGGTTCAGATACTTTTTATGACGGGTAAAATGCACAATATATCAAAAAATGACAAATTTTAGTTAATTCAAAAATTTATTATCAAAAAGTTACCTGCGAAACCTGTCGTTAACTATTTTTCCCAAGAAGTTTGGATCCATATCAAGCTGTAAAAAATACAAAAATAGTGGGTATTGCCAATTTTTGTACGGTAAAAAATATTTGCATGAAATTTATTACGAAAAATTGCCATTTTTCAAAAATCTCGCCGGAGCGACCTCTACACGTCATTTCTGAAAGTTGCCGTCATACAAAAGTTTGTTTCTAACACCCTTAGCTATCATTTGCAGGGTTAGCCCCCAAGCTTTTCGACCATGTGCAATTTTGGGACAACCTAGACACTCAATCTCAGGTACTCACTCCCATCGTAGACTTTGGTCAAACCCCCTCTCCCCTTCGAGTATACATTAGTATGGTACACGCTTGTACGGAAAAAAATAAATCCTCGCTCCAGTCGACTTTTTAGATCCCATTTAGGTCCCATATGAACTGTACAAAATTTCAGCGCAATCGGTGAAACTATAATTTAGCGCAAGCGGTTCAAAGTTTTCATAGGATTTACTATGGGAAAAGTTACACTTTCAGATAAAAAATCCCAGAGATCGTCCCTTGTCTCCTTAATTCAAAACGATCAATGTTTCTTGTACAAAAATCAATTATGAAACTTTCCTTCGAAGACCGCAAAACAATTGGATGCTTGTGGAAAAAGTTATTGATTTATTACCGATTAGTGATCCAACGAACGGCTTTTTATTTTGTTTTATCAGCAGCACTGCTGCTGCCGTCGTTTCTGGGGGTGGTGGGAGGCATCACCACCCCCAGAAACAGCAGCAGACAAGGCAGCAGCTACAGTGCTGCTAACAAAACAAAACAAAAAGCCGTTCATTGGATCACTAATCGGTAATAAATCAATAACTTTTTCCACAAGCATCCAATTGTTTTGCGGTCTTCGAAGGAAAGTTTCATAATTGATTTTTTTACAAGAAACATTGATCGATTTGAATTAAGGAGACAAGGGACGACCTCTGGGATTTTTTATCTGAAAGTGTAACTTTTCCCATAGTAAATCCTATGAAAACTTTGAACCGCTTGCGCTAAATTATAGTTTCACCGACTGCGCTGAAATTTTGCACAGTTCATATGGGACCTAAATGGGATCTAAAAAGTCGACTGGAGCGAGGATTAGATATTTGTCCCATACTAGTATACATACCTAGTTTGTGGACAAATCATGTATAGAGTTGCAGAGATGCATATCTTTTACCAAGTCGTGTCATCAACTTAGAAAGATAGATGAAAGGATGGTTAAACAGCGAATACCAATGTAGTGTACAAAACAAAATAATCCGAAAGATCTCACAAAGTTTATCCCGTCTCGATTTCCTTCCATTTCTGCGACAAACAATGTACTAGCGGAAAAAGATCATTTTTTGCTGATTGCGCATCACATTTTCTTCACTTTTCACTCATTGTTTACTTTCCGCGTCGAACAACGCACTCGTGGCAATAAATCCTGCGAAACTAGTCGTACCAGCGCCAATGTTGCCGTTTCACCTAAAAAATCCCACTTCTAACTAGAAATCTTTAGAGCCTAGTTTCGTCGCTAGAGCCTTTTTACTTCTTGTGATGATGGATTACCTAAGGCTGTAGAATCCCTCCGGATTATTCTACTTTTTATAAGCCTTTGATACATATGTTTATCTAATGGTTGATAGCTCCGGCTTGCTAGAAATGTTGCTCATGCTACAGAAGTCTAAAACGTTGACTTTTGAGTTTACACCTCTATACACTAAATTAAAATAACTCAATTAATAGACGAAAGCTTTACACTGGTATTTCAGTGATGATATGGCGATAAATTTGCAAGTTTAGTCAAAATGTGCTTGTTTTTATGAAAAAGGTGTACATACATTATATAAAGCCAATTTTGATCAAAATTTGTCACAGTGGAGATATAATTAAGTTTTGGAATGGATAATGATGGGTTAAACTGAGATATAACGCAGCCTTGCTTTTTTACCAAACAAAAATCATTAAAACAGGTACAACGACAATTTAAGCAATTTTCAAGATCAAGATAAAATGACTCTGTACTTCACCCAATCAAAAGCTTATAGATTATTTTGTATGATCGTAGTTGCTACCACTAATACTGAGGACAACAGCCTAGTTTGATTTAACTTAACGCCATTACTCATTGAAAACTAGACGAAATACCAGTGACAGACTTGCGTGCTAGCCGAAAGGAACTTGAGACACATTTGCAAAAGGATAAAGGACAGTTTATTTCAAAACACATACTGTATTTGATCAGTATTATGTGAGCTTTTTATTAATACATTTACTTTGAAAATCTGAATTACAGATGGGAAATAAGTTTAATTTTATTGTGTATCCAAACTTATTGAACACCGTGTGTAAATCTACTCACTGAACACCGAATTTTGTAAGTATTATTTAGCGAAATATTTGTAAACTTAAAATTTTAACTTATGAACTAATAAAATTCCAGCATAAAGCTGTTTTCGCACCCATCCATGGAGTTTGCGATCTGCTCCAAAGAATCCGGCTACGAATCCCATACAACCATCCATGCATTATCGTCGTAACACCGCGATTTGGCATTCTGAACTAAGCGTAAATACATGTACCTTAGGCCTGTCCACTTTTTTTCAAAAATGTTCTCTGATTCTCAAGCCCACCCCCATATGGCATATGAAAAGAAGTAACTGATCAAAATCCATTGAAATTAAGAGGCGCATCAAATCAATTTTGCGTTTATCGACTATTTTCGAACTTCAAAAAATCATAACTACACTATTTTTTTTTTCAATAATTATCATGCTAAAAGAATCAATTGAAAGATATACTTGTTTACTTTATGTTCTTCGAACAACGTATGCCAATAAATTTAAAGGAAACAAATGTAATTATTAAAACCTTGAAAACTTGATTTTTTTTAAAAGTTTTTGTTCTGGAACACCCTAATATACGTAACAATTTCGATATCTGAGGGGGTTAGAAGCAAAAGGGTGCAATTGACCAAAACCCACTTTCGAGTAAATAAGGTTTAAAGTTTTTCACCAATTTTTCGTCCCATACAAAATGTATGGAGTTTCAAAATCATTCCAATTTTCTACGATTTATTGTAATTTTTCTAATCATCTTAAAAATTATCTTAAAAAATTTCCTGAAAGCTTAAAATCTGGAGATTTTTTTGATATGCTCAGCTCAAAATCGACAAAATGGTCACCTACACTTCTTTGATTCTGGGCCCCTCATTTTAAAACGGTATCGTTTTCGTTAATGCTTTGTGGTTATTTGCTTGTTTGACATCAATGCTGTAGGAGTTGAGCAAAAATTATTAAAATTCGTAAAAGCCAAATGTGTCGTAAAAACTAGTTTTTCTGGGGCAATCATGTCTTGTATTAGTTTAAAAAATGTTTCATTTTCCTACGTTAGAATCCATTTTTTTTTTTTCAAATGCGCATATAACACCACAGATGATTTTATCCTAGACGCACAACTGGAGCTCTGGCCTTTAACTTATCGAAGCAGGCCGTGCGTGGAAGCGGCTGCATTTTCAAAACATTTTACAAGACCGCTTGTCTCGCGTTTGCAAAGTAATCTTCGGTGTTCATCATATTTTTCTCACCTGACAATTTTAGCGGCTCACGTATTTTAGAATACGATAAGGCGCTGTCCATAAACTACGTAGACTCATTTTTGGCCATCTCAGACCTCCTCCCCCTCGTAGACTTTCTTCCATACAAAATTTTCAAAATTTGTATGAAGCGTTGACTTTGGCCAGATCCCCCCTCCCCCCATAAGAGTCTACGTTGTTTACGGACAGGCCCTAATTTACTACTGCAAGTCTAAAATTTCGTCTCGACAGTACATTCGTATAATATAATGAGTGTGTTCCTGCTTATTGTTTTGAAACATGCTGTGGCCAACCACTAATAACTTCCATCTTTTGTGATGTCTATAAGAGAAGCTCTCAAATAGACATTGTCATCTAACTAACCACCTTACCCCATCCCTAGCTGTTGCAAGGACGTGGCCGAGATAGCTTCCGACGAATGCGACAATCTTATATTAGAGTCAGCGGTTAGCCTCAAATATCTGTGTTCTGGTAATGGACGGGAAGGAGACAACCCTCATAACAGCGGCCTAAGACTGTACATGATTTTACCGGTGGAAGTGCTAAACTTTATTTTTTTTGTCTTTATTATAGAGACTTTCAGCCTGGGGCTGGTTCGTCTCTTAGTGCTAAACTTGTACAAATTGACGAAAATAAAAACTGAAACCGTTAAACGAGACTCATATTCTCCAGTTAGCCTAGTGCTTAAGGCTATAGATCGTCAATCTGGAGACGGCGGGTTCGATTCCCGTTCCGGTCGGGAAAATTTTCTCGATTCCCTCACAAAATTCATGCAATGGCAGGCAAAGTATGCCCTTCAATTGATAACTGTGGAAATGCCCAAAGAATATTAAGCTGAAGCGAGACAGGCCAAGAACAAGTGGGAACGTAGAGCCACAAAGAAGAAGAAGAACTTGCCAAATTCAGGGAGACATTCTGGAAGAAAGTTCACGGAAATGTCTTGAAAATTTTCAGAAGAAACTTCAGAAGAAATCCCGAGAAAAACTCTAGCAGAAATCTCCTAGGGAAGTCCCAAGAGGCATACCGGAAAGAAACAAGAAAAATCTTTAAGACGAATCCCGAGAAAAATTCCAGGAGAAATTCTGCGACTACATCAGCGATATATTTTGAGGAAAAACTCTTGTTGAGATCTTGGGATAAATGCTCATAGAAATCGCACGAAAACTTCTTTGAGCAAACGCAGAATATAGTCAATACTTCTCAAATCGAACACACTCAAAAATTAGCAATAGCCAATATCTCAATTCTTCTTCTTCTTCTTCTTATTTATGGCTCTATGTCCCCACTGGAACTTGAATGTCTTAGGAACAGCCTAGAAGCACTTCGCTGCCAAAATTATGAGGCCAACAGCCAGAAATCTTTAATAAGATCATTTATATTAATCAATAGTAAGATGAACTGCATGTTAAATGAGGTTGAATGACCATGATACTCAGTCGTACCTCATTCTTCAGAAGTATGTAACCGGGAAAAATCCTATTCAAACCTCATTTTTCGTAATGGCAAAAAAATTGTAGAGTAATGCGGGGCAAAAGTTTGCACGGGGCAAAAATTCGCAGTGGGTCTTTTTCTGAGCACGAGTTATGAGCCCAAACAAATCTGTATGGGTTCGACACATAATCAGGTCAGCTACTCGTCAATAAAATTTGGAACGATTTCGTTATGGTTTGGCAGAGTTATGCAAAAAAAAATATGTTTCTAGGGGTTTTGATAGAATTTTTGAACCTTTTGGAATAAGAGTTTGTAGTAACAGGAAGAAGAAAAATCTCATAACCTCTTTATGTCGGAGAATCGTTATTCCATAGTAAAATATATTTAGCCATAAATGAAAAATGGCTAAAAAAAAATTTAAAACATTTTCTTCGTCATCCTCGTCGTGACTTTTCATATGTTTTTGAAGGTCTTATGTCCATCTACTTTACCGGGGTCTTTCATAGCTTAGTTTGTAAATTCACAGTTATAATCCATACTGACGAGGATAAGATTCGATAACAGTCCCGTTCAACAGTTTTGCTGCATATAAGATTTTTTTTCATGCATTTTGTACAACACGTATCTCTATGATTCCCCCCACAATGTATTTTGACATCCTCAGTAACGCTGTAAAGGACAGCTCTTAGTTAAAAGTTGTGGAAGTCTTCATAAAACACACTCTATACAAAAGCTGAACACCATGTCGTATTCCAGTTGGGTCGTAGTTCTAAGAACAGAAAGAAACAGATTCCATGGCTAGAGTGAAAAGATGCACATGAATTAACATGAAATAAATGAACATCACACCAATAAACTACCCTGTACAAGGTGCGAACTTTTGCCCCCACTATGGGTCAAAAGTTCGCATTGGAGTACTTGTTTTAAAAATTGTATTACTAAAACTACAAAAGGAACGCGAAAAAATCTAGTACTACGATTTGAAGGCAACATGATATCCCTCGGCAAGCCTCGTTGGATGAATGTACGACTCGTGCTGAAAAAATCATCATTTTACAACTTGTTGCATAAATAACTATTTCAGAATAATTTCTAGAGTTGTTCAAGGCTTTTATGTTATCTCTAGATAAGTTTCCAAAGAAGACTCATTGTTCCAACTCGCTGGAATTAGCATAATTCAATTTTTTTTTTCTACAAACGGATTTTTTTTTAATACTGACAGAGTTCATAAATCTCATCATGCCCATTAAATGTTTCCTCAAACACTTTAAAAACTCTTTAGGTAAATTGGTGAAAAGTTCTGTGCGTCTATTCCAGGAAAAAGCTCCTAATAAAACGGCACATGAATATGTGGAAAAACCTGCTTAATAATCTGCTGAATGTATTTCTACGGAATAGCAAAACCCATGCCATTGGAAAAACTTATTCAAGTATACTCTGGATGGAACTCTAGGCTCCTGGATTAGTTTCAGAAAGATTCACTTTAACGGGATTTTCTAAAATAATCTCTCGCCAATTATTTTCAATTTCAGGTTGAACTCTCCGAACAAGATTTTCTGATCTTATGCTCCGTGGTTCATCAAGTGTTGTAAATAATTGAAGGAAAAAAAAAAGAAAATTGAGCTAAATACTGTTCCGTTCGATTCCAACTAAATATGTGTTTGCATCCTATGGTAGATATCTCCCAAGTAACACAACTTGTTACATAATAGTTTAAAATTCACTTTTAGTACTTATTCAGAAGTATTTTTCTTGTTATAATGACTGAATACCAAACACTTATGACATCAAAACAGCGCAAAAAATGGCGGCTTATAAAACTTCTTTCAAGTTATATAAGATGCATTCTAATACACTAATATGACATGTGCAGTACATCCAATCCAATAGTTGTTCCTCATCAAGCTTTTTGTCAACAATAAAAACTTGCAAAATTCTTTTATAAATCAATATTTTTCGTTAGTTGGAATTATGCTGCTTTCATGTGAGATAGCTCACAGAATACATTTATACGACATTTCATACGCGTATGTTGAGATTACGCTAATTCTATGTGATATAACTTACTTTTAAACCAAGTTTTAAACAAACAAATGAAATGAAGCAATGCGTAGCGTAGAAACTGACAGAAAAGAAAACAAAAAAAAAAACAATTGTATTTTAAATTAATTTATTTTATTTACCCAGAAAAATGTGTATGATATGTATGCAAATAGCAAAGACTTTTATTAACTATTCAGATATCATATTCGCAAATGGGCTTTACTCAGTGGTGGTAGTGAAATTTTACGTGCGGTTCAAGATTTATTGTGAAACCTCTGTTTTTACTCTCCAATAAATCAAGCGCTACTGAGTTGAGCTTAAAACATAATATGAACCAAGCAAATTATATTGCTTTGAGATATTGATTTTGAATCCACGTCAAAAAGCAATATGGCAGGATTCCGAAAGACTTACAGTGCCGTTCAAAACGTTATGAACAATTTCAATGGTAATTTAAGTAAAATCTACTATTCGAATCACAATAATTATTACTGGTTATAGGAAGTTGTTTTTGAAAGGAATCGAAAAATAAAGAAAATTCCGAATATCCATATTTTTATTTATTTACATATAGTACACATACTGTGTGACCGGTACTGTGTTATGAAAAAAATCAAACATTTTAACAGACTTTGATATGAAATAAAGTTGAAATAACGTTCAAATTGCGTTATTACAGCAATTCAATAATCAAATATGAATATGTGTTTAATGAACGCTTATAATATGTCTCAACAGCATTTCTTCAACATGCGCACATCAAAAAAAATTATTAGGTTTTGCAACAAGCATTACAACACTAAAACAACCAATATAAAACTTAATCTCTTATGAGATTGGATCTGTCAAATGTCAAAATATTGTTTTGATCTACCGCGATGTTCACTTTGTTGACAGTCAAAATCCGCCGTCGACTTTTTTTAGTTTCCGCGCCCCGCGGTCAATACCTAGAATGAAAATCGTCGAGACTATTTGCTCGGTAAACGCCTTGGAAAAATCCGCGAGTGTAAATCAATACTTTGTGTTGATGCAGCCAGCAGCACAGAGGTGCTTTGAATGGCGGCTTAGCATTTCGGATGTCTGAGTCAGGGCTCCGAAGCAGGTCACGTCCACTGACTGCGGAAATCTATTCGGTACAACTATGGCAACAGCGGCTGTTAACAGTTCCCAAATATGCCAAATTGGGAAAAAGAGCCACATCAAGATGCAAGCGAAGTAGTGCGTAGATTTCAGGTTGATTCGGGCTGATCGTCCTTACCGATTGGGTTCAAACTGCTGCAGCTCTAGTCTTGTGGGTAGAGCAGAAAGATGAGCGAATGTGATGTAGAAGAACGCAACAATGATTGCAAACGAGGTTATGTTGTGCATTGATGCTCTATTAATGTTATTCAATTGTTTGATAAATACATTTCATACATGATAAATCCGAAAGACGAAAACAAAATATTTGTTTTTGTTTGTAATTTGTCAACATTATTAGAGCTTGAAAATAACACTAGATGTTTTGAAAAACACATATACGACATTTATAATACATCTTTAAACAAATTTATTTGGAAAGATGTTTTCTGTGTTACTTGGGCTATTTCGACCTCAACTGTAAGGAATCATTCTCACTAGTAAATGTAGTGGAATATTTTCAACGAATCTAATTAGTTAGATGAACGCCATTCCGGAGACTGCTAGTAAGTAATAAAGCGCAGTAGAATGTAACCTGATTTTCTGATACTTATTTAAAAACTACAGACAATGTGGGTGCAACTTTGTCTTAAATTCGATGGTATACCTCATAAAGAGAAATTCAATACTCACCAGTCAGAAGTATGCGCTGAATGTAAATGGTATCCTGAAAATAAAAAGAAATAAGTTAAAATACAATTGATCAAGATAATCATGTATAGGAATAAAACAGTATTTGTGGAACAAAAGCAATAACAACCATGACCTTTATGAAGACAGTTACTTACAAAAGCTATGAAACCATCATACTCTATGAAAGATGTAGTTCCAAAATGAATAATCGCTTACAAATAACTTCTTCTCTTAATTATAATAAACGATCATCCATGGCACGGGTCACCGAATGTTGGCAGGTGTTCCATGCACGAGTGGCTATAACGTCAGACCATGGAATCTCCCTTCCCGAAGAGCAGTAAACATACATCGCCATCACTAAATGCCCATTTAAATTGTTAATTAAGACCGGCCCGAAGCAAAGAAGAGCGAGTGGCCGTCATCGCGCACCATACCACCAGCAACCATTCTGCCGTTCTGATTCTTATCGCCCCATTCAATCACTGACTTCCATCTGCTCCCGATACATCATAAAAATGCGACATCGCCTACTAGGACGACGCACAAAAACCGCTCCCATTTCGATTATCTTCATTTTTCACTGTCCTCTGTCCGATGGAGTCCAAGTCGATGTCGATGTAGTGTGTAAAATGCGTGAAACCCACCTCCTCGCGGTACTGCAAAACATCACCCACCGAAAAGCAATCATTTTTCAGTTGTATTACTCCGGAGCGAGATGCCGGAGGGTGGGATCTGGGGGGTAAAACGACGAATTTCAAATTATATGGCATCATATAATTAGCAGTGAAAAATTCCAAAGGGCGTTTTGCCTCCAATAATTCTCCAACACCTAAAATGAACCGTAAAATGGGGTAACCGATATTGACCTCGTTTCCTTAAACGGTGCGTTATGCTCTTCTCTCCCCTGTAGTCCTCATTCCACTTGCCATTTCCCGGACTAAAGGCTGTCTGTCCAAGTATTTTACTTTTTTTTCTACTGGGAAACCTTCCACAAGGGAAGGATTCGCCGAAAATATGTTATTTTGTGTCTGTTTGCTCTGTCTACTGCCTTTTTCCGCTGTAGAATTTTTCGTGTTTGTTATATGTTGTTTGGTCCTGGCGCTGCCTGGACTGGGATGCTGCCCTCCACGCCTCACTCACATTCATATATGTACCAACAGACAAATGGACTACACTTGCAGCACATGTATTTCGTAATCCATTTCCATTTACCCTAATAATTTACGGTTATCTTTTTGCTCGGTGCGGAGCGGACGCTACCTACCTACTTCATACAATTTTCATTTGCCCCTTTCTCCGCGCGATCTCTCGACACAACAACATCATCGTCGTCATCATAATCGCAGGAGGCCGAGCCGGAGCATGGCGGCTGGCTGCTGTTGTTTGCGTCGCGTCGTCGGATGGTAAGGGCGCGCGCCTACTGAGGGTGGACCACCCAGCGGTGTCCTTCGTCGGATGGATCGACCGGACGAATGCTTTATCGATTTTTATTATCTTCCTGTTCGTGAGTTCATCCAATCCGCCCCGCACCCTTGTCGGCTATCGTGTCTTAGGTGTAAGGGCACTCAGGTTGATTTCTTTGGACTGGGGATGGCTTTGCTGTTGATGAGGTATTATTTACGCCCATCAATATTGCAAGACGAGTGCGGCGGGGCGAAAAGTTATGAATTTTGAGTGTAGGGAAAGTTATTATCATTTCCACACTAATATTGTACCGTGAACCGGGGTAACATTGATCATGTGTCTCGATTTTTGGTCTCCTTTGTGCAAGTGAATGTAATAAAATTTATAATTTCAGAACAAGTACTGGCTTTCTTAGTACGTGTTAAGCTATTTCAAGAACTATTATGGAGTTTCATGCATAAAAGATTTTATATATACACTGGAACCTCTTTTTATGCATATGGCTAGGACTTCATAAATTTAAGAAAAGCATTAGAAGAGGTAAATTCATACGTAATAGTTATTTAAGCAATAAGTTGCAAAATTAAGATTTTTAACTCGTGCGTACAGGCTTGCCAAGATGGATAAATATGACGAGTTCTGTAAAAATCAAGTTTTACAACGAGTTGCATACAACATTTTTTGCAATGACAAAAAAACGGTAGAATACAATTTATACAGTACCATCGTGCTACCCCATGGCTGAATGAGAGCGCCCACGTGTTTCATCCAACTAAATTTGAATCAAGCAAGCCGTGCTATAACCGTCACGATCGTCACAATATTTCAAGCTTTTACCGTGTAAACTCTGGTATCCAATCAAACAATCGCATTATGATTCATAATGCAACTCTTTGATTTAGTGAAGAAAAGTAGGCCGTTACGATACCAAAAAGGCAAGAATAAAAATAGATATTATAGTGCGGAGTTGCAAAAATTTAGTTTGAACTCCCCCTGAACAAGTCTTGCTCCTAACTATGTGTTATGGCAAACAAATTGTTTATCATCATTAAAAAACATCATGTTAACCCGCTGTTTCATCTTGCCCCATCCGTTTCAATTTGCCTCGGTTAGTATTAAGGGGATTTCGGGGATGATTTAAGGAACTTAAAGGGCAATTCAAGAGATCTAAGGAGCATTTAAAGGGAGGTGCAGGGGGTTTCAGGGGCGTTTCAAGGTATTTCAGAGTCATTTAAGAGAGTTTCATCGCGTTTTAGAAACATTTTGAAGGCGTTTGTAGAGGTTTTAGAGGCGTTTGATAGCATCTCAGGGGCGTTTCAAAGGGTTTATGGACCCTATTAAAGGCGTCCATAGGGGTTTCAGAGGCATTTCAAACTGATTATGATGAGTTCAAGGGTGTTTCAATGGGATTGCGAAGGTTTCGGTGGCGTTTCAAGGCGTTTCGGTCAGGGTCAGGGTCGTATGAGGGGGTTTTAAGGATACCTTTAAATCAAAGGGTATTTCAGGGGCATTTCAAAAGATATTGTGATGGGATCTCTAAGAATGCTCTGAAACTTCCTAAAATGCCTCCAAGATCCCCCTGAAACCCACTCGAACCACATATGTAACGCACCTGAGACGGTCTGGAACCCCCGAAAACTCCTCGGTAACGCTTCCGTAATGCCTCTGAATCCCACCGAAAATGTTTTTAAAGTTCCTGAAATGTCTCCGAAATCCCCCGTAAACTCCCTCGGACCCTAACGCACCTGAGATTCTCCAAAACCCCCAAAAACTCCTCTGAAACCAGCCTAAAATATTCGGAGACTTCCTGAAATGTCTCCAAAACACCCTTAAGAACCACTCGGACCCCATTTAACGCAAAAATGACTGTGGGGATAGAAAAAATCACCGACTACGGTAATGGTTTATCGAAATCTCAACCACTGGGCGTTCGGTAATCATTTTTACCGGAAAATATTTAGTAAAACATGTCAATATCACCGCACTTCAGCCAAATGTTATCGTTTATCCACAGACAAACAGACGTAACTCTTAGAGGAAATCCATCAAAAACTTTTGCCCGGTTTCATTTTCATGAGCACACTGCCACTTGTTGGTAGAACCGCGCGCAACACTGTCGGCCGTGATGGATTTCGATTTGACGTTTTGCTGACACGCACACTACTACACAAAATACCTGTAATTTTCGTTTGCATCATTCAGCAACGTTTACACTAGCAAACGTCAAAGCGATCGAACACTAGCGCATCTGGTGGAACAATCGCGCAAATCAAATGAAATTTGAATTGATCGTTAAATGCATGTGCCAAGCCGTTTTGAAAAGTGTTACGTCTGTTTGTCTGTGGTTTATCTGTCAAACTTTACAATGTTCGAAAGAAAAATTCTGCCGCCACAGACTTTTTTCCATAAAAAAATTACCGAGCGCTCAGTGGTTGAGATTTCAGTAAAACATTACCTTAATCGGTGGAACTTTCTCACTGTGTACAGTGCAAATGACATAAACTCAAACCTTATCGATTATAATAGTCACGAACAATATTCCTTTACCATCAAAAAGATTGTTTTTACATATTTTGAACGACAAAGAAATCCACTAAATCATTTCCGCATCTTCTCTCTCGCTGCAGCAAGAGAGTACGAATGATCTCCAGCCAATTTGCTTCACGAGCCATCCGACCGATGAGGAATAGCGGTTACAGTTGGCTCGGTTTTTCTTTCCTTCTTGTGCGTGTTCGTTCATAGTGGTGGCTGGCGCTGTGAACTGATCGTATTTTTTCATATTCACTCAGATTCAAGCACTGAATGTGAAGTAAATTTGTTTTCCTGATATCATCCCAAGTAACCACGGTGATGAAGCCTTATTGTATGCAGATATACGGTGGATTTAGTGTAATCATTACTTTACATTCAAACAAAAGGTTGATTTATAGTGGAAATGGGCAATTAGCAATAACAATGGTTTCAAATTTGAACTTGTTTTCTTCGGTGGAATTGTTGATACGGATGTGAATCATATATTTAAATGATCTTTAGTAAGAAATTTTATCATCAGGTAGTGCTGCAGCATAATTGATTTGATTTGATAATTTCTCAGCTCTACAAAAGGATACCGGTTTGATGTTTTCTGCAAATATATTTATCTGGCAAAAAATAGTTCAGTGATGTAAATATTAGTAAGAAATCCGTCGAGCAGGTAGAAAAGGGGTAATAAAATTACTATTGTTCGACTCTGTGAAGAGACATGAAGATGGCGTCTTCAAAAAAACCCGTACAAGTAAGAACCATCTTCTGAAAAGATTTCTAGTTGAAAATAATCCCATTAGATGGTGCTGATTCAAATTGTAGGAAATTGATAATGTAATTACAAAATTAATAGTAGATTATTTACTTCGGTTTTCCAAAACATGTGCTTGTTGTTAGGGCAACGAGAAAAAATTTTAGAAGTCGGAAACCATTGAGGAAAAGAGAATTGGCTGAGACGTGGTGGCCTAAAGACGTTGTTTTGAAGGTTGTTTCAGAGCGCAAGGAATTCAATTCGTAATTTTCTGTTATTCTCCTGATTGTGGTTTCCTGACTTTACTTTGGCTTTGACGTCGATCCTACACATATAACGTATATCTTGGTCCAAATACAAGGCCTCCTGTACGGATTTATCTACGAAAATATTCAGCAATTCCTCTAGATAATCCTGGAACTCCTATCTGGTTTCGTCTTGTAATTCCTCCCAAGATTCCTGTTAGTGTGGGGCATTTGTCTGACAATAAGTATTTCTGAGTCTTGTGTCTCAATACATCAACAGACAATTGATAACGCACGCACATTTCCCACCTGGGGTAACACCTACGCTACCGACTAACAGCTGCTGCCGCGATCATAGCAGGCCATGACTCTTCCTCTTCATTCGGTCAGCGTTCGACTACGTTGGACGTACTGCAGTGTATCATGTCGATGCACTGAACGATTCTCAATGAGCCAAATTCCGACACTGCTTGGATTCATCCCAAGATTTCTCATGAAACTCCTTCTTGACTCCTCTCGGTATGACTCTCAGCATTCTTTCTGAGATCCTTCTAAGTATTTTTTATCCTTTCAGGGTTTCCACCCGGGATTCCTTCATTGTTTGCTAACTTGATTTTCAAGGGATTATTTGTTAAATGACTCCTGGGTTGCCGACTAGAATATTTCCAGGAATTCTTCGCGGGATTTATGCAGAGCTTCCTCCCGGTATTTGTTCATTGATTTTGCTTTAGTTTGCTTCGGGATTTCAACGGTTTTATCGGGATTATTTTTACGATTCTTTCCAGAATTCCAGCAATGATCCCTCCAGAGTTTCTTTTAAGAATTTCTTGAGGGGTTCTGGCAAGGATTTCTCAAGATTTATTTCTGGGAATTCGTTAGGAACTCTTCCCGGAAATCAATCACTGATCCATCCCGGGATTCCTTTAAGAAGTGTCCTCCTAGAATTCCTTCAGAGATATGTCCCGGCATTCCAAAAGAGATGATTTCCAGGATTCCTTGATTTCTCCCAGGATTCCTTGCGAGTTCTTTCATAGTTAGTTCCTCAGATCCATCAGGATTTCCTCCAGAATTCTTTCTGGGGTATCTGCCACGGAGATTCTTCCTGGATTTGCTCAGGGTTTCCTTTAGGAATTGCATTGGTTAATTTTTCACGAGATTCCTTTAGTAATTTCTCATGAGTTTCCCTTCAGCGATTCTATCAGGAAATCTTCCCTGGATTTCTTCAGAGACTACACCGAGATTTTTTATTGATTTCTCCTGAAATAAATTACTTCCGGCATTTTTCTCTAGCATTTTCAGCAAATTTTCCTTGGGAATCCTTTTGGGTTTTTACAGGTTTCTTTCATGGATTTTCATAGGAGATTTCTCTTGGATTCCTTCAGGGAATCATTCAGGATTCTGTAAAGAATCCGTTAGGAATTCCTTCATTGATTCTTCCCGGGAGTCCTTTGGGGATTCTGGCAGGGGATTCGTTACTGGATATTTTCCGGCTTTCTGGGATTCCTCTAATAATTTCTCCTGCGTTTAGCGGTTTTTTTCACAGATTATTCCCGAGATTACATCAGGGATTTCTCCAGGGTTCTATCTGTGTGTCCGGGATATATATATGCACTCCTGTATTCAGAGGTTCCTTCATTGATTTTGTCCAGGTTTTGTTTGGAGGATTCAGGAGGTGCCAGGGGGTTGCATGTAGCCTTTGGGGTGCTTCAAGTGGTGTTTCATGGAATTTTAGAGGTTGTCAGGAGATCTCATGAACGTTTCAAAGGGGTCACAGAGGGTTTCAGGGGTACGGGGAGATCTCGGGGGCGTTTAAGGTGGTCTCAGGTTCGTATCAGACGATTTCAGGGGCTCCAGAGGGTCTAAAGGACGCTATAGGAGGGGTCTCAGCCCAACTGACAATGATATCTGAATAACAGCTTATTCAACCAAAATGGGTCGTCTCAGGGGCGTTCTATGCGGCGTTTCAATGGGTTTCAGGGGCATATCAGGAGCTCTCAGGTGCGTTTCAAGATCAGTATTTACTGATACACCCTGAACCCCCAAAACCAACGTCCCTGAAACCCTATGAATCTTCCACTGGAACCCCCTGAGACCTTTTGAAGTATCCCAAAGGCTCCCTGGAGCCTCTCAGACTCCTGAGATAACACTGAGACCCCCTAAAATGCCCTTGAAAACTCGTGGTTCCTCCTGAAATGCCTCTGAGATCACCTAGTAGCCCTTGAAACTGTTGGATTAATTGAATAAAACAGGTAAGCAGTAAGTTTGCTTTATTGTCTACTTCTCACGAGCTAGAAACGGAATGACAATTTTATTAATTGCTATAGCACGCCTACTGCGGTGCTCCGAAAACTACAACCTTAACTATTACAGTGCTACTATTTCTTGCATATGCCAACACTCCTCCTCAAAAAATACCAATCCGATAATATGCACCTTCTTTGACTCCTGTTACAACTAGCCTTCCATCTTTCGATATTTTACACTCATCTCCAACAAACGACACTACGAACTTTTCGTGTAAAAGCTAATACTGAAATCAAGTTTACCGGCAATCATATCAACGTCCTTTACTTTGTCTAAGCTGATCTGATCTGTGGTCCATCGCCCTTAGCTGCTTGAATGTCACTTACACCTAATCGACTTGCATGCAACACCTTTCCATCAGCGAGAGTAACCTTCTGCGGCTCCACCTCTGCGTGCCAATCCAAGTTGGCTGCCTGGTACCAAACGTCCTCCGTTGTTCGAAGCAAAGCAAACATGCCCCATTGTTTTCTTCACTGCTGATCTAGCCGAGCTTATGTTTCGCTTAGCTTCATGTGACTGGGAATATTCTCTCCTCAGGTTGCTTAAAATACTGCAATACTCATCAGATGATCAGCACTTCCACAAGCAAAACACAAGCGCTTGAAATCTGGTCCATTTTGGCTCTTCCGTGCGGCTTTTACAACCATGGCGGTGTGGTCAAAGGTATGCTCTTCCGTTTTCACCTTTTCCCTATGCCGATCGAACTCTTCCAAAGGCTTTGTCTTGATTAAGTTGACTCGAAACACTTCCATTCGACCCTGAATCGCAGCCACTATATTCTCACACGAACTCGGTAAGCATAAACACCCCTTTCATGTCCTCATCTAGTCGACACCCAACATTTACAATCCGCTTGATTAAGGTCTCCAATTTCCATCATCCTTCCGGAAGCTCCATCTTCGAAAGCTTTTTAATCAGCGCGACTTTGTTGACGGAAAAATCCTTCACGTAATAGCTTCCCAGGTAACCACTAAGCACTGTTCTGAGCATTATAACGGCCATTAAACAGCTTTTCAGTGCTAAGTAGCTCTATATAAGCATTCCTAATGCTTATAGGCACTATAACCAGTAAGCACTAAATTAAGCCCTGTAAGCCTATATAAAGCCTACAAGCTGTAAAGAAGTTTGTCAGTGCTGTCACAGGGCTTGGAGCACATGACGTTTATATCAATCAAAATAGATTTCGACCAAAACAGACTCGAGTCGGTCATGATCAATACATTTTAAACATCCATGTCGGACGGGATTGACGAAACGGGATTATTTTTGTTGTTGGCATGTTTATCGGAATGGTTTTGTTAAATAGATAATGGAATTTGGTTATCTTGATTATTCCATTTTTTCAATCAAGACAAACTCCAGCTCGTTTCCCTCTTCTTGTGAAACGTTTCCCGACCATTTATATAAACATTGCTTCTCCTGCATCAATTCCTGCGTTCGTCACCACCAGCCTTACCATTGAATCATTCTCATCCCATATCATTTTCAACCCTCGAAATGCCCAAACTATTTTTTGTTTTTCATGGTTTAAATACTAGTTTGATCACACCATTCCCATGGTGCATTGGTGGAGCAGATGAGAAAGGCAACGGATTTGGACTTGATCAGGAACTCGGAGGACAACAGCTAGAATCTGGATGAAGTAGCAAAAAAGCAACTTCAATGGAAGCGAAGGAAGTTAGAAAAGAACAGAAGATAAACAATTTTTTTTTCTTTTTTCTTTGTCTCACTTTTGACAACTTTCGCTCCAGAGACTTGGTACGATATTTTAAAGTTGGCCGTATATCAGCATGCAATAACTTATATCTATATTAACCCCACCATAGAATAGGTAATAAAAAATCCCTCCACCACCGAATAGGTACATTTTCCTCCAGCACAGGATAGGTAAACAAAGTTCATATCTCACAGGTACATTATGAGACGCACGCCATACGAGAGTGCTTAGGGGGTAATAATTTGAAAAGCCACGAACTTCCATTGCCTTGATCCTTATTCAACAGCGTGTTAGGTACCTGTTTGTATATCTCTAGACTCTCAGCAACGTCCAATTTCCAAGGTGAAGTTACATTTCGCAGAATCTGAATATCCTCTGAAGTTACAGGGTGACCCTCCTCAAGTGGAGGTGGAGGTACCTAAAATTGTTATTGCTGCGTTATTCTACGAAATGTTATGAGAACATCACAATAACAGTTGGAGGTATTTGAGCAGATTTTGGTATTGATGTAGAATTTGTTGGTTCAGCAGTGAAAATATCCGAAAAACAAGATTTGTTATTACATCATAAAGTCATCGTACAAATGAAACATTTACTAACAAGAAATGTTATTAGTTTGTTATTTAATAACTTTGGGATAACAAATACACTACTTTAAATTTTAGGTTTGCATTCATTATTGAAATAACAAGACTTGTTATTTTCTAGGTGTTATTTATACTAAATTTTGGTATTCGTTTTTGTTATTTTGCCTCTTATTACCACCTAATGAAGAGCATATCAAGGTATGGTAGTATTCAAGATAAATACCTTGATATGTTATTCACTTGTTCGTGTACCGACTTTTCGAGGGCGGAATTAAAAGGTACGAAACTGATTACACTCATTCAAATTCACTTGTTATTTTCTTCTGCTCGGGTGCTCAGTAGGTACGTGTATTGTATTTTTGGATAAAAATAACTTTCTACAAAAACCATCTTTAAAATAAGAATGTATGCGAAGTTCAAACACATCACCGAAAATTCTAAGTACTCAACTCTCTAAAACCAGTATGATCCTGAAGTGGTCCTTGAAAGTTCGTCACCAAAAAGCCCGCCGTTGCACACAGAACAACTTCGTATAAATCGAGGCTAGCATTCCAAACTTACAGCATCTAACCGTGAACCTGCAATAAGTAAAACATTAGATATTTCTTATTTACAAAGAAAAACCATTTGAAAAAAAAAATCAATTTCCCACAACAATCTTAATTTGGTGACGTTTCGATGTTTTTCAAAATCACAGAGATTGCTTCGATTCAACCATAAAAAAAAAGTGTCGGCAAGAAACGTCAGAAGGGGGTGATTCAAAGTTTATGGCAGACCAGCGTAAAAAGCTGGATAGAAGTTTAAGTGCTTTGGGAGCATAAACAATATTACTTGTTAATGATTATTTACCACAACTATTTCTATTTGACTCTAGTTCTCAACAACAAAACATGTGCAACCGCCAAAAGTCGAACACAGCTACTACCTTGACTACCTCGCTAAATTCCCCTCGCCGAAAGAAATTGGATGAAAAATTCTTAATCGCAACCCTTTAACCCTCATTAAAAACCATTTAAAAGTGCAATCTCTTGTGCGCTCGTTCGCAGTGGTTTGTTTGCCGGTATACCTACGTATTCCCATCAGCACCCAGCGAAGATATAATTTTGGCAATCCAAGCAACCGTTCGAACGTCGCATATTTACATAAATTACAGAATCGTAAACTGTCGCCATATTCGCCTCGGCGCCTTTTGCATCAGTTTCAGTAGGCCACGACGAGAGGTCAGCAACAGAAAAGCGAGGAAAGAAATGTACCCGAAACACTTTGCATTTCTATACCGTCCATAGCCTACTATTGCGCGCGCGGGACGGCAAGGATTTCGGTTTCGGTATCGAACTTGGTACGCCGCGCCGCTCCGCGCCGGAGGACAGACAGTGACAACAACGCTCGTGGACGGGGAGCGTGATAATCGTAAAATGTTTTGTTGCCTTGCCTTGTGGTGCCCCTTTTAGGGCGCTTTGTGTGCAAGAAGTTTTAATTATCGCATCGCTTTTAGTGCTACAAATTTCTACTCTTGGCCGTCGCCACAGCCAGCATCAACATGTGAGTGGTTTTGGTGTATTTGTGGTTTGCCAAGTGACACAACCATTAAAACTGAAACTTTTTGCTGACATTGCACGGGGAATTTTGCATAAAAACGTGTCATTAGGGTTGAGTGTGTAACAAGGTGCTGATAACAATAAAAACCCGGGTTCATGGCTTGCTATTCCATGGAAGTAATCGAGGGGAATCTCAGCTTACTTTGACTGTGTGTTTTTTATGCGATCCTCGCTTTGCCACCACGCACCAAAGTGAACGGCATTCCTGGCCATCAAATATCCCGTTGACCGACCAGTCCGGGTGGAGGGGACCTCAGGGAGGTCACAAACCCGAGCGAGCAGCGTACGATCTACTCTCGTGATGAGACCAGAAAGAAAAGCGATAAACGAGAAACAATTAAAACAATTGATGAATCTGCATGCTGAAATTCATCGAGCCTCTTAAGTTTATCGCAAAGACGCGACGGACGTCCAGCGATACTTAAGCCAGCACCTGCGCGCAGCGTTGCGGTCTCCCGCGGCCATCCCGCCCGAGGATGTTTGTCGAGTCGATCCGTTTCTTATACTTTTATGTTTTTAATGTAGTTTTATTGCATTCTCGCTTCGTTTTTGTTTCATTTGTTTTATTATCATAATATGTTGAAATCTCATTCCCGTCGTCCACCACCTTCGTTTGTTCAGACCTCGGACGGACCTCCGTTAACAACAAACGAGCGAGATCATTTGCCCCATCGTTTATGGGCAGTTCGCGCTGGTCAAAGAGTGCTTTGACTTCATTTTTGCCGTTGCTGTTGTTGTTGTTGGTGCTGCCGTCGTCGTCGTCGTTGACGACGCTGTCACTGGTTACTGAGATAACGCTGGATCTCACATCTAAATGGTTTCTCCTCATTTGCTGCACTCCACACACAGCCTCCTTCGCCTCCTTCGAGATGACTCAGATCTATATAGGAGCAATTATTCGCATTTTTGTTCGTTTGTCAACTTGTTCGCACGCTCGAAGAAGGAGAGGCAATGGAACGTGGGTGGAAGAAGACGTGGAAGGTCGACAAAGATGTGGAGATGGGGTTACGTGAAGTGATGCTCTTTGGGAAGCTTTGTAGGCAAATGAGCTTAGATTAATTTGCGACTTATCACTTTTATGGCGATTGCTTTCGGTACCATCACAACATTGGAAAAGTATTGTATTTGATTTTAATGATTTTTTTCAATTATTTGCAACAGTAAATGTACTTGAAAAAGTTAAAAGAGCATCCCCATGGCTGCTTGGGTAGTTCAAATTTTCTTTACGAGAATAAAAATGAACAGAATGTCTTAACGTTCATAGCTAATAGTAAATATTGTAATAGCCATGTCACAAATATTAATATTTCTGGACTCATCGCTTGCAAAGTAAATAAAACCAAAGAAAAAATCACAGCATCAGAACCCTTGTTTGAATGTTCTCATTTTTTCCCTCCCAAACAAAGGTGAAATGTTTCTTCCTCTTACCAAAAATATCGTTCCTCGTAGGAAAGATCCATCTCATGATTCAAACCATTTCCCCATCCATCCATCCATCCATCCATCCAACATAACACTCTTCCAAATTTGAATTTGAGCAGCCACGAAAAAAAAATCTTCAACCAGCTAAAAGCGTGCCGTAGAGTGGTTCATATTTCCAAACAATCAATTTTCACTTGCCATAAAATGTTCTTGTCGATATTAGAACAGCAGCAGCAGCAACAACAAAAACAACAACAACATTATTAGGTCCATCGACACAGCGGGAAGTATTGAAATCGAACCTGCACGAGAAGGCCGAACGGAGCAAAGAAAAGCGCGTTCGTCCAAATGTTTACGCAATGCCGAATCGAAGCACACCATGGAAGAGGAGAGGATGAGCTGAATCGCCGAGAAGGAAAACAGCAGCGCTGTATAAAAATATGATGTAACAGGCAATTAAATGTAGAAAATATTGTACCTCTCCCGTCCCGTCCGCTGGATGTTGGTTCCGCTTTCCCTCCCATTGCATCGCATCGTGCCCACCTTTCCGGATACCGTGACGACTACTCATGTTGCTGTTGTTGTTGTGTCGTTATTGTTGATGAAAAAATAGGAGTGGAAATCTAGAATGTTTTCCATCCGGAAAAAAATGCGACCGAACAGGAAACAACGGCGTCATCCGGAGAACAGTAGATGATTTAATATCGGAACCTATATGAATTTCTGGTTTTATAAATTTTTACCAATAGTCCGATGAGATTACTGGCGCAATTATTAAAATATTCACGCATATATGTTATGAAACTTTCCGTACTTTTTTTTAGGAAATCCCCCTAATAATTTTGTTTAGAACTATTTTCGGAAATATATTTAGCAGGATGTTAAAATTGATTGATTTGTCTTTATTAAAGAAAAAAAAAGGTTCTTAAAAAATCCGACCATGCATTTAGGAATTCAGCAAATTTTCAATATCTCTCTCTCTCTCTCTCTCTCTCTCTCTCTCTCTCTCTCTCTCTCTCTCTCTCTCTCTTCTTGGCGTAACGTCCTCATTGGGACAAAGCCTGCTTCTCAGCTTAGTGTTCTATGAGCACTTCCACAGTTATTAACTGAGAGCTTCCTCTGCCAATGACCATTTTGCATGCGTATATCGTGTGGCAGGCACGAATATACTCTATGCCCAAGGAAGTCAAGGAAATTTCCTTTACGAAAAGATCCTGGACCGACCGGGAATCGAACCCGTCACCCTCAGCATGGTCATGCTGAATACCCGTGCGTTTACCGCCTCGGCTATATGGGCCCTACCAAAATTTTCAATATCCAATCAGTTTAAAACTAGTAGTTCGTATTATGATGATTTATAATGCACGGGTTTTCAGCCTTTTGACACGCGGAGCACTTCATATCAATAAATTGGTTTGTGGAGCACCCACAAAAGGGCACTGCACTGTTTTGAATTTTGATGGGATTTTGACGTTTCTTTGCCTTGTTGTTTACAAAATTTCTGTAAGAGTGAAAAAGAAGGAGAGAATTTTATGCAGTGACCTATAGGGCACTGCATGAAATTATCTCCTTCTCTTTCACTCTTACAGAAATTTTGTAAACAACAAGGCCAAGAAACGTCAAAATCCCATACAAAATCAAAACAGTGCGGTGCCCTATAGCGCCAAAGCATACTTCATGACATACTTAGTTTGATATATTTTACCATTATCTCATACACTCAGCGAAGTAAACTACCGAAATTCATCAAAATACCTTATGAAATTTAGCCATAACTGTAAAGTATGGATGCCATAAGAATACCTTATGAAAATTATACATGCTTATTATGACATGATTACATAAGATAAACTTATGAAAAGAGTAGAAATATCGTAAAACGATGCAGACTGGAATCGATCTATGAACGTCGAGATCACTGAGCTCGTGCCCAACTCACGCGGCTATCGACGCTTGACAATATCGTGGTGCTAAATGTGTATAACAGCCAAACTGTGAGTCGATTTTGCGTCATAAACCGACCTTATTCATTCTAGCCGTTATGAATTGTTTAAAGACCATTTCATAACATAGACCTTATGATAATCTTAGGTTTATTTGCCTGAGAGTAGGTACTTCCCTTTCTGACTTCGTTTTTATAAATATCTCTCGCTTCGTCGTTGATCACGATGAGCGGAGTATATTGGGTGATTCTCTGGCGATATTTTTACAGATATCTTACCGATGACAACATTTTTAACGAATACATGCAAACAACTCACTTGCCAGACTTTTCATCAAAGATTTCCAACAACTTTTTTCCAGATTTCTTATGACATTGCACTGCTTAGGCAGATTATTACTGACCAGATGTGTGATAAATTATATCCAGTGCTATCATGGTAAAATCAGAGCTAGTTAGCCAAGGTTCCCTGATTTCAGCACCTCTTCACTGGTACATTCCTATGGATTAATTCCTGGAGGAATCTCTGAAGGGACTGCTGGAACAACTTCGGAAAAAAATCATGGAACAACTTTGAAGAATTTCCTGCTGAAGTTTCCAAAGTAATTCTGGAAATATTGAAGAAGTTACTAAAGATATATCCAAAACTGTCGCTAAAGAAATTTCAGAAGGAATTTAAATAACAATCTGAAGTAAATTATAAATGAAAGACTTTCTAAAACAAAACAGGAATATTTTAGATGGATTTCCTAAAGAAATTTCAGGAGGAATACTTGGGACACCTGGAAACACATGGAAACCCCTGGTGGAATACCCAACAAAACCTCTTGATATTTAAAAAAAAATCCTAGGGAAATCCCTTAATGAAAAGCCTAAACATTTTTAAATGAATTCCTGAAGGAATCCATAGAGAAATTCCTATAGGTACGCTTGGAGGAAATCCAAGGAGGAATTTCTGGGAAAATGCATGGAGGAATACCCAGCGGAATTCCTGATGAAATCTCTTTGTGAATTTCTGCTGGAATCTCTGCAAGAATGTTTTCGAGCCTTTCCGTAAGAATCCTTATAAGAGTCTCAGAAAGAATCTGTAGAAAAAATTCTGAAGGAATCCTTGGAGGATTCTAACACTATCTTAAGAAATTCTTTGAAGCAATTTCTTGAAGAGAAACGCCTTGAACAGTGAATCAAAATTCAACCATCGCGCGACAATAGCGACAATGTCGCAACCTGAATTTGTTGCGACATTCTACCCAATGCGACATAGGTTTGTCCCAACTTGAACAGAATAGGACAAAGATCGTGCACCGCGATTTTAGAGATTTTTATGCCTTGCATTGTGATTTTTGAGCGGTAACTTCGAGTCGGTAAACACTGCAACGCTACCGAATATGTATCATCAAAAAGTTTCGATTTTGGGTTAGTAATAATTGATTATTTACGAGTTGAAAAGTACTCAACAAATTCAGCTTCCGTTTTGTCTGCAACAAAAATTTTCGAGATCATGTCATTATCTGTTACCAGTTGGGATAAAGAGTAATCGCCACGTCTTCTTTGTTGCTTGTTTTATGTCTCTTTTGTCTGACAAATCTCTTCACTGGCCTTGAAGGAATGTCTAAAAGGAATGGGAAGAAATCTTAGGAGTTGCCTAAAAAATCTATAAAAGAATTTCTAACCAATTCTTTGAGACAATTCTTCAGAAAGCTTCTAAGAAAATTTTGAAGGAGTTTTGAACTTTGGATTCTTTATGTACTCATGAATGAATGCCTTTAAAAATTTCTGATTCCTCCATGAAAAAAAAATTTGAAGAAATTCGAAGATGAATTTCTTTAACAATTTATACAAGAATTTTTGAAAGGAATTCTTGAAGTATTTTCTAAATGAATCCATGCAACATTTTTGAATGCTTTCCATTCAAAACTTTTTTAAGAAGTTCTTGGAGAAAGTTCTGGAGAACATTCTAAAGTCTAAAGGAATTCCAAGGAGATTTAAAAAAAAATCTTCAGGATTTCCTGGATGATTTTTTAAGTATATCTACGAGAAATTACAAAGGAGTCCCTGAACGAATTTCTTTAAGAATCTCTGGGAGGTTTTTACAGGACCTCGTGAAAGATTTTTTAAATGAATCCTAGGATGGATTTCACTGAGGGTCCCTGAAAGAATTAAATTCCGGAATGGATCTCACATATTTTATTTTAAAAGAATCTCTGGAGGAATTTTTAGGAATTCCCAAGAAGATTATCTGAGAGAAATTGTAAAAGTTCAGGAGGAATCCCTAGCGGAATTTTTGGAGAAATTAGGAGTTGCTGAGGAATTTCTGGTGAAATCATTAGTAAAATTTCCAAAGTAATTTCAGCACAAATTTTTGAAAGAAACATTTTCTGAAAAACTCTGAAAAAGTTTCTCGCTGAAAGTTTTATCAAAGGAATTTCTGTAAAAATTTCTGACAAAATATGTAAATTAATCTCTGAACGAATTTTTGAAAGGATTCCTAAAAAATTGTTTGCCTAAGTTTATGGAGTTTTTTTTTTTTTTTTTTTTGAAAAAAAATGCAGTTATTTCAAAAGTTAATCATACAAGATGCTTCGAAAGAATTCTTTGTGGAGTTTGTACAATAGGTGGAATTTCTAAACAAATCTCTAAAAAAAATTTCCGAATGAAGAATTCCATGGAAGTTTTTTTGAAAAAATCCGTAGGGGAATTTTTGGTCGAACACTCGGACAAATTTCCCAAACAATTTTTTAGAAAGATTTTTAGCATAATTTCTGAACAAAAAAAAATGTTGGTAGATTTTCTGATAGAACCTCCAATACACTCTCCAAACGACTGCCTAGAGAAATATCTGTATAAATATTGAGACGAATTTCTGAAGTAATCCCTGGACGAATTTCTCAAAGAATCTCTGAAATGAAATGTGAAAAATAATAGAGGAATTGGAGGAAATTCATGCCATATGTAGTAAAAAATTCTTTGTGACACTCCTGGATGAACACATAGAAGATCAAACAATTGTCCGTACAGCAATTTTTTGGTCAAAATAATTTTTCATTTAAATGTTTATAATTTTTTTATACGTTAATCAAAAACGCTGAACACATATATTAAGCCTCCATTGGTAAATTTTTGAGCGAGATCGAATAAGTTTTCTGAAAATTATAGAACTTTTAGTAAAACTTATAAGATTTTTGAACACATTTTTAAAACATATCTCAATATGTACTTGATGAAACTTTTTTTTTTTTTTTTGTATTACAGCTTATACCTAAGGCTTTCATATGCAGCTTCGTTTAAGGTTTTATATTCACTACAAAAAATATGAAAAATCTGTATATGTTCAGAGTGTTATTTGGAAATTTATCATATTTTGATCAATAAAAGTGCCAAGTGTTTTCAACTTTTTTAAACTCTTTCTATGTAACATTTTTATACAGGACCTACTAAACTTCATATGAAGAGTAGGTCCTATGGATTTTTCGTTCAGTTAATGCACTTTTATTGGTGGAAACTTTTGGCAGATTATATGTGCAAAATAGGGTAAATTTTTAAACATCGTCAACTACATAAGCACATTTTTGTAGTGAATATAAAACCCTAAACATAGCTGTTTATGAAAGCCTTAGGTATAAGATGTAACACAAAAAAAATTGAAAAAAATCATCGAGTACATATTGAGATATAATGTTTTGAAAACGTGTTCAAAAATCTTATAAGTTTTACTAAAAGTTCTATAACTTTCAGAAAACTTATTCGATCTCGCTCAAAATTTTACCAATGGAGCCTTAATATATGATTCATGATTGGATAAAATTTCAGCGTTTCTGATTGATGCATAAAAAAGTTATTAACATTCGAATGAAAAATTATTTTGACAAAAAAATTGCTGTACGGACAATTATTTGATACACATTGGCGTAACTAGAGGGGGGGCCAGGGGGGCCAGGCCCCCCCCAGAATCCGCCAGGCCCCCCCAGAAATTTTTCATGACTTTATATATGGAAATTTAAAAAAAAATCTGAAAACCACTGTCGTGGTGACAAACATTCTCAATTCTCAATTTAGTCGAAAATCGGAGTTTTCGGAGCAAACAGCTATACAGCGCACCACTTCCGAAGTTAGGTCCAACGCACGGATTTGGAGAAAAATCCAACTTCGCTAGTCTAAAATTCCGGGTTCTAACTGCACGTATAGTAATAGAAATTTATTTGACATAATATGTGTTTAAATTGACAGTTATTGGAGACGATTCTCAACTTGTCACTCTTTACAAGATCATTGTCCAAAATGGTCTATGTAATTAGTTAGTTTTGTTTGGAAATATTATATAATCATCTATATATATAAAAATGCAGTGGCATACGTGGGACCGCGCATAACTTGCGAACGGAAGGTCCGATTTAGGTCGTTTTAGTTTTATTCTGTTAGTCTGCACCCAAGGAAGGTTTATGAGGCAAAAAAACATTGAGATATATTGATTTTTTGAAAATCGATTTTCTATACACTTTGACCGGGGAATCGACGGGGACCTGAACTTGGAACGTCAAAAAACGCAGTAGGCAAGACAAAGTTTGCCGGGACAGCTAGTAATTATATGAAAAGCAATACTTTGTACATCTTCTTTTTTAAATCGCTGAAAAATTAATTCTAAATGATAATTTCCAGGAATTCCTGGATGGGTAGCTTTAAGAATCTTTGAATTTTCTAGCAGCATTACTGCAAAATATTGTTAAGTGCTTCTTTATGCAAATCAAGTATCATGTGGGAAAAAACTCTGCTTGAAATGGCAATGGAATTCCAGCAAAAGTTTGTGAATTCCTAGTGAGAAAGATGTACGTAGCAGAAGCGTAAACGCGAGTGTATTCATTAAAACCATGCTGGAGGTGATTTCTAGTCGGTCACTATTAATTTCTTTTATTTCGTGGGCCAGGGGTATTTTTGCGTCTATCAAACAACGCACAAATTCAAATGGTCATTGAGGAAGTTTTAATATATTTAACCCTTCAGCGCGCGCGCTGTTGTAAAAAGTACAACACTACCAAAAAACCTCGTTCTTCGTATACAGCGCGAGCGCGGTGCAGTTTCGGTTGCTTGATGGCGCGCGTCCTGGAAGGTTAAAAGCTTGTGCTGCAAGATGTAATCGTAAGTTTGAAGGTATTCATGATTGGACTTGTAAAAGACTCGGTATGTATTTATGAGATAATTGTGAAAGAATTCCTGGATGACTTCTTGGAAAATTCCTTGGCTTCTATGTCCCTCTAAAATTATCTAAAAGAATTTCAATACAAATCGCTGGAGGAATTCCTCTAGAAATCCTTCAAATTATTCCAAAAATCTACAAGTAATCCTAAAAAAACTCTGGGGTGAATCCCTGAAAAACATTATGAACGGAATACTGAAATTTTTTAACTAACCGCTGAATGAATTAAAAAAAAATCCCGAGAGAAATTTCGGAAGAAATCATTACAAGAATTCTCGGAGCACTACCTGCAGGAATCCCTGGAGTAATTTGTGAAAGTATACCTGGAGGAATCCCTGGATGAATTCCTGGAGAAATCCGAAGAGCAATTATGCTAGGAATTCCAGGAAAAAAAATCTGAAGAATCCGCATCAGAAATCCCTGTAGAAATCACTAGAAAAAATTTTAGATGAATCCTTGGAGGAATTTCTGGATGCATTCCTGGAGGAATCCTTAGAGGAATTCTCCATGAAATCACAGGAGGAGTTCCTAGATGTATTTCTGGAGGATATCCGGGAGAACCTTCTGGAAAAATTCCATGCGGATTCTCTGGAAAAGTTCCTGGACTAATGCCTGGAGCATTAGGGGATTTTTTTTATTATCGTACAAATTGGTATGAAGTTTCTGAAGGTTAATGAAATTAGATAGGGATCATATATATTTGAAAAACTAAATTGAAAAAAATCAGGGTCGCCTAATTTTCCGGAAAACTCCAGTGAAAATCAAAAATTTTCCACAGACACCACCTACTTTGAAAAATCATAGAACGAAGCATCATTGGCACATTTTTTTGTGAAATCATAAGTAAATGTTCTCAGCAATTCCAAGATGGATTTCTGGAGGGAATCCTAGAAAATTTTTTGGACAAATTCCTGGCGGATTCCCTGGAAAAGTTAATGGATTGATTCATTGATTTGTCTTTTTTAAAAAGACTTTCAGCCCTTGGCTCCAAAGTTAACGGATAAATTTCTGATGGAGGCATCCCTGGAGAAGTTCCAGGAGTAATGCCTGGAGCATTAGAGAAATTTCTGATGAAATTCCAAGATAAATTTCTAGAAGAATTCCCAGAGGAATTTCTGGAGGAATTCCAGGAGGAATTCTTGGAGGAATCTCACGGAAGAATCCTTAAAGGAATCCCTGCAGGAATTTCTGGTATATTCTTGAAGGAATTCCTGGTGGAATTTCTAGAAGAACCCGTGAAATAACTCCTGGACGGATTTCTAGAGGAATCCCTGGAGTTGAAATTCTTGGATTAATTCCTAGAGGAAACCTTGAAGAATTTCCAAGGGAATCCCTTGGAAAAATTCCTATAGAATTTCCTGATGAATCTCCTGAAAGAATATCGGAAGCAATCTCTAAAGGATTTCCTGCAGAAATTCCTGGAAGAATGCTGTAGGAATTTCCGATGAAATTCCTGGAGGGATTTCTGGATCAATTTCTGAAGAAATTCCTGTAGGAATTTCTGAAGAAATACCTACGGTAAATCTTGGTGGAATTTCTTGAGGAGCCCCTGGAGACACTGCGGTAGTAATTTCTGAGGAATTCCTGAAGGAATTCCTATATGAATCCCTAAAGGACTTTCTGAAGGAATTCCTGGGGTATTTCTGAAGAAACCTCATAAGGAATTCCCGCAAATTTTTTTTAGAGAAATTTCTACAAACATTCTTGAAAGAATCCCTGAGATATTCTTGGAAAGGACCCTGGAGAAATCCCTGAAACAAATTTCTGGAGGAACCTTAGGAGGGATTCCTGGAGGAACTTCCGGACAAGATCCAGGTGGAATTTCAGGAGAAATTTCTGGACAAATCTTTATAGGAAATCTTGGGGAAATTCCGTGGAACTATTCATGGATGAATTCCAGGAGGAATCCCTTAATCAATTCTTTAAGGAATCTTTCAATGGACTCCTGGAAGAATCTCTAGAGGAATTCTGGAAGGAATCCATGGAGAAATTTCTGAATATATTTATAGAGAAATTCCTAAAGAAATTCCTAGAGAAATTCCTAGAGGGATTCTGAGAGGAATTTCTAATGGAGTTCCAGGAGGAATTTCCAGAGGAATTTCTGGAGGACTTACAGGGGCAATTTCAGAAGGAATTTCTGGAAGAATTACTGGAGAAATCATCGGAGGAATTTCTGAAGGAATCCATGAAATAATTCCTGGAGGAATGTGTAGAGGAAACCGCGGAGAAGTAATTCCTGGATTAATTCTGGGGGGGAACCCTGGAAGGATTTCTGGAGGAATTCCTGAAGGAATTGCTGTACGAATTTCCGAAGAAATTCCTAGAGGAATTCCTGTATCCATTCCTGAATAAATTACCGAAAGTATTCCTGAAGAAATTCCTGGGGTAATTTTTGGTTAAATTCGTGGTAGAACTCCTGGAGGAGTCCATGGAGAAATACCTGGATGAAATCCTGGAAGAATGCCAGGAGGAATACCTGGAATAATTCTTGGATAACTTCCAGAAAGAATTTGTGGGGAAATTTTTAAAAGAATCCCTTGAGGATTTCCTGGAGGATTCCTGAAAAAATATTTGAAGGAATCTCAGGATATCTCAGGAGGAAATCATTCAGGAATCCCAGGAAGAATTATTGGAATATTTCATGGATAAACTCCGAGAGGAATTCTTGGGGTAATTTCTAAATGAATCCCTGGAGGATTTTCTAGATAAATTCTTGGAGAAATTGCGGTAGTAATTTCTGAAGGAATCCTGGATTAATGCCTGGAGGAATCCCTATAGAAATCTCTGGAGGAACTTCTGGAGGAATGCCTGGAGTAACCCCTGGATAAATTCCTGGAGACATGCCTGTATCAATTCCTGGAGGAATCTCTAGAGAAATTCCTTAAGAAATCCCTGGAGGAAAGCCTGGGGAATTTCCTTGAAAAATCCCTGGAGAAATTCCTGGACTAATGTCTGGAGTAATCTCTGGATACATTTCTAGATGAGTTCCTAGTGGAGTTTTCAGAAGAATTCTGGGAGCAATCTAGTGGAGTTTGGAGTTTTTAGAAGAACTCCCGAAACAATCTCTAGATGAATTCCTGGAGAAATCCCGGGATGAGTCCATGGATAAACTCCCAGGAGAAATTTCTAAAGAAACCTCTTGAAAATTTCCTAGAGGAATCCTTAGAGAAATTTCAAGAGAAATTCTTGGAAGAATCCCTGGGAAAATTCTTTGAAAAATCCCTGGAGGAATTTCTGGAGAAACCTCAGGAGGAATTCCTGGAAAGTTCTGGACAAATCCCTGCAGGAAGTTCTGGATAAATTCCTTGCGGAATCCCAGGAAGAATTCCTGGATTAATCTGTAAGTGAATTTTTGTGGAAATTCCTTGGAACTATCCCTGGAAGAATTCTTGAATGAATTCCTGGAGGAATCTCGAAGATTTCTGAAGAAATTCCAAGAGAAATTTCTGAAGAAAATCCAAGAGAAATTTCTAGAGGAATTCCCAGAGGATTTTTTGGAGGAATTCCAAGAGGAATTCCTGAAGGAATTGCGGTAGTAATTTCTGAAGGAATTCTTATGGGAGTTCCTGGATCAATTCCTGGAGGACTTTCTGAAGGGATTCTTGGGGTAATACTTAAGTAACCGCTTGAGGAATTCCTGGAGGCATCCTTAGGGGAATTTCTAGAGAATTACTTGGAAGAATCTCTGGGGGAATTCTTGCAAAAAAAGGGAGGAATCCCTGAAACAATTTCTGGGAGGAATTCCTGGACAAATCTCTATAGGAAATCTTGGGGAAAATCCGTGGAACTATTCATGGAAGAACTGCAGGAGGAATCCCTAAATGAATATCTTGAGAATCCCTGAATGAATTCCTGGAAAAATCTTTAGAGGAATTCTGGAAGGAATCCATGGAGAAATTTCTGAAGGAATTCCTGGAGAAATTTTTAGAGGAATTCAGAAAGGAATTTCTGGTGGAGTTCCAGGAGGATTTTCTGGAGGAATTACTGCAGGAATCATCGGTGGAATTCCTGGAGGGATCCATGAAATAAATCCTGGAGGAATGTGCAGAGGAAACCCTAGAGAAGAAATTCCTGGAATTTTCGGAGGAATTCATGGAGGAATTCCTGGATCCAAACTTGACTAAATTCCTGGAGTAATTCCTGAGGAAATACCTGGGGTAATACCTGGAGAAATTCTTGGTAGAACTCTTGCAGAAGTCTCTGGAGAAATGCCTGAATGAAATCCTAGAGGCATGCCAGGAGGAATACCTGGAATAATTCTTGAAAAAAAAAATTGGGAGGAATTTCCGAAGGAGTTCCTGGAGGAATCTTAAGATTCATTCCTGATGAAATACAAAGTTCGATTTTTGAGGGAATTCCAGGAGGATTTTCTGAAGAATTCTCAGGGGAAATACTGAAGAAACCGCTGAAATTCCTGAGGAAATCCTGAAATCCTGGATTAATTCCTGCGGGAGTTTCTGAAGGAATCCCAATAAGAGTTCTTCTAGAAATGTTTAAAATAATCTCGGAATTCGTTTTTGTAAGAATAACAGAAGAAACTTCCGGTGAATCCCTGGAGGAACTCTTGAAGTAATTTCTGAAGAAACCCGATGAGGAATCTCGGAAGCAAGTCCCATTAGGAACTATTTGTGGAATCTCAGGAGAGCTTTCGTAGCGAATACCTGGAAGAATTTTTGTAGGAATATTCCTAGATAAAAAAATGAAGAAATCAATGCCTGCAGTAATTGTTGAAGGAATACTAGGATCCCTAGTGGAGCGGACCTGGTGGGATAGTTAGAACACTTGACTATCACGCCGAGGACCTGGGATCGAATCCCACTCCCGACAAACTCGCAAAATGTGAGTTCTTCCTTCGGAAGGGAAGTAAAGCGTGGGTCCCGAGATGAACTAGCCCAGGGCTAAAAATCTCGTAAATACAGATAAAAAAAACTACAATCCCTAAAGGTTTTTTGTACAAATTTTTCAAGCAATTCTTGGAGTGTTTTTTTTTTAAGAATCTCTAAGTAAAATTTTCTAAAAGAATTTCTGGAATACATTCCTGCAGAAATACTTCGAATCATTCCAGATGTAATTATTGGAGCAATCTCTAGTGGAATTTTGGAAGGCATATATGGAGATTATTATTATTATTATTATTTTTCTTTATTATCGAGATTTTCAGCCCTCGGCTGGTTCATCTCGTAAATATGGAGATATCCCTGTAGAAATCTCTGAATACCTGCAGAAATACCTTAAAGGATCTCTGGAGAAATTCCTGAAGGAAACTTCGAAAAAAAGCACTGGAACAATTACTGGAGGAACCTCTAAAGATATCCCAGGAAAAATCCCCGAAAAAATGTCTAGTGGAATCCCTAGATGAATTCTTGATTGAATTTCTGGAAGAAGCCAAGATGGAATCACTGAATTAAGCTATGGAAAAAAAATCTTGGAGGAATTGTTCGTACTCATATAGTTTACAAAACTATGAACAAATCTGAAACAGCCATTTTGATTAATCAAGACCGACATTCAATCAAAAATTGCCATTTTCTTGGTCCACAAGTGTCGCAACTGTTTCGCATCTAGTGCGCTGTGTTGCTGACAACAACGGGAAGGATGCGCACTACATTTGACATGATTAAAAAACGTCGCGAGTTGGGTTGCGTCGCGACTTGATTGTGCGAAGTCCGGTTTGGTGGCGGCCCGACAATACAATACTGATTAGCATATTCACATATCGGGCGTCCATCCCGCTTAAAATTCATCTCAGGTCAGGCCCCCCCTGGGCCCCCTCCAGGAAAAAATCCTAGTTACGCCAATGTTGATACACTGTACATTTCTTGTATATTTACATGTTCATAGCGATCGCTAGAACAGAAACGCATTGAAAAAAAAATGACAATTACACTGTCTTCGGCCAGAAGCCACAAAGACTGAACATTACAAACATTAGACAACGGACAATACTTATTTCACCCAGTGGCCCAGTGGAGTATTTTCGGTCCATTGAAAAAGCTGTTTTACTGCCTTCCAACTTCCATAGCACAGTGTCAATCTTTCAGATAACGCCTACAAGTTATACAATCAAGCGAACTGTGACGCATTATCTTCAGAGTATCTCCACCTTACGCCTGGCATCCACACACCAATGTGTGAACTCTCTGCCAACCATATCCCACCATCCGAGGTATATTCGGTCTACTATAGAAACAAACGATCGCAATCCTTCCCATTCCTCATATTGACCTGCAACCTATCGTGGCAGGCGCCAATGCCGTCTAAAAATAGAAGATCGCCAACACTCAGATACTGCGGAGATGCCTTGTGTGAGTGTATCTGGTCTGGCGATACTGGATTAGCATCCACAACTGCCGTAGTTCTGCAAAGTAACGTATGCGACATTCCAAACTTCGATGTCTTTTGGTATATATCTGGCGAAATAAGAACACTGTGGTATGATCGCTAAAGTAAAATGCATGATCTAGTCGTAATCTAAAATTCATGGAAGAACACTTAGAGAACGACCAGGCATTTGATGCACAATAACCAAAAATGTGCCTAAATTGTCAATGTCGCTTACGTCACTTTGTAGAAATAAGTCAGACAAGTCAATCAAGCTCAAGCTCTCCAGGATTGTTTTTTAAACAATTTATGTTGAACATCATCTAACAATTTGTTGAAGAATTCTTCCAACAGTTTATTTAATAATTCTAATGCATTTTTTTTCCAGAAATTCCTCCGGCAGAAATCCTAAAACATTGGACCTAATGATTGAATCTTTCGTTAGTTGTAATATTTTAAGAACTTTGTAAAGGAATTTATGAAGAAATTTCTCAAAACATTTCCGGAATAGTTCCTAAAAGAGCTCTAAAAAACGTTGGAACCTGAGAAAAATCCGACAGAATTTCAGAACAAATTACCAGAGAAACTTTTCATAATTGAAGACAAGAAGAATTTGTCCAGAAAGTTAAGAACTCAATCGACAATTCGTCCATGATTTCCTTCGAAAACTTCTACCGAATGTATTAGAATGTATTCGATTAGCCTCCCAATGAACGCTGGTAGCACACAGTCACGCAATCTAGTAGGCGCGCAAACGGTCAACGTTTCGGCTCTCTAATTGGGGCTTTTTCAAGCTGTCAACCGTTCCTCGTTACATTGAGTTTTGCCTGATTTTTTAGGGGGAGCTTTTCGTATACTATTAATTTGGTAGTTTTGGGACACTGGGACTCTATAGAAATTACCAACGACCTGCACTACACTGGACGATAGACTGACAGGCAAATCTCAATGTATGGCTTCGTGGTCGTGCGGCTAAGGTCACCAAGCCTTTAGTCGCATCGTGCTGAGAAGCGCGGGTTCGATTCCCGCCGCAGCTGTCAGGAAAAAGTTTTCGGCTGTGCCACTGGGCGTTGCATGCTAGTCCGTTGTCTAGTGTAGTGCTTCCTTCAAAGAGCAAATAGCTCACTGGAAGCATTAAACGTGTCCGTGTCTTTTTTTTTTTAAAAAAAAAAAGAACGGTTGACAGCTATCCCCTTGAAGAGGGCCCAACAAAAGAGCGGAAACGTCGAGCAAAGCAAAACACACCGTTTTGAACAGTCAAAGACTAAGAAAGCCAGATCTTCGAAAGTTATGGAATAGTTGTTGAACAATAATCACCGGAGGAGTTCCTTAAGAAAATTTCAGAAGCAGTGCTAAAGGAGTCCCCATTCCCCAAAAAATATGTATCTAAGTTTGTTAGAGAAATGCCTATGGAACTCCCGGGAGAATTATAGAACTCTTGAAGAAATTGCCAGGGAAATGGCTTTAGTAGCACCGTAAAAATTCCTATATCAAACTGCTGGGAAACCCCGGAAAAACTGTTTCGAGAATTCCATAATGTCTTGCCTTGAAAATTCCTAAAAAAATGCTGGAAACATTCCTTAAAGATTCGTATTCCCAAAGGAGTTCTCTAAGTTGTGAAGAAATGGCCTACCGAATTTCCATAAGACTTCCCGAAGAATTTCTCTGGGAAATTTCTTAATTAATTAGGTACTAGAAAGCTTTCGGTTCGAACAATGCGAAACTGCTCATTGAACACTAACACAGTTTTAGTTGAATTTTGGTGTTCCAGTACATCGTTACAATAAAACATAGTTCTCACAGACTACACTTACCCAATGACAATGACCAGGGGACTGAGATGGTCAAGTGGCTCCGTAGCTTGGAGAAAAGACGGATCCGTTTAGCGAATTGGTAGTCATGGGTTCGATTCCCACCGGAGCAAGTGGATTTCTTTTTGCAATTCCAATCTCAATTTGTTCATCAAAAACTTGTTTCTGTCGTGTGCATGAATGTTTAAGCAATCGAACGTTATAACCAGTTGATTGTAAAATTCCAGCACATTTTTTATCCGTTTAGGTTGTGCTTCCAATCAGTGAATAAAGATGTTGCCAGATGAATTGGTGAGCTTACTTCATGCTACTACTTTTTCCTATACATATAATTTTATCCACGATTGTTTAGAAACAAAACTGTGAACCGATAAACCGATAAGACAAGATTGATGCAATCCTCCAACGGTCAATAGCAGTCCTGGCCACGTTCTTGCGATAGTTGAGGGAAGGAAAAGGGAAATTATTTGGTCGCCTAAGAAAGGTTCCTAGAGACCTTTACATCCACTCAAGTCTAAGTGTCACGAGAATTTGGGTGTTGTAAGTGGAAGGGGTAAGTCCAAAGGATACGTTTGGTCAACGTTTAAGCTCCAAAACGATATACAGGAACAAACTCATCAAATTATCCTCCTCCTCCTCTCCTTGGCGTAACGTCCTCACTGGGACAAAGCCTGCTTCTCAGCTTAGTGTTCTATGAGCACTTCCACAGTTATTAACTGAGAGCTTCCTCTGCCAATGACCATTTTGCATGTGTATATCGTGTGGCAGGCACGAAGATACTCTATGCCCAAGGAAATCAAGGAAATTTCCTTTACGAAAAGATCCTGGACCGACCGGGAATCGAACCCGTCACCCTCAGCATGGTCATCATCAAATTATAAGAATTCCAATTCTTTCGAGACGAAATGATTACTTTCATTTGCGTCTTCCGGACATCCAGTACCAGTATCACCAAAAATTGCACGGAAATAACGTGAAAATGAGTACGAATTCCCTCACCCCGATGGGAATAAGACAAGCACTTTTCCAGGTAAACTGTGTGGCACAACCAGTCGTTTCTCTATTCGGTCGGCCATATTCTAAATAACGTGGAGCAAAGATAACGCATGATAGTTTTGAAAATGCTGCCGCTCGCGCCCTCAGCCTGCTACGATCCAACTCAGCCTAGCTAAGTTTATTATAATACACTTAAAGTAAATATTTTGTACAACAATATCATCAATTAAAAAGCAATTACAGATGAGTCCCTTACTACATCCTGCCACCCACTTTACGCACACCTCATGTCCTCCATTGTCTTGTATACGTTTGAGCTGATGTTTTGTGTGTGGTTAGGCCGTAACGGCGTACACTAAGCTGGCTTCATAAAAAAAAATGATTGAAAGGCAACAAATAATTAGCTATGGGCATAGTGAAAGACCCGATTGTGTCTTCACTTTGAAAATACGAAAGTTTCCGAAATAATTCGATTGGATGCGTTATATGAACATCTTTCTGACACAAAATTCGCTATAATGTTTGACGCTAATCCCGTTCTATCATTATCAATGTTTAAAACAATACTTCGTTGCACCGAACTGTTCTGTTCTAGCTAACCCAAGTTCGAATGACCCTCTAGGTCATTCTTAATCGTTCAAACATTGTTCGAAACTCAAACATCCCGGTCGTTTACAATTGTCTGCTCTATGTGCGATTAGCCTGACTACACACCCGTTGCATCGCACATTCGTTCTCGCGCTGATAAGTAACCAAAATTATTAACCTGAGCTGCAGTCAGCCGTTTACTACCTACTCCATGGGGACATTTCGTTAATTTATTCGTTGAGTTAACGAAGCGATCCCACTTAAATCACCGCACCCCAACCAGAATGGGGAACATCATAAACAACAACAGCAACTGAGACAATAAAAATAATTCTAAATAAAAGAAAACCGCACTCACCACTTGTTACTGTCTGGCCTACTGAGATGTGCCGCCGAAGCAGGAAACCGTTTTCCTTCTGCTTTTCGTCGTTTTTCACGTACCGCCGTCGCCTACTGCCTCTCTTCTTCTGTCCAAGCGTCGCTCGCTGCTACTACTACTGTTTTTGTTGGTGATGATTCCGCTTTCGACTTCTGCTTGCCGCCACACACTGCACTGTGTTTCAGAACCAATTATCATAACAATTCATTTTCTTCCCCCTCAAAGCCGAAATGGACCACCACACAGAGCATCACCAAACAACAGAATACTCCCACACCGCGTAAAACTACCGGCCAGGCCAGGCCAAGCCACGCACGGCACACGGCAGACACCTTTTGATCTCTTAATCTGAAACGCTACTTCGGCTCGTTTGTGTCTTCCTCAATCACCCCGAATAGCGCTCCGTTTTCACTTTGATGAAAATTTATTTATACACTGAATGGCTTTTGTTTTTCCACTTGTATCGGTCACTTTCGATTTGAAGGAATATTGTTTCTTTTTCCTCTCGCTTTCCCGAAAATGTTGTTTTTTTCTTCCAATTAACTCACCGCTACAATTAATTTTCATCGGTCGATCGGTGAAGAACGCACTCCCTCACTCACAGAAAATAACCGTTTGTTTGTTGCACTTTAAGTGCTCTCAGAAACGACAACCGAACTGCAACTACACCGAATATCGTCTATCTCGCCTTGGATCGCAACCAGCATCCTCCGCGAAGAAGCATCTGCGTCGAGTTACACAAAACGACTACGAAAGAATGGAAAACCGTCCGACCGTCCGTCCGGGAGCAGCAGCATCACGAAAATGCTCCGCGCCGTGCTCTTGGCCTCTCTCCACCACCCAATTCTCCCCATTCTCTCTCTCACCGCCCAGTCAGTTGGGAGCACCGCACCGCACGCGAACACACACAATGCCCCATTGATAGCACAAACAATGACTCTGTGTGTCCCGCACGAGTGAAATTCTCTCCGATTTTTCGCTCTCCCAGGAAAAGCGGCCAATACTCTCAAAGAAAAATGTTGTGTTGAATGTTGCAAGTGAGCAGGGTTGCCACTATATTTTAGAACTTATCTGGCAAGTCCGTAATTAAAAATCTGGCAAAATCTGGCACTATACATAGATTTGAAAATCCTCAAAATAGATCAAATTTTTACTGAATTTATAATTTTACTAATAAAACAGTGTCGTTTTTCAATAGTATTTGTTTTATTAGATTGGAAAGTCTTTAAAACAATCTATATAAAAATGCAGTGGTATACGTGGGACCGCGCACAACTTGCGAACGGATGGTCCGATTCGGGTCGTCTGAGTTTTGTTCTGTTTGTTTTCACTCAAGGAAGGTTTATGAGACAAAAAACATGCAAAATTTGAGAGTTTTTGAAAATCGCGTTTTCATACATTTTGAACAGGGACTTGGACTTGGCTTGGGACTTGAAACGTCAAAAAACGCAGTAGGCAAGACAAAGTTTGCCGGGATCAGCTATTTTCATATATAGGGTATTGGTTCCCTTCTTAAGCATGGGGCTCCCATTTTCATCCTACGAAAAACAAAGGATATAAGCGCTATTTGTTTTGTTTCTTGTTTTTGTATTTTTTGTTAGAAGTGAGCACCCATGAAAACAAAAAGAATGGAATAAATCGGTGCCGTAATCGCTTGTTTTCGAATAGGATGAATATAGGAGCATGAGATTTATGATGGAACACATACCCTAGTATGACAAAAAACATTTACAGTAGTTTATCAAAATTATCTTCAATGTTAGTATTGTGTTCAATGTGCAAAATGTACATATAACTAAATCCTATTCATTGAAAAAAAAACGAGCAATGGCAATCGATTTGAATGTGTAAGAAAGTTAACGAGTTTCAGATTCAGATAAAAGACGCAGACTTTTGAGTTGTCTAAAAAAATGCTAGGTCAATAAGAAATATTTTCAAAACATCAAGGAGGAATTTTGTTGATCAATAATCTGGCTTGAAATAAAAAAATCTGGCAAAATTGATGGTTTCTCTTTTTGTCTTTTTGCCACCTGAAAATCTGGCAGTGCCAGATAAATCTGGCATAATGGCAACCCTGCAAGTGAGGAGAAGAGCTCTGTGAGAGACAGGTTTTCCTCGATGCAACAACGTCACCAGGCGAGCGAGATGGAAAAAAAATCATCTCCCCCATCCAAGCGACAAGTGAGCTTGAGCGTGACAACCATATGCCGGTGGTGCGGTGGGATGATGATGGAGCTGCAGTTGCAGCAGCACCGCAAAATCTCGCTGTATCCTACGTACTGCCAGTGGGATGATGTTTAGTTAGAGCGCTTATCTGCCAGCTTACCTAAACCGTCATCATCATCATCAGCAGCATCATTCGGTATTATTAAGCAGGGGCAAATGTACTTTGTAAACCAACCTGATCGTTACGATTTTAGATTGGTGCAGAGATGCAAACTTTTTAACAGAAAGTTTGAAAACAGTGGGCAAAATTAAACATAAATTGGGTGATGGGCTAATTGTTGAACACTACCCAAAAAATATGTACACTACCCGTCATAAGTACGGACTCACTTAAAAAAGTATTGCAACACTCAGTTTAAAAGGCAAAGTTGTTCGGAAGGTCGTTGGTATCATAATGATAAGCAGTTTGGTTCGCAATTCTGACACTAGGTGACGCTAGTGAGCATGGAAAAATAAGCATTTGCCAAAAACAAGCAGTTTATGAAGTGAATCAGACCTAAATCGCTTGAATATTTCGTGAATCATACCTGAATTACTTGAATATCAAGTGAATCAGGCTGGACTCACTCGAATCCCTGAATCACTGGAATAGAGTAAGGTGGGGCAAAAGTTCGACCCTAGTTGAAAATTCAATTTTTTTCAAGAAATCGAAGCGGATATAAATAAATGAATACCGTGTGGTGATTCTACCATCTATGAGCTAAAATTTTGCTGAACAAAGTTACGCCAAATGTCTTTTCAATTTTGAGTTACACCACTTTTTGTATGTGTGTGTCTATTTCGAACTCTTGTCCCACCACTGGGGCAAAAGTTCGAATCTTGTGTTTGTGGAATTTCGCTAACCGTAGCACACTATTTTGCACTTTTGTAATAGGAATATCTAAAACCAATTAATATTTGATGTTGAAATTGGAATACACATTAAAGTTCGATCTGAATTTTACCCAAATCAGGGTTAAATTTACTACATCAAAAATTAGTAGTTTTCGGCCAAATTCAGATAAAACAACATTTTTTTTTTAAACTTTGATCGAGTTTTCTCACTAGTTCCATCATTTTTAGAGATAATATTTACATTTTGCCGAATTTTAGTTCTTTACCTAAAGTTGCCACATGACTCGAACTATTGCCCCACAATTCGAACTTTTGCCCCACTATGTGAAAAATATGATTTCCAAATCTATTTTGCAAAAAGTTATACATACTAAAGCTTCTTCAAAATATACCTAGTTACGCCCCAAAATAAAATATCGAATTCGATTTCATTACAATTCCATTCCATGCGTTGGAAGGATCATCGCATATAACAATTTTTTGATCAAAAACCAACATTTTGTCATAATCTTTCGAAATATTAATCAATTTTCATAATTTTTGGAGTGAAAGACTCTTTTTCGAAAAGGCTTCGAACAACCTTGACACCAGAAACAAATAATTTGAATTGAGCTCAAAAACTTCAAAAGAAACTCTTGCCCCACTCGAACTTTTGCCCCACTTTACTCTACCTACTGAATCAGACCTGAATCACTTGAATATGAAGTGAATCAGACCTGAATCACTTGGATTAAAATGTCTCAGACCTGAATCATGAGAACATGAAATGTATCAGACTGAATAACTTGAATATGAAGTGAATCAGATGTCAATCACTTGAATATTAAGTGAATGGAACCTGAATCACTTGAATATCAAGTGAGTCAGACCTGAATCACTTGGATTAAAATTACACAAACATGAATCACTAGAATATAAAGTGAAGCAGACCTGAACCTCTTTTGTAATTAAGTGAAGCTCAGCTTAGGGCTGAAAGTCTCTTGAATAAAGACAAATCAATCAATCAATGAAGTGAATCATACCTCAATCACTTGAATATGAAGTGAATGGAACCTGAATCACTGAATATCAAGTGAACTAGACCTGAATCACTTGAACATGAAGTGAATCAAACCTGTACCTATTGCATAGAAAGTGAATCAGACCTGAATCACTTGCACATCAAGTGAATCAGGCCTCAATCTTTTGGATTAAAATGTCTCAAACCTCAATCACTTGAACATGAAGTGAATCAGACCTGAACCTCTTGAATATCAAGTGAATCAGAGCTGAATCACTTGAATATGAAGTGAATCCGACCTGAATCAGACCTGACTCACTTGATTATGAAGTGAATCAGACCTTAAGCGTGTTTTGAATGTGAGCGACGATATTATGAAGTTACTTTTGATGAGCAATTTGATGGGAAAGCAAGATTATGGATGTCTACCTGTTCGGAGTTCGTTATGAAAAGTTATCAAGAAATACTTGGAGAAATTCGTGAGATGTTCGGAGTAGCAGAAAGCAAGATTGAATTGTGGAAAACCTTGGAAAATATCAAGTGGAATGGTCGTCAACCTTTTGAAGAATATTGTTTTCTCAAGAAACTTGTTGCGCAAAAACTGAAGATATCTGAAATGGAGTTGGTCGAGTATGTGATGGAAGGGATTGCAGACGACGTTATCAGAAATCAGGCCAGGGTGCAAAACTTCAAAACGATGGCGGATGTGCTTCAAGCATTTCGACTGATCAGGCGTTCCGATGTTCAATGTTCCAGGAGAAGTTCAATATTATGTTATGCATGCAATTAAGAAGGACACAAAGCAGTTGACTGTTTTAATCGAAGATATGAAAATAGAAAACATCAGACCAGACCGATGAAATATTCAAACAATGGAACTATCGAGGAAACTGTAGTAAACATAGTATCGACAAAAGACAGTATTTTGACCAACAGACCCTTAGGAAAGTTAGAAGGAAAAGACGGACACATTGACTTTAAATTTTTTAATAATAATTGTAATTGCAAAGGACTTTTCGACACATGTAGCCCAATCTCATTGATACGCCGAGGTTTAGTAGAAAAAAAAGATATTGATGAACACATTAATTGTAAAAAAATATCGGGGTATCGGTGGAAAGAGGTTAAAAATGTTAGGAACATGCAATAATATTATATTAATTCAAAATCTTCGTTTCAGCATTGAATTTTATGTTGTAGCAGACTCAACATTGGGCCTATTTGATGCCATTATAGGAAGATACGTCATTATGCGCCCCGGGATTCGAACAGTAATTGAACGAAGTATTAAGATTTGTCCGGTAAATGAAAATTTGAAGCTTAGCAATCCATCAATTAACAAGGTAAAGTCCAAAACGCTTTTTCATATTAGTTCGGATCTTTTAAACCAAATCAAAGAGAATACAGATAACATATCTTCGGATAAAATGGCAAAATTTTTAGGAATTTTCAAAAAGTATTATTTGTTTTATGAAAAACCTTCGAACCCAGAGATAAATTATGGAATGATAATTTCGTTAAAAAAAGGCGAACCGTTCCATTATAAACCAAGGAGGCTATCATATGACCAAAAGAAAAAAGTAGATACTAAAATTGATGAACTTTTAAAAGCAGGAGTAATAAGGCGCCGTCCACAAATTACGTAACGCTCTAGGGGGAGGGGGGGAGTATGGCCGAGCGTTACGGCCCATACAAAAATGTTTGGGGTTTCATACAAAATAGCGTTACGGAGGGGGGAGGGGGGGTTCGAAAAATATTGATTTTAGCGTTACGTAATAAATGGATGCTGCCTAAGAGAAAGTGCTTCCCCATTTGCGAGTCCTATTGTTCTAATTCCTAAAAAAGGCAATGACTTTAGAATGGGTGTTGACTATAGAAAACTGAACAAGGATACAGTACGAGATAATTATCCATTACCGGTAACTGATGAGTTGTTTGATAATCTTAGAAATAAAGAAATATTTTCAATTTTGGATCTTAAATCAGGATTTCATGGAATTAGAATATCAGAAAATTCAACAATATATACTTCTTTTGTAACTCATCGAGGACAGTATGAATATGTTAGAGTTCCATTTGGTTTATGCAATGCACCGGCAGTATTTCAACGTTTTGTGAACAAAATTTTTAAACATTTGATTGATGAGGGTAAAGTTTGTATTTATATTGACGATATTCTTATAATAAGTGAAAGTTTTGAAGAGCACTTGGAAATTTTACAGGAAGTTGACCATTTTAAGCAAAAACTTGTTAGAGTTAAATTTGGAAAAATGTAATTTTTTTATTTCGAGAAATTGATTATTTAGGGTACACTGTGAACGAACAAGGACGTAAACCGAACAAAACTCATATAAAGAGTATTTCAAATTTTCCCGAACCAAGAAATTGTAAAGATGTGCAGCGTTTTCTTGGATTAACTAGCTAATTTTCGAAAGTTCATTAAGAATTTTGCAATATTAGCTAGACCGCTTTATAATTTTACTTAAAAAAGATGCTGTATTTATTTTTCAAAGGCAACAAAAGGAATCTTTTCTTCTTCCAAAACAAAAACTAATAACTTCCCCAATTTTGGCTATTTTTGACCCCCATGCTGAAATTGTAACTTTCATCCCATTAGTTTTTTTCAGTAAAAAACAGATGAATTTGAAGCAAAGCTCCATAGTTTTGAGTTAGAAACACTAGCTGTAGTTCACGGCCAAAAAAAATTCATGTTTATTCGGCCGGTTCTCATTTCAAAATTTTCACTGATTGTAGTGCTTTTGTCAAAACATTGTCTAAAAAATATATTAATCCTAAAATTGCCCATCTACATGTTTTTGGAAAATTATAATTTTGATTTGGAGTATAGGGAAGAAAGTAAAATGCGACATATTGATGCTCTAAGTAGGATAGATAATATAAATATTCCTTCAGAAAGTATTTTCTGAGCTTAGGATGCCTTGGGCTCCTCCATAAATATTACAATGAATTTCTAAAGAGAATTATCGTAAGGGAACGTCCAAAAATAACGTCACGCTTCATTCGTTCTTTAGGAAGCGCTATTAGATTTTCTATGCAGCATTTGCAATTTGTTATGGTCGCAAAAACCTTTTGACCCGTAGAAAGTCTATAATTAAAGTCACACAAAAGTTGTCCATTTTCAACCCTTGTACCACACTTTTTGTATGGTACTTTTGAAATGTGCGTAAGGGTTGCCACACTTTGCTGAAGCCTCCTCATTCTTCAGAGGCGAAATAATTTATGGAAGTTCCCCCCTTCATGAAAAATTTCAGGAATTCCTTTCATAAAGTATTAAAAGGATTTTTTCAGGAATTTCTCCGTTGGTTCCTGCAATGATTCTTTCAGAGACTCCTCCAGAACTTCCTTCATGGAACGTTCCATAGATCTTTCATGCTTTTTTTATAATTCCTGCAATATTCCTTCGGAGATTTTTGCACAAATTCATTCATACATTTCTTCAGAAGCTTCTCTGGGTATTATTCCTCCAAATATTTCATTAGACGTCGGGGCCCGTGGCGTAGTTGGTCACACGTTCGCTTCATATGCGGATGGTCATGGGTTTGATTCCCAGCCCCGGCACTTGCAATTTTTCGTCAGTTGCTCTTCCCCCGAGAGCGGCTGACACTGACCCTCGTCTGAGCCCCGTGGCTCAAACGGACCCGGATACCTGGATATCGGCGAACTGCTACTCATAATGGACCCCCAATCGGACTGGAAAGGAAGAACGGCCATCCATCATCATCCTTGTGCTCATCATTCTACTAGGTATAAAGTAGAAAAAGTGAAAGCAGCAGAAAGGCAACCAGTGCGATAAAGTAGAATAGAATCTAGGCTCTGTACAAAATGTAAGTGCAGCTGTCAATTGAAATCGCTCACGTAGTGAGTGCCCTAGTGGACAATAGAGCTGCAAATTAGGTTAAGTGATTAAGAATAAAATATTTCATCAGAAATCCCTCTAGGGTCTCTCCCAAGGAAATTTTTAAGAGTTTTTGATAGGATTCTTTATTATTATTTCAGAAATGTATTTGTAATTAATTCCTCAAAACTTATACAGAAATATCTTTGTAAATTATTCGGGATATTTTTTATAGGACTTGAGGATTTCTCCAGAATTCTATTCGGGATTCCTTTGAAAATACGTTCACGAATTCCTTCGGATATTCTTTTAAATAATCCTCCTCGAATTTTTGTTTCTAACGGTTCCTTAATGAGTGTTTCAAGAAATTCCAGATTTCTACATGAATTAGATACAAATGTATGCAAAAAATCCTCCAAGCATTCTTTTAAAACTTCCTAGATGGCTTCTTTTTGGAACTTCTTCGGGAATTTCTTCAGAAATACCTCCAGAGACTCTTTGGTAGTTCAAGGTTTTCTTCATGAATGTCAGCAAGGGATATCCTCAGATTTTTTTCCATGGATTTTTTTTAGAATTTTCAAAAATTTGTCAGTGATTGTTTCGCGAATTGCAAAAGTTTTTTTTTAATCTCTCTTGCGGTTCCTCCAGAAATATATTCCTAAAGACTCCTTCAGGAATTCTTTCAGATATTCCACAACCGGTTTTTACGGAGGAACTTTATGAAATCACATAAAAATACTTGAGTACCTAATTCTACAAGGGTTACCTGAAGGAATCCCTGAAGATACCTCAGGAGATTCTAAAAAGAAATTGTAGATTTCTTAAGAGATTCCTGAACAAACTTCTGTGGAACAATTTCTGAACTAATCGTTAGAGAAGTTCCTGGAGGAGTTCTTGATGAATCCTGAAGGAACCATTCGAGGGATTCCAGCAAAAATTTCAGAAAGGATTCCAGCAAAAAAAAATTTTGGAAGAATCTACAGAGGAATTTCGAGATCAGCACCCGGAGGAACCTCTGGAGACCTTCCTGCAAGAATCTCTTGAAGAATAGCTGACAAACAATACTGGAAAAATCTTTGATGAACCTTGTGAAGGAATTTCTGGAGGAATTTCTGTTCAATCTGTTTAGGAATATCTGCAGGAATTGAATGAAGGAATAGCTGGAGAAATATCTGAAGAATCGCCAGAAGGAGTTCCAATTATTTTTTAAAGAATACTGTGCAAACAGATATTCTTATGAAACTCTTTTTATCAGTTCAGCCAATATTCCTACAAGGATGTCTCCATTTATTAACGACACTTTACCATTACTGTGGGCATTGTGGAATTCGTGTCGTATCTTTTATTTTTTCTTATGATGAGAAAAACGAAAGAAAGACTGACTGCAAGCCATTTCATCAAGAAATATACAGGGGATAGACAAAATGATCGGGACAGGTAAAATTTTCACTTTTCAAAAAAAGTTCAAACAGCTGTAACATTTTATAAAGTGCATCAAAAAATCTGAATTTTTTACTGTAAGTTGGTCAACTAGTTGTGTATCAATGGTCAAAATTTGGGAAAGATCGGGCTATCCTACATGAAGTTAGAAAGATTCTAGAAAAAGTCAAAATTATCCGATAGCCAAATTTGAACTGTTATATCTCCGGATTCAATAAACCAAACGCAATGAAATTTTGAGCGATCATGACTTATATGATTAGCTTTGAAAAACATTTAACATAACGTTAAATTGTTAACACGGAAGAAAATTATAGCGCCTAGATTATTTTTCCGATATAGAACCAAATTATCGAAAATTTTAACATCACCTCAATATTCGATATAGAAATTATAGTTTATTTGAAATCCCCCTAATTGACTTATATATGAATATGTTTTGAAAGGAAGTAACAAAATAACCAACAGTAAATTGAAATAGTGATGGGAAGCATATTAAAATAAGATCAATTTACTAAAAAAAATCATAAAATAAATTAAATCACTGTAATTTTATTTCTTATAAATAAGTTCAAGCTTAGTCAAACTTTTTTCAAAGCTCATCATATAAGTCATGATCGCTCAAAATTTCATTGCATTTGGTTCATTGAATCCGAAGATATAACAGTTCAAAGTTGGCTATCGGATAATTTTGACTTTTTCTAGAATCTTTCTAACTTCATGTGCAATAGCCCGATCTTGAACATTTTTTGAAAAGTGAAAATTTTACCTGTCCCGATCATTTTGTCTATGCCCTGTATGTATAAAAGAAATGAAATAAGCATCAGTGGGCGTTTATTAGGAAAAATCATCTAAAAAATGTGCATAACTTTCAATATTAATGTAATTTCTCTAGAGGCGAATTTTTTTTTGCGATAAATCGTTCCAGGAGTTCTTTTAAAGATATCTGTATGTTTAAATTTCGTTTTTGTAATTATTACACTAGTTTACAGCATTTTTGAACTCGGTAAGCTGATGATCATTTTTGGTGTAGAATCATGCCCTGAGTTCGAAAACGCGAAGGAAAAACATTACAGTAGAGCGGAAATTTTTTCGACTTTCCATACAAGGTTGATGATTTGAAATCGATTTTTGTTCTATTTTTAAGCAACGTCGCTCACTTCACACATCTCATTCTCCGTAATCAATGCTTCGATTTAGCTGAATGTTTTACTGTAACTCGCCTACATATGACACATCAAATAAACATTGAGAAAGAATTTTTAGATTGTTATTTTCTTATTAAAAAAATACATTTCTGCATATAGTTTTGAAAATTTAGCTAAAATTTAAGGAGATCGTCCCTAAAACTCGCCAATATCTTGAATTTCACCAACCTGACGCAAAACCTGCATTCAGATGACCGAATGGTATTGTATTCAACTTTTTATTTATGAAAAAAATTCAAAATCGGTTGAACAAAACGCAAGATATTTGAATTTTAGTAAATTGATGATGATGATTTTGTTCTACCATCTATTGTAGCAAGGCATCTGCCTATAGCACTGGAGTAATCCGAAAAGCGATTTGATCAAGATTGTGCTGTTGTTAGTGGTCAGTCATTTTCCTGTATGAAGGGCCAAAAACGGTTGTGCGGACCCGCAAGCAGAAACACTTGCACGAAACCCGCGTCAGGGGAAAAGAATCTCCTTCCAGAAAAAAGTTCTCACGAACAACTGCAAAATCAAGCCCTCGATTGACTGAATACTCCCAATAGATGGGGTCGAAGAGCCCGCCCTCAATCCACGAAATGTTAACAACAAGGAGGAGGCAGTTCCAGGCTCCTGTCCAAATCGCTTCAATCGGGTGCCCTGGGGGTCCCACCCTCCCAAATAAATACATATAATCATTGAAACGTAAATATATAATTATAAAATGGAGAGATCTCACCAAATTAACTGGAACCGACGGAGATTGCACTTTTGCTTAAAAAACAATCCAATTTTTACTGCCCAAAGGGCTGCCGCTATTGTACTTCGTCGTTGGTGCATGCACAATTTTTCATTTTATAGTAATGAACAAAACTGCACACCAGCCCTGTACACTTCTTCACATCGTTTCAATCGTACTGCATTTCACCTACACTGTCATCACTTCCAGCACACCGTTCATGCCTCTTATTTCCCCTAGTCATCACTCTTGGGTCATCACTTGATCAGCCATACCGTACAGCGCAGCATATCACCACGGATAATCGACGCGCGCCCGCAACTCACACAGTTGCACCATGAATCGATTCATTCATTCTCACACCTCTCCTACTCACGCACCACCAAACTTGAGCTTTTCACCGTATTCATTGCACTGGAGATAACTTGGTGGCCCAAGTCAAGACCCGAACGCACATACTTTTCACATCACTCCATTTAAGCAAAACCACTTCGCGCTTTCGAGTTTGCAAGTGGAGAATCTTTCGCCGGTAACCGAGACCTTCACAACCTTTCCAATTTTAGACATTTTAGCCACTTCCACTATGTAACACTATGTACACAAATTTCCGCGCGGTGATACCTTGTAATGCAACCGTTAGTTTTCGATATTCGACGCACCACAACCATGTAAATGTCTCTGGACATATGCTGTCTTTCATAAAGAATTACCTTTCTAAACGATCTTTTCAGGTCCAAATAGGAAATCAACGATCTCGAATAGTTCGCGAAGAAACTGGAGTCCCTCAGGGCTCAGTAATAGCAGTTACGCTGTTTTTAATTGCTATAAATGGAGTATTCGAGTGCCTCCCAAAAGGCGTGTTCATTTTCTTATATGCTGACGATATCGTCATTGTAGTGGCCGGTCAAAAACCTAAAATTATTCATCGCAAACTCCAAGCAGCAGTCAATGCTGTAACAAGATGGCTAGTTTCCGTTGGATTCGATATCTCCGCTGAAAAAAGCTACCGTATGCATATATGCCGTCATAAACATCGCCCACTAACTAAACCGATAAGCATCAATAAAGTCAATATACCCACGAAGAAAACACTTAGAATACTTGGAGTTACTCTAGACCGTACTCTCAGCCTAAAAGAACATTTTAATAATGTTTACGCTAGCTGCAAAACACGGGTGAACCTATTGAGAACAATATCGCGTAACCGCACTAGAAGTGACAGACGTTCTCGCATTAGAGTCGCAAAGGCCATCTTGAACAGTAAAATCTTCTATGGTCTGGAGCTAACTTGCATGGCGTCGGAAGAACTTCTGAAAAGAATGGGGCCAATATACCATGGAGCGATAAGGGTAATCTCGGGGCTCCTTCCGTCAACACCAGCCACGTCTTCCTGTGTCGAAGCTGGTGTCCTTCCTTTGGAGTATTGCACAGCCTTAGAAATTGGTTGCAAAGCTGTCAGTTTCGCCGAAAAAACAAAAGATGATGGGTCGGAGGCATTCACAATTCGTGAGGCCAACCGTATCCTACAAAGTTTGGCCGGCGTTGAGCTCCCTCCGGTGAGCGGGGTTCACTGGTGTGGATCTAGGAGCTGGCAGTCTCCCCTACCCAAAGTCGACAACTTTTTCAAAAATAGATTCAATGCAGGTTGCAATCAGGCCAGGATCAAATCGGCGTTCGCAGAAAGAATAGCCACGAAGTATAAAAAGTTTGAAATAGTTTATACTGATGGTTCAAAAAGTGGAACCAGAGTTGGCATCGGCATCTACAATGACAAATTCACAGAATGCTATAGGCTTAAAAGCAACTGTTCGATTTTCTCAGCCGAAGCCGCTGCTATGTTCCAAGCGGCAAAGTGTGCAACACCCAAACCACTTTTGATAGTGTCAGATTCGGCTAGCGCTTTAGAGGCCCTGACATCGCAATGTCCAAAACATCCGTGGATTCAGGCCATACATATGGCTATCGTGTTCAGAAACAGTGAAACAGTCTTTACTTGGGTCCCAGGACATTGCGGGATACAAGGTAACGTAGAGGCAGACCGCCTTGCTAATCTTGGACGAACCGGTGCATTCCTCACCAAAAGAGCGCCTGGACAAGACATTAAGGCATGGGTTAAAAAAACAGTTCACTTAGCCTGGGCCGAAAAGTGGAACCAAGAAAGATCACTTTTGACCCGAAAGATTAAAGGCGAGACCACGGAGTGGGTCGATCGTCTCTGTCGCAAAGAACAGGTCACACTTTCGAGGCTCCGTACGGGGCATACTCGATTGTCGCACAATATGGGAAGTGGCCCTATCTTTAAAATCATATGTGACACTTGCAACACTCCTAATTCGGTTGAACACTACATTACGGAATGTTCTAAGTTCGAAGCTCTTAGACAGACACATCAAATTGGCAGCATCCGATCTGCGCTTAGAAATGATGCTGCAGCAGAAACCGAGCTGATTGCGTTTCTTAAGGAGGCTGATCTATATAAAAATATATAAACATCGCAACAGCCCTGTAACCGTACCCGTCGTGCAGAAACTTCTAAACACGCGAAACAAAACAAAACTAACACCAAACGAACTCAATAAAGTTGAACAGCAGCAGACACTTACTGTTGAAACGAGATGTCTAAGAAATGGGTGGCTAATCAATGACGATTTTTACATGCCGCTCTCCCCTATATGCGGGGGTGTTTACACATCCCAATAAACTGCAATTTCTGCATTTTCGTTCGTTAAAACTATTCTTGTTTCACAAATTTTCTAGTACCTCGAACATAAACAATCAAACTTCTTTTCTTTTGAGTTTTTGACCATATTTGAATTTTAGTAAATTACATATTTTTAAAAGTTGTGAAACTCAATATTAACCCGTAAAGGACCAGGACGAACCAAAAATTTTGAAACTGCTCGTTCTCAGCAGTGCATTGACCGATTCTCAAAAACTTGGACTTTTATTCAAGGGGAATAGTTGTACTAACTTTTACTTTCGGTGCCGCCCCGCGGAACCCCTCCCCCCTTTCGGGGGAGGCAAATATGTCTGTGTTTTTTTTCCTATTTTTCTGCTAGTTTGAGCAAATGATTCAGGTTTTTCAGTAATTTCGATAACCAGCATCCAAAATCCCACCGGAGAAGTATAATTTAGTTGCATGACAGTGTCCAACATTGTTGGGGACCATTTGGTTTTGATGTAAGAGTACCAGGCCCACCGGAAGATCCGGAACATCCGTAAAAATGGCCATCTGATGAAAATTCCTCTAGAGATATGCGATTTTTTCCAATACAATCAAAATTCTTGGTCTAAGACCATAGTTGATGATTTGGTCCTCTTATGGATCACAGTGGCCACTTATTGGCCCGCCGGAAGATCCGGAACATCCGTAAAAATGACCATTTGATGAAACTTCCTCTACAGCTATGCGATTTTTTCCAATAAAATCAAAATTCTTGGTCTAAGACCATAGTCACTGATTTGATACTCTTATGGACCACAGTGGCCACTTATTGGCCCATCGGAAGATCTGGAACATCCGTAAAAATGGCTATCTGATGAAAATTCCTCTAGCGCTATGCGATTTTTTCCAATACAATCAAAATTCGTGGTCTAAGACCATAGTCAGTGATTCGGTCCCCTTATGGATCACAGTGGCCACTTATTGGCCCACCGGAAGATCCGGAATATCCGTAAAAATGGTCATTTGACGAAACTTCCTCTAGAGCTATGCGATTTTTTCCAATACAATCGAAATTCTTGGTCTAAGCTCATAGTCAATGATTCGGTCCTCTTATGGACCAAAGCGGCCACTTATTGACGCACCGGAAGATCCGCAACATCCGTAAAATGGTTATTTTATGAAAATTCATAAATGAATCAATGTGGTCACTTATTGGCCACTGGAAGATCCGGAACATCTGTAAAAATTTTCATATCATGAAAATTCATCTAGAACTATGCAATTTTTTTTCAATACAATCAAAATTATTGTTGTGATACCATAGTCAATGGGTATGATCCAAAGTGCATGCACTGTGCAGCTTGTATTTTGCCAACAGGATGAGCAGAGGAACTCGCGTAAGCTCATGCATTGGCCGTGTGTGCAACACATTTCCTCGAGAAGCTCTTTCCCAGAATTTTTTTCATTGCTTCGGCAGATTATGTTCCGGGGGGCTTGTATTAGTTTTTTATATATTCCTGCCTGAAATCTCTACATGAAATTCGTTCCGAAAAAAAAAGTTATTCTACCAGGGATCGAAAATTTGTTGTGAATTATTCTTGTGAAATTCCTTGAGAAGTGCCTCCAGAAATTGCTCCAGGAGTTGCTTGGGAAGTAGCTCGAAGCGCTCTTCCAGAATTATTTTCATTGATTAGTTCAGAGATTCCTCTAAATCGAAATTTGTGTAAGCTTAGAGAAAGCTTACTCATTGTGTGGGTCGAAGTTCCCATAGAAATTCCTCCAGATAATCCTTACTGCATTCCTACGGAAAATGCTCCTGAAATTCATTCACGAATTCCTCCTGAAATTCATAAAGGAATTCTTCAAGAAAACCACCAATAATCCTTCCAGAAATCAATCCACAATTTCTTCCGGAAATTTGTCTATCAATTCTGACAGGAATTCGTACAGAGATTCTTCCAGAAATTCCTCCAGATATTCTTCGAAAAATCCTCCATAAACTCTTCCGGGAATTAATCCTGAAATTCCTCCGGGAATTCTTCTAGAAATTCCCCCAAAAAATCCTCTGAGAATTCCACCAGAATTTGTTCTGGAAACTCCTCCAGAAACTCCGGAACTCCTCCAGAAACTCCTCCGGTAATTTCTCCAGAAATTTCACGAGGGCTTCTTCCCGAAATTGTTCCTGCAATTAATTCAGACATTTTTCCAAAAAATCTTCAGGGAATCGAGAAAGTTCTTTAGGAATTCCTCCAGAAATTTCTCCGGATATTTTTCCAAAAATTCTTTGTGAATTTCTTCTGGAATTCCTCAAGAAATTCCTGTGGGAATAATTCCAGAAATTACTTCGGGAATTCCCCCAGGAGTTCCTCTGGAAATTTCTTCAGAAGTATCTCTGTAAATTCCTCCAGAAATTCCTCAAGATTTATTTTTTCTGATATTCCTCCTGAAAATTTTTCGTGAATTCCTCCAGACGTTTCTTCGGAAATTCCTCCAGAAATCCTTCAAGAATTTCTCCAGCAATTCTTTTGAAAAATTCGCCAGAAATTTTTCAAGAAATTACTCCAGCCATTCTTCCAGAAATTAGTCTGGGTATTTTAGAAATTCATTTGGAGATCCATTTAAAAATAGCTTCGGAAATTCATCATATAATTACTCTGGAAATTCTTCAAAAAATATCTCCATGAGGTCCTCCAGAAACTCCTCCAGGAATTCCTTTAAAATTCCTCCGGGGATTTTTCAAAAATTCCTTTTAGGATTTTTCAGCAGTTTCTCCAAAAATTCCTCGGATATTCCTCTTAGAGTTCCTGCACAAATTCCTCCGGTTATCCTTCCATAAATTACCCAGGAATTCTTTCAGAAGTTCTTCTGGAAGATGATCGGTAAATTGCACTGGAAATTCATTTAGAAATAGATTAGAGAATTCCTCAGTAAATTCTTCTGGAAATTACTCCGAGAAATTTTCCAAGAAATTGCTCTAGGGATTTCTCCAAAAATTTGGCTTATATATCGACCGTATGTTAAATTCAAGTTATTGCTATGGCTTTATCATTTTTTACTCAGAATGTAAGGGAGTTGAGATCAAAGTGTATAATGAAATGATAGATATGATAGTATTTGCTAGGTTGCGAACAATTGTGAAAGATTATAGAAGGTGAAATTAGGTATGAAGGCAATGTATTGAACGAATACAGAAATTTTGCTGGGAATATCTCCATAAAAAACATTATTGAATTCCTCCAGGAATATCTCCAGAAATATCACCAGAAATGCCATCGTGAATTCCCCCCAGAAATTTATTCCGGAAATTCCTCCGGACATTTCCCCAGGAATTCCTTCGAAATTTTCTATAAATTCCTCAGGGTATTCTTCGAGAAATTCCTCTGAAAATTCTTCAAAAAATTTCTTTAGATATTCCTCCGGAAATACCTCCAGAAGTGTCTCTGGAAATTCTAGTAATTCATTTGGGAATTAATCCAGAAATTTCTTAAAAAATTCACAAAAGAATTATTCCAGGAATTTCTCTAGAAATTTCTCCGGGAATTCCTCAAGAAATACCTCCACAAGGTCCACCAGAAACTCCTTCGGGTATTCTTCAAAAAATTTTCTTCTTCAGAACTTCCTTTGGGAGTTCCTCCAGATATTCTTTCTCAAATTTCTTCAGAAACTCCTCCAAAAATTCCCCCAGAATTTTTTTTCAAGAATTTCTCTAGAAAAATTTCCTCGAGAATTCCTTTAGAAATTCCTCTAGAAATTCCTCCGGGAATTCCTCCAAAAACTTCTCTGGAAATTCCTCCAGAATTTTTTTCAAGCATTTCGCTAGAAAAATTTCCTTGAGAATTCCTTTAGAAATTCCTCCGGGAATTTCTCCAAAAATTTTTTTAGAAATTCCTCCTGGAATTCCTCCAGAAACGGCAGTATATTTCTTATTCATTCTTCCGTCATGAACTTTGATAAAAAACATGGTGTTCTAAATTTTGATTAGACGGAAATTCTTACGAATGTTCCAATATTTAGAAAGGTATAACACCGGTTACTAAGATTCAGAAATACGACCACCGGGTCTTACTTTTGTTTTGTTCGTAGATCTTGAATTCTTTATTACACCAACGAACCTAACCTCAAAATGACTGACAATTCTCAGGTCATTTTGACAGATGCAACATGAGCATTGAAAGTACAGCAACAAGATCGATAAAGTAGAATATATGATCCGTCTTTTTCGTGCATGTGGTCTGTCAAAATGACCTGAGAAGTGTCAAACATTTTCATGACTAGCTTTGTTGATGTAATGAAGAATTCTGGCGGTCTTTGGAGAAACAAAATCACAGCATTCTAGATCAGTTTTCATAAGATGACTATTTTACGGATTTTGCTGGTCCTACGATAGGTCTATCGCACTTTGCCCTTGGTTCAGAAAACATTTCAACCACTTTATTCGTTTTTGGATCTTGAATGAAAATAAACGAAGTATTCTAAGGAATCATTCATACAGTTTATTCATACAAGTGTAAATAAAATTGCAGCGATTTAGACTCATTTCTGAGATGATCTTTTTACACATGTACAGGATCAACCGTAGAGTCTTCCATTACTTATTCCATATAAGGATCGAACCATTGATTTCGTTGCTCGAACATGGATTAGAATAATCTTTGTAAAACCGGTTTGATGCAGTTTTCGTTAGATGACCATTTCCACGGATGTCCAGGTCTTCAGATAGGCCTATATGTGTCCACATTGGTACAGAGGAGAATAGATCGGATATTCCCGAGAACCAATATGTGGCCACTTTGGTCCATAACACGGTCAAACCATTGAGTACGAATTAAGTACAAGAATTTTGATGATTTTGGAAAAAATCGCAGCGTTTTAGACGAATTTTCATGAAATGACCGTTTTTACGGATACATATTTTAGATTTTCGGTGAGCCAAAAAATAGCAATTTTGGTTCATAACAGGATTGAACCATCGACTAAGATTTTAGATCATGAAATTTGATGTTATTGGGAAAAATTACAGCTTTCTAGGTGAATTTTCATCTAATGATCAGTTTTACGGATGTTCCGGATCTTCCGGTGGGGCATTATGCAGCTACTTTGGTCCATAACAGGACCGAGTCATTGACTGCGGTCTTAGATCAATAATTTTGATAGTATTGGAAAAAATCGCACCGTTGCAGAGAAAATTTTCATCAAATGACCATTTTACGTATGTTGCAGATTTTCTGGTAGTGGCCACTGTGATCCATAAGAGGACCGAATCATCGACTAAGGTCTTAGACCAAGAATTTTGATTGTATTGGAAAAAATTGCATAGCTCTAGAGGGATTTTCATCAAATGGTCATTTTTACGGATGTTCCGGATCTTCCGGTGGGCCAATAAGTGGCCACTGTGATCCATAAGAGTATCAAATCAGTGACTATGGTCTTAGACCACGAATTTTGATTGTATTGGAATAAATCGCTTAGCGCTAGAGGAATTTTCATCAGATAGCCATTTTTACGGATGTTCCGGATCTTCCGATGGGCCAATAAGTGGCCACTGTGGTCCATAAGAGTATCAAATCAGTGACTATGGTCTTAGACCACGAATTTTGATTGTATTGGAATAAATCGCTTAGCGCTAGAAGAATTTTCATCAGATAGCCATTTTTACGGATGTTCCGAATCTTCCGGTGGGCCAATAAGTGGCCACTGTGATCCATAAGAGGACCGAATCATCAACTATGGTCTTAGACCAAGAATTTTGATTGTATTGGAAAAAATCGCATAGCTCCAGCGGAAGTTTCATCAAATGGTCATTTTTACGGATGTTCCGGATCTTCCGGCGGGCCAATAAGTGGCCACTGTGATCCATAAGAGGACCAAATCATCAACTATGGTCTTAGACCAAGAATTTTGATTGTATTGGAAAAAATCGCATATCTCTAGAGGAATTTTCATCAGATGGCCATTTTTACGGATGTTCCGGATCTTCCGGTGGGCCTGGTACTCTTACATCAAAACCAAATGGTCCCCAACAATGTTGGACACTGTCATGCAACTAAATTATACTTCTCCGGTGGGATTTTGGATGCTGGTTATCGAAATTACTGAAAAACCTGAATCATTTGCTCAAACTAGCAGAAAAATAGGAAAAAAAACACAGACATATTTGCCTCCCCCGAAAGGGGGGAGGGGTTCCGCGGGGCGGCACCGAAAGTAAAAGTTAGTACAACTATTCCCCTTGAATAAAAGTCCAAGTTTTTGAGAATCGGTCAATGCACTGCTGAGAACGAGCAGTTTCAAAATTTTTGGTTCGTCCTGGTCCTTTACGGGTTAAGCTAATACTTAAAAACTGCTCTACTTAAAATTTTTTGAAGCACGGTTTCGAAATCAGTGCTAAATTGTACTTCAAAAATTTTGGTCGTTGACAGAAGTTCACGACTTTCGTTTTATTTTGTAAACTTGTGTTATTATTATTTTTAAAAAGATATAGAGGTATGATGCTTTATTGAGAACTATTTCGAAATGCAACGAAATCACTTTTGAAGGCTTTTCTAGGGTTTTTTTTTTTCAGGGATTTCTCCGGAAATTCTTCCATGATTTTCTGCAGAAATTACTAAATGATTTTCAGGATGAATCCTTGGAGACAAGGATGCCATTTATACAGATTTATCTGTACAATACAAATTTTTTGAGCATCAGTACAGATTACGTTTTATATGGAATAAAGATTTAAAAGCTAGGGAGGTTGTTATTTTTTGTGTGGGAAACAGATTTTTCTTCCGGAGTTTGTGTGGGGTACAGATTTTGGTCAATTTGAATTTATTTGATTAAATTGCTGTTTTTGCCAAAATTTTCTAAAATAATAGGATTGATAAAGGATACACACCATTAAGAACATTTAATTTAATTAAAATGGTTTTGACTGGAACCCTAATCTGGTGTCAAGTGGTTATAACTATATCTGCTCTTCACTAAGTGTAGAATTAGCTTTCAGTTAACATAAACACTAAAAAAACAAAAAAAGCTGCTCTTCAAAACGATAGACACTTAAATCAATATATTTTAACCCTCAGAACCCCATTTTTATATTTTATATTTTAATATCATTTATCTATCGTCATCTACACTACCTGTTATAATTACGGACTCACAAAAAGTATTGCAACAATATTGCATCACCCTGACTCACCTCGATATCTCTAAAACCAGAACACCTACAAAAATGCCGCCTTTAGAAAAGTTGTTGCTTTTGGTCTTCTGAATAACTTTTCTGAAGACAGCATCTTTGTTAGTCCTCAGGTTTTGGAGATATCGAGGTGAGTCAGGGTGTTGCAATATTGTTGCAATACTTTTTGTGAGTCCGTACTTATGACGGGTAGTCAATCAAAAAATCCAACCAATCAACCAAGCAACCAAAAGTTCGGATAAAACAACAAGTTTGGGCTTAATCAGCAATTCGAAAGAAGATGAGTAGCATTCTATTCAGCTCACTTTTGAAGTAAGCACAGTGTATCATTGTCTTTGCCTCACAATGTACATTTTTTTTCAATGGCAGGCAAAGAAAGCCCTTCAATTAATAACTGTGGAAATGCTCAAAGAACACTAAGTTGATGCGAGGCAGACCAAGTTTCAGTGGGAACGTATAGCAATAAAGAAGAAGAAGAAGTTGGAATGAGTCTACGTAGATTATGGACAGCGCGTATTTTCCCGATTTTAACATCCCCCGTTTCAAAAATGTTTCAAAGCATTTTTGGAAATCTCCACGCGTTTTCAATACTATAAGCGCTGCCGCGTTTTAAACATACGTCTTGACGAAGAGAAGAGAGATTTATCCTAAAATGTTGATGAAAATTTATTAAAAACTAGCTTTTCCGACAATCGTCATACTGAAGTATGACTTCTTCTTTATGGATCTACGTCCCCACTGGGACTAAGCCTGCCTCGCTTCAACTTAGTGTTCTTTAAGCACTTCAACTTAGTGTTCTTTAAGCACTTGCAACTCCGCTAGCAATGATGGTTCTCCGTAGTTGCATGTCCGAAAGATCGTGAAACTATTGAGAACTTGAGCTACAGGTCCTAAGCCCTGGTAAAGGAGGAAGGTTGCGATGGCTGTTATTCATGGCCATCGTGTAAAGAAAAAATGGATAAACCCCAATGCCAAGGTGTCATGCGACCCGTGCCGAGGGCTGAATGGTTGAGGGGGTTCTAAACATGCTCAACCGCGAACGGAGCCTGGGGTGCACCAGGGCGAACACCCCAGTAAGCAGCCCTTACTGCACTACGGCGGGGCACTGGTGCAGCGGACATTTATTTCCCTAGCTACTCGTGGGACCAAAAATGAGTACAAATTTTACAAACAACCTTCAAGGTGACGACTGCCTCTCTCAGTCGTGTGAGAGCGAAGTGGAGAATACTCTGAGTCAGCTTGGCCTTACCGAAGACCAGCTACTCAGTAGTTCGCAGGAGAAGATGGAAATATCCTGCCCCTCAACGCCTACCTCCCGGAGCAGCACATGTTTCGACAAAGCTGATCCAGATCTACAACACCCCTCATCGACCGACTCCAACCTGCTGGACATGGAAGATAACGAAGATGATGGTATACGGATCGTCATCAACCCCCAAGAATCTTCAGCAAGTAGCAAAGGATCCGAAGATAACAAGGGTTCTACGGAAGCCAAGGGGGCTCCGAGTAAGAAATTCCCCACACTCACACGTTCGCAGAGGAAGCAGCTTAGAACTCTCCGGGAGAAGGGAAAAGACCGGTATGAGGCCTTGTCCATAATCCTGAATAAGGAGAGCGAGCCCACTTCCTCAAAACGCTCGAGAAACGACCTAGACAAATCCGCCACAGAGGACCCCAAACAAAAAAGGGTGAAGCACCATCTGGATCCGAGAGAGCACGCCCAATAGTCCACAAACAGCGCGCCTCAGAAAAACGTGTCTGGACAACAAAACCCACCCATGAGGAAAACAGCTGGTATCAGCTACAGTGATATGGCCAAAAGCGTGAACGTCGGGATAATACCCAAAGACTTTCCCACCGTCCAACTCACTACAGCCCAGCTAGACCTTCTACAAGAAGCACTCCTGCTCAGAGTAGTTCAACAACGAAACGAGCCAATAAAACCCAAATTCAACAACCTCATCTACAAGTCCGGTTACATGGTTCTAATCTGTAAGGATCAAGAGACTGCTGAGTGGTTAAAGAGAATATCCCCATCCATGAAACCCTGGGAAGGTGCAGAGCTGATGGCAATGGACGAAGTGGCGATTCCACGTCCAGAGATGATCCGAGCATTCTTCCCACAAAGCTCCAGCTATGACGACGATCGAATAAAGGCTCTCATAGAAAGCCAAAATGACATCACAACAACTAATTGGCGTATTGTGAAACGATCCATTCTGAAAGACATTCATGTCGAATGGATCTTCACAGTAGAGGGTGCGTCGATGGAAAAGTTGAAGAAGTCCAAATACACCCTCAACTACCGATTTGGTGAAATCCAACTAAGGAAGATTACAGATCAACCGACTGCCGATACCGCCAATCCGACTGGAAGGCCGACCCAAGAGCAATCTGAGGAGGCCTCCTGTTCGGGCAAGGTTCGGCTAACTGGAAGGCCGACCCAAGAGAAATCTGAGGAAGCCTCCGGTTCGGGCGAGGTTAGTAAATCTCACCCCAAAAGCACCATAAAGGCTAGTCAGTCCGCCTCTAAAGGAAAAGCTCGAAGCTTACATGCGACTCCCTGCTCTAGTGGTACCAAACCAAAGGTATCTAAACAGGGCAAAGGGAGTGCAAAAAGCGACAGTTTGACCACAGAGGCGAAACTGGCGGGCCAGGTCGCTACAGGGAAGAGAAACAACCCAAACTGTAACACCAAACGACACCCTGATGATCCGCAACATCCAAAGCCGGATAGTCGTCGTCCGGAAAAAAGCGGTAACCCCGGATATGGCGACTAAAGTTCTGCAAGTGAACCTCCACCATGCTGAGAGCGCCACGGGTGTGCTCTGTCGGAGGTTCACCAAAGAGAATCTAACCATGGCCCTCATTCAAGAGCCATGGGTCAATAAATCCAGAATACAAGGTATTCCACAACACTCATGTAAGTTGGTATATGATGACAGCCAGCTTTCTCCTAGAGCGGCTATTTTATTACATAACAACTGTAAATACTTTCCAATTTCAGAATTCATAAAAAGGGACATCGTAGCTGTCAGGATGGAGGTGCCTTCCGCTAGAGGGAGTAGAGAGATCTTGATGGTCTCGGCATACTTCCCAGGTGACGTGGACGAAATCCCTCCTCCAGAAATAGCTGCGCTCTAGCCTACAGCCACCGACACAACATCCCCTTCGTCATAGGGTGTGACGCAAATGCACATCACACCGTATGGGGAAGTACAAATATAAACACCAGAGGTGAGTACCTGTTACAGTGTCTCTCTTCCAAGAACATTGACATTTGTAATGTTGGTGACAAGCCCACGTTTGAAAACCTTATTCGTCAGGAAGTTTTGGACTTGACTCTATGTAGTCGGTCTATCTCTGATAAAATAAAAAACTGGCATGTTTCTGAAGAAATATCAATGTCAGACCACAAACACATCATCTTCGAATGGGAAGGGGGTCTAACGATAGAAAAAACGTTTAAAGATCCTAAGAAAACTGTTTGGGAATCCTACTCAGCTATCCTACAATCTGAAGAGTACATCATAGAAAGTCACATCAAGTCCATTACACAATTGGAAGATGCGTCCAAATCCATTAAAAACAAAATCCTTAATGCCTACCAAGAGAGCTGTCCAACTAAATCAATTAGTTCGAGCAGAGACGTTCCATGGTGGAATAAAACTCTTGAGAAGCTTAGGGAAACTGCGCGTAGGGAATTCAATCGTGCTAAGCGAACCGGCGATTGGAGCCTATACAGAAAGGCCCTGACGAACTACAACAAAGAAATAAGGTCAGCCAAACGGAAATCGTGGATTCTAATGTGTGAAAGCATAGAGAATACACCCGTAGTGGCCAGACTCCAAAAAACTCTTTCAAAAGACCACTCCAATGGTGTGGGTAGCCTCCGAAAGACGGATGGTTCGCTCACTGTAGAGCCTAGCGATACACTGAGCGAATTGTTAAAGATCCACTTCCCTGATTCAATCCCTGAGTCGAGCATCGGCGACCAAGACACTGGAATTGCTGTCTCAGATCCACAAGAGATCCAATCATGGGTTTCTGGATCTAAAAAAGACGCAATAAAGGTTGCAAAGGAAGCTTTCACTCTGGCCAGGGTTGAGAGGGCTGTGAGATCTTTCGAGCCATTTAAGTCTCCTGGCATGGATGGAATATTCCCAGCGTTGATCCAAAAAGAGGAGAAAACACTGGTTCCACCCTTGGTTGAGATTTTTAGGGCGAGTCTGATTTTGGGGCATATACCCAACGATTGGCGTCAAATCCGGGCTGTCTTCATTCCGAAGGCAGGAAAGAGAGATAAAACCAACCCCAAAGCATTGAGGCCGATAAGTTTATCCTCTGTAATGCTCAAAATTATGGAAAAGGTACTATGCGAGTACATAAATCACAAATTTATGAAAGCAATGCCTTTGTCAAAAAACCAATTCGCTTATCAAAGTGGAAAATCTACGATCTCGGCACTACATACGGTAGTTCAAAAGATCGAAAAAACACTCAATGCAAAAGAAATTGCTCTTGTAGCATTTCTTGATATTGAGGGCGCATTCGATAACGCTTCTTATTCGTCTATAGGGTCAGCAATGTTGAGGAGAAAATTCGACCCATGCATTGTTACCTGGGTACATGCTATGCTAGCTAATCGAAAAATCTCCTCTGAGCTTAGTGGTTCATACATTACTGTTAAAGCAACAAGGGGATGTCCGCAAGGCGGAGTGCTTTCTCCTTTGTTGTGGTCACTGGTGGTGGATGAGCTTCTAGACAGCTTAGAGAGAAGAGGCTTCGAAGTGGTTGGATATGCTGATGACGTTGTCATTATTGTACGAGGCAAATTCGAAAGTGTTATCGTGGAAATAATGCAATCTGCTCTAAATCACACTTTTTCCTGGTGTCATTAGGAACAACTAGGCATAAATCCTACAAAAACTTCCATTATCCCTTTCACCAAACGGAGGAAGGTCCAACTGAAACCCCTTTTCTTGAATCATACACAACTAGTTTATTCAAGCGAAGTAAAATATCTAGGTGTCATACTCGACGCAAAACTGAATTGGAACTCTCATCTCCAATCAGTTGTGCAGAAAGGTCTCAATACACTTTGGGTTTGTTCAAAAACCCTGGGTAAAAGATGGGGCCTAAAACCAAGTATGATCATGTGGATATATAAAACCATTGTTCGTCCCAGGACTACTTACGCTTCCCTTGTCTGGTGGCCTAAAACTAAAGAGGCTGCTGCAAGGGCGAAGCTCAACAAAATCCAACGCACCGCTTGCATAGTGATCACTGGTGCAGTTCGTAGTACACCCACTTTGGCCCTAGACGCAATGCTTCACCTGCCCCGGTTAGATCAATTCATAAAGCTGGAAGCGGAAAAAAGTGCTCTAAGGTTAAAGAGAACAAAAACGCTGCTGTCGGGAGACCTTACGGGTCACCTCAGCATATTAAATGAATTTGCCATAAATCCCGCAATAGGAATTTGTAGTGACTGGATGGAAACGGTAGTCAATTATGACTTACCTTACGATGTGTTCATTCCTTCCCGCCAGGAGTGGGAAGAAGGTAGACCCAGCGTTCCAACAGGCTCTATAAATTTCTTCACAGATGGTTCGAAAATGAATAATCTGACAGGCTCCGGAATCTATGGCCCTAGAACAAAAATCTCTGTCCACTTAGGACAGTGGCCCACAGTATTTCAGGCGGAAATATATGCAATATTAGAATGCGTGTTATTATGCCTGAGGAGAAAGTATAGGTTTGCAAAAATATGTATTTTCTCTGACAGCCAAGCGGCACTTAATTCGCTTAATAACTACACTTGTAACTCAAAGCTAGTGTGGGAATGCATTCTGGCTTTGAAAAACTTATCCATACGCAATCGAGTCTACCTATATTGGATCCCAGGACATACGGGTCTAGAGGGAAACGAGATTGCTGATGAGCTAGCCAGAAATGGATCTAATGAAAGGTTCATTGGCCCTGAGCCCTTCTGCGGGATCTCAGACTGCTCTGTAAAAATGGAACTGAACAAATATATGGTCAGTCAAATCACATCAAACTGGAATGCACTTCCCCATACGAGCCAATCGAAAAGGCTCGTAACGATAAACCCCAAGAAAACCCAACAACTATTAGGTCTCAACAAAAGGGATCTCAACATCTACACCGGTCTAATAACTGGACACTGCCCCTGCAGATACCATCTACAAAAGATCGGAGCAATCCAAACCTCAAATTGCCGCTTCTGTGACGAGGAGAGGGAAACATCAGAACACATCCTCTGCTATTGCAGTGCACTCACTCAACGTAGGTTCAAAGTTCTCAGCAAGCCCTTTTTAGGGCCTGCTGGCATATGGATCTTATCTCCCAAGGACGTGGTTGGCTTCATAAAGCTAGTCTCGCCAGAATGGGGGAGTCACATACTGTAACTCAGGATCTCTATTCATCAATAATAGATGGTCTTGGGGCCCATATAGCCGAGGCGGTAAACGCACGGGTATTCAGCAGGACCATGCTGAGGGTGACGGGTTCGATTCCCGGTCGGTCCAGGATATTTTCGTAAAGAAAATTTCCTTGACTTCCTTGGGCATAGAGTATCTTCGTGCCTGCCACACGATATACACATGCAAAATGGTCATTGGCAGAGGAAGCTCTCAGTTAATAACTGTGGAAGTGCTCATAGAACACTAAGCTGAGAAGCAGGCTTTGTCCCAGGAGGACGTTACGCCAAGAAGAGAGAGAGAGATGGTCTTGAGTTCAGTCGATACCAAGGTATCTCAGTGACAAATATGTTACTGAGATAACTTGCGTACCTCACAGCAAAAGGGTATATCACAATAGTTCTAAAATCTGGACGCAGTGATCTTCACCCGACATACGAGAAAAAAAAGCACTTCCACAGTTATTAATTGAAGGGCGTCCTTTGCCTGCCATTGCATGAATTTGTATATTGTGAGGCAAGTACAATGATACATTATGCCCAGGGAGTCGAGAAAATTTTCCCGACTGGAACGGGAATCGAACCCACCGTCTCCGGATTGGCGATCCATAGCCTTAACCACTAGGCTAACTGGAGACTGAAGTATGTACTCCAATATAAAAAAAAAACACAACGGTGGTACCAATGGGGCAAACCGTTTGATGAGGAAAATGCTCGCCCACTGACCGTATCAGTAGTATACGCCTGCAAAAAATATCGTTGGAATGTTGGGAACCGGCTGTGGTACATCTTTGTTTTTGTTCGTGAATTATTCGTGGAGTTTATTGTTTGGCGACCCACTTTTACTATTTGTATCTTCAATGCCATTTGGCATGTTGTTTGCAAATCAAATATTTGACCCTGTGTGCTTCAATCCTGACAGTTCATTGTGCATCTCAGCCCAACTTGCGAACCAACCTCGATCCATTTTCAACGGACAAATGGTGAGTGAAAAATGTCGCTTCACCTGTCATCTTTGAGCGTTGTCTCCGCAAGTCGTAACTATCTCATTTCGTGTTCAAACGTATGACTGTTCTGACCACTACTCTCTGATCTCGCACTGCACCCGCTATCTATCCATCTAGCTCGGCGAAGGTTTTGGCACACATCATGTCCCCTCGAAGCGGCTATCTTCTCTTATACAATATATTTATTGTGTCAGCTACCGGAAACAATCATTTACACGTTTTAATATATTTTGACAAGTGAAATTATTTGCACTGCGTTTTCGTGCAGCGCTCTTTTCCGTCGTCCGTTCGAAAGCAAGGAGAGTGAAATTTATTCTAGATTTTATTTATAGATTCAATATTTCATGTACACTTTGGGTGACACGCTGCTGCATAGAAGTCGACAAGCCATATTCCTGTGCGCAATTTTCCCAAAGAACAACGTCTCCAAAGCGGTGGAATTATCGGGAAATCGGTCTCTAGTGTCTGGCTGCCGTCAGTGTCACCCTACATAGTTCTCTTTCTTCTTCGGGCCAAAGTCGTCGGGAGAACCAACTCAACTAGAAGTAATTATCTTAATGAATCGGGAATGAAAAGGCAAAGGTTAGATTTCCTTGTAATGCTGATTGGAAAAGCGAAAACCAAAGCGACGACGACGACGACTAGACTATGAAGAAAAGGAGCGTCTATTTGCCATCCATCGTCAAAGAAAACTCGTTCTAGGGCAAGGATAAGGAGGAACTCACTCGACTGAACAACGCAGAATCCTTTTTAGTTTATTAATCCCATACACTCGCTGGCAAAAAGATAAACATTCTCTCCTCGCATACATGATAATATGTTACCGCTCCACCACCCTCCAAGGAACGAGCTGCTGAGGAATGGGAAACCGAGCGTCTCTAAACACAAACACAACGCAAAACAAATAAAAATCGTTGATAAATTATTCATCCGTAGAATTTTCTTGTGCTTGTGCGCTTTCGAAAGCTGCTTGATTCCTTGCAATAGCAGAAGCAAAATCAAACCACCCGCATTTCCCTTCATCCTCTACATATCTCATTTCCTTCCTCATCCTACCTGATACCACATCTCGGCAACCTATGGCATCAACACATCGTCTTCCTGTATTTGTATGTCTCCATCGTTTAATCATTCTTGTTCTCATTATCATCCTTTTCCACATCGCACACAGACGTATCATAGGAAGAATCATATAGCTGTGGCGTCATGTTGTTCGATTCGAACACTCTGTAGATTTTGGCAGATTTTAGCAATCTGTCCGATCGTAACGATTCCGTCGTTTTACCAATAAGAACTTGGTTGAAAATATCATATTTCATAATGTAATATACTATGTTTAATCGGTAAAACTAACTTATAAGTCAGCAACATTTTATTTTCGTAGCAACCAAGCCCTAACATAAATTACCCAGTTATCTCTCTTTTGAATTCTTTACCTAAGCGAGAACCTCAATAATGAGTCCGAATTTGACCAAAGTTCATAGCTATCGCAGTCGCAGTTGACAACCGGAAAACGTGACCACATCACATCACACCACATCAGTAATAAAACAACAATTCATTGATTGCGCATGAAGATCCTAAGGACTACACGGATCCTAAGGGCCTATTCACGGAAGTTCTTGGGGAACCTAGAACATCTTTGGAACAGCACAATTCTCCTTGGATTTGTAGGATGTTGCCACCATCAGTAATATAATAAAAATCCAAAGATTGCCCTTGTAGATCTTCAGGCCTCTACTCGCGGAAGTTCTTGGAGGACTTAGATTATCTTTGCAGATTTGTTCTCTTATGCTCAATGCTCCATGGTCCTGTATGATCTTGCACCACATAAGAAATGTAAGAACAATCCATTGATTACGCTTGAAGATCTTAAGGCTTTTACTTATGTAAGTTCTTGGAGGATCCAGAAGGTCTTTGCAATTATTACTCTACTTACTTTAACTATGCTCCCTGGACCTGTATGACGCTACACTGTATCAGTAATGTGACAACACATCATTGATTACACTTGTAGATCTTCAGGTCTATACTCGTAAAAGTTCTTGGAGGACCTCGATCATCTTTGAAAACTATTTCTCTACAGAACTACGCTTCCTGGACCTGTACGACGCTAACTGTGTCAGTAATGTCTCAATAATCCAATGATAACGCTTGTAGATCTTCAGGTCTTTACTCGTGGAAGTTCTTGGAGGACCTAGAACATCTATGAAAATTAGTTCCTTACAAAAAAAAATGGTTCATGGACCTGTAAGATGTTACGACGTATTAGAAATGTAACAAAATCCATTGATTACGCTTGTAGATCTTAAGGCCTTTACTCGTGGAAGTTCTTGGAGGTCCTAGATCATCTTTGGAAATTATTTCTCTACAAAACTATGCTCCCTGGACCTGTAGGACGCTACATTGTATCAGTAATGTGTCAACAAACCATAGATAACGCTTGTAGATCATCAGGGCTTTACTCGTGGAAGTTCTTGGAGGACCTAGAACATCTATGGAAATTAGTTCCTTACAAAAAAATGGTTCATGGATTTGAAGGATGTTACGACGTATTAGAAATGTAACAAAAATCCATTGATTACGCTTGTAGATCTTAAGGTTTATACTCGTGGAAGTTCTTGGAGGTCCTAGATCATCTTTGGAAATTATTTCTCTACAAAACTATGCTTCCTGGACCTGTAGGACGCTACATTGTATCAGTTATGTGTCAACAAATCATAGATAACGCTTGTAGATCTTCAGGTCTTTACTCGTGGAAGTTCTTGGAGGACCTAGAACATCTATAAAAATTAGTTCCTTACAAAAAAAATGGTTCATGGACCTGTAGGGTGTTACGACGTATTAGAAATGTAACAAAAATTCATTGATTACGCTTGTAGATCTTAAGGCCTTTACTCGTGGAAGTTCTTGGAGGTCCTAGATCATCTTTGGAATTTTTTTCTCTACAAAACTATGCTTCCTGGACCTGTAGGACGCTACATTGTATCAGTTATGTGTCAACAAACCATAGATAACGCTTGTAGATCACCAGGGCTTTACTCGTGGAATAGTGTAGAATTAGCACAAGTTAAAATATATAATAATAAATAAAAATTAAAACACAAATTTACTCGTGGAAGTTCTTGGAGGACCTAGACCATCTTTGGAAATAACTTGCAACCCTTTGAAGCCGGATTTTTTCCAAGCATTAAATATTGTTCAGAATTTTTTTCTGGATATCCTAGGCCATCCCAACTGTTCTTGAGTTTTGATCCGGTGTCACGGTAACTTCTTTCATTATACAAAGCTACGATTTGAATTTTATCATGTCCAGCAAGTCTCCCGAAAGTTCAATAGACAGTATCAGATCAATCGGGATATCCTAGGTCATCTCAACTGTTCTTGAGTTTAAATCCTAAAGTCTGTGAGTGTAATGGTAACTGCTTTCATTATACAAAGCTACGGTTTGTAATTTATGATGTCCAGTAAGCCTTCTGAAAGGTTAATAGACAATATCAGATCAGTCGGGATATCCTAGGTCATCCAAACTGTTCTTGAGTTTAGATCCTTAAGTCTGCGGGTGTAACGGTAACTGCTCTCATTATACAAACCAACGATTTGTATTTTACCATGTCCAGTAAGTCTTCCAAAAGTTCAATAGACAGTAACAGATCAGTCAGGATATCCTAGGTTATCCAAACTGTTCTTTAGTTTAGATTATAAAGATTGCGGGTGTAACGGTTACTTCGTTCATTATACAAAGCTACGATTTGTAATCTATCATGTCCAGTAAGTTTTCGAAATAATTATTAGACAATATCAGATCAGTCGGGATATCCTATGTCATCCAAACTGTTCTTGAGTTTAGATCCTAAAGTATGCGGGTGTAACGGTTACTTCTTTTATTGTACAAAGCTACGATTTGTATTTCATCATGTCCAGTAAGTTTTCTGAAAGTTACAGTGGTTGTTTTAATCAACTAAGCTTCATAACAGTAAGGAAGCCCACAATATCCCAAAAATATATAACAAAGCTTATTGTTCTTCCTATCTATTTTGATAAGTACAGTGGATTATGTAACACTACTTAACGCAGTGGCAAATGTTATTAATACAAGTATAGACCTAAAGCTATGGTCTCTGCAGTAGTGTTGTTGATGTGGAGCATCTCAAAACTATCTTGAAATGACTCATGATATGCCAGGGGGATTACAGATTACAGTTTAAAGTTTATGGTGTGAATAACTACTGTTACTATCAATAGCCAAACATCAGGATAGTTTGGACGACTTTGAATGTCCCAAAGGTTCATAATAATATATAGTAGACTTCAGGTTGGTCCAGTCCCCGCGATAGATTTTGAAACGTACTCAGTATGTCAGATATAGCTAATGTTGCGAGTGTAGACCTGAAGTTTTATGAAGAATTATGCAATTCTATTAATTTATGGCGAAAACACATAAAGTTTTTCTTGTAAATTTGAGGAACTTCATTATTGAACAGTTTGGGCGAACCTGAATTTCCCAAAGGTTTATAATAAGCTAGTAGACTTCAGATTGGTCCAGTAACCACGAAAAAATATGCAACGTTACTCAGTATATCAGATATGGCTAGCCCATGGAAGTCATGAACTCCTAGGCAGTTTGGCTGCCCTGTAGTGTCTCTAAATGACATTTGAGATTTCAAGAGCTTCGCGGATCCCAGTAGATTATGCAATACTATTATTTATGACGAAAACACATAAAGTTATTATTGTAGATTTGAAGGACTTTATTATAGAACAGTTTGGACGGCCCTGGGTGTCCCAAAGGTTTATAATAAGCTAGTAGACTTCAGATTGCGGTTGATTATGCAGCGTAACTCAGTATATCAGATATGGCTATTGTAACGAGTGTAGACCTAAACTTCTAAACTCCAAGGTAGTTTGGCTGACCTGGAATATCCCTTTAGTGTCTATAAATGGCATTGCAGATGTCAAGAGCTTCACGGATCCCAGTAGGATATGCACACAGTTAGAAAAAATCACCGACTTCGGTAATGTTTTACCGAAATCTCAACCGTTAAGTTTGTTTTACAGGAAAAAATCGGTAAAGGAAGCAACTTTTACCGAAGTTCGTTAGAGCTTGACAGATAAACGATAACATTTTACCGAAATTTGGTATTTTTTTACAGAATTCCGTTAAGAATCCATTACCGAACGCTCAGTGGTTGAGATTTCGGTAACAATTACCGAACGCGATTAGCTGTGCAATGCTATTGACGAATTTCGCACCAACTCGTCTTCGGGGTTGGCAGCACCCCCTCAGAATGTTATGAAATTTTGTAGGTTTCAAGACTTTACCTTTTCAAGCAACTTTGCGTATTTTGTTTTTTCAAAATTAACCTAGACTAACATTTAAAAAGAGTCAAAGTTCTTTAACCGTTTTTTTTTTCACAAAAAATAACTCGAATATGATAAGATGTACAAAAAAGTCATGTATGGGTGACATTTAGAGAATTGTCCAAGCTTTCATGAAAAAATATTTTAAAAATTCTAAATACATTTTTACACGCTAAAAAATATACTTTTAAAATTAAAAGTCAATTTACAGAAAATGCCCACTTTTTTATGTTTTGAAATTTTTTTTCCAAGAAAGTCAATATTGTTGCCTAACTTTCCTCCATACATCACAAGATGGGCACTTTTAAGGAAAAAAAGTTTTTCTAACAAAAACTTTTTCATGTTAGTTTTTTTAGCGTGTTGCGCATTAGCCGTTTTTTTCACAAAAAATATAACTCAAATATGATAAGTTGTACAAAAAAGTGATGTATGGGGGACTTTTAGGGAATTGTCCAAGCTTTCAAGAAAACATATTTAAAAAATATAAAAAAATGTTTTACACGCTAAAAAATATCTTTTCAAAATTAAAAGTCAATTTAACAGAAAAAGCCCACTTTTTTATGTTTTGAATTTTTTTTCCCAAGAAAGACAATATAGTTGCCTAACTTTCCTCCATACATCACAAGATGGGCACTTTTAAGGAAAAAAATTTTTTCTAAAAAAAACTTTTTCATTTTATTTTTTTTTGCGTGTTGTGCATTAACTCGTACAGTAATGTATCCAGAATCCTAATGACAATCCATTAAAGCTTAATGGGCTCAACTACTTTTTTAATATCTTAACGTGCTTGACATTGAAAACGTGCTTGATATTGGAAAGGGCTCAAGACAAATTTGCTTTTAGGGTTTTATATCAATGAAAACGCTTGTGTATTGATGAAATATGTACATATGTATATGTGTATTCAATTATTTTCTTTTCTACAATATATACATCCTTCTTTTATACATTCTATTGTAACGTTTTTTGAATATTAGTCTATCTGAAACAAAGTTAACTTTTTTGGATTATCTTTTGAATTCGAAAACTTCTTCGCTTCAATTTGATTTTCAGAAATTGGCACAAATGAATGAAATTTTTGTGTACCAGGTATTGTTTTTACGTGACTGTATGTGTATAGTTCTTCAAGTTCATCCGTCATTTTTGCATATTGTTCATTTGAAATAAAGCAGAAATTCAATTTTGTTATATGTATAGCTGACTGTTTAACTGCCCAGTCATACAGTTCTCGAGGAGTTGTGATTGTGTTTCCATAATCTCGAGCAAGACTTGCTCGTTTTGCCATTCGCTTGAGAGTACCTCCAACAGCGTCACATGGACCTTTGCCATGTGAAGTTGCGAAGAAGTGCCATTCTGCTTCCAATCCATAATTGGACCGAAAAGTGCACAAACTGGCAAATTTTTTTTTGTTCTTATAATGAGCTGCTGCTCCATCTGACATGAAAGTAATTTTTGAGAAATCAATCGATTGTTTAATGAAATCCAGCAGTTTTGATATAAATAACTGAACTGCTGTTGTATCGTGTGTAAGTACTTCAGATATTATTATAAAGCTCAAGTTTTCCAACTTATTTTCTTTTCTGTAGTACACTTCAAAGGGGTGAATGATAGCTTGAGAATTATTCCAATGGTAACCTTGAGCTGAATTTTGAATGATAAATGAATAATTTTCTGAAAAGTCACAAATTGTTAATACTTCACCCTGTTTAAGAGATTCTTTTTTATCCCGCAAAAATGAGGATTGTTCTTTATAAATGAACTACAGGGATGGGAACACTCACTTTCAAAGAGTTACACTCACTTGCTATTTTCTCAGCTCAGAAGCGTGCAATCAAGAAACGATGTATGGACGACTTTTGCATTGTGGTTTTGTCTAAAACTTTGCCGAATAGAGCAGAGGTCGCACACGCATACCAAAGTCGTGACAGAGTTGTAAAAGCAACTTTCCACGAGGTGAGTGTAATTTACATTCACCTCGTGGAGAGTTGCCTTCGCAGCTCCCTCACGACTTCGGTATACGTGTGCGACTCCTACTCTATTTGGCAAAGTTTTAGACAAAACCACAATGCAAAAGTCGTCCGTACATCGTTTCTTGATTGCACGCTTCTGAGCTGAGAAAATATCAAGTGAGTGTAACGCTTTGCAAGTGAGTGTTCCCATCCTTGATCATGAGTTATAAGCTTATCAACTTTTTCTACAAAATACGGAACAAACTCGTCTATAGTCTTAGTAATAGTTTCCAAATTGCATCGATCAGTGGTTAGCCATTGTTGAAATAAAACCGATTCTTTATCATTCGCTTCTAATAATGATGTTAGTTCACTGGTTCTGGGCACACAATAATACAATTTCAGCAAACAGAATGCTGTTTTAAGCATTCAGATATCAAAACAAGCTGAGAAACAGGTTCTATTCCAGTTGGGATGTAACGCCAAGAAAAAGAAGGCACCCAATCAAACAAAGTTGTAATGCCCATTGAGTGTTATTAAATGGGTATAAGGATTCTTGATACATCCTGTACGAGTTAATGCGCAACACGCTAAAAAAATAACATGAAAAAGTTTTTGTTAGAAAAACTTTTTTTCCTTAAAAGTGCCCATCTTGTGATGTATGGAGGAAAGTTAGGCAACAATATTGACTTTCTTGGAAAAAAAATTTCAAAACATAAAAAAGTGGGCATTTTCTGTAAATTGACTTTTAATTTTAAAAATATATTTTTTAGCGTGTAAAAATGTATTTAGAATTTTTAAAATATTTTTTCATGAAAGCTTGGACAATTCTCCAAAAGTCCCCCATACAACACTTTTCTATAGGTCTTGTCATTTTTGAGTTACATCGATTTTAAAAAATTCTTCGAAAAAAAGTTAGGCCCTCTTCAAATGTTACTCTTGAAAATTTTCGGAAATTTAAGTATGCAAAGTTGCTTATAAAAACCTAGTCTTTATGCCCACCAAGTTTCATTCGATTCTGAGAGGGTGTTGCCAACCACTGGTCGAGTTGGCGCGAAATTCGTCTATTATTTGTGGCTATTTTTGTAGATATGAAGGACTTCACTATAGGACAGTTTGGAACCCTAGAATGTCCCAGAATATAAAACACCTTTTGATATTCTTGACGAAGGGTAAATTAATACATATATAAACGTAATCCACATCCAGGTTCATCAGAGCAACTGGTATGGCAATTATTTCGTTTATTCCAAATTTCATGGTGTTCAGGATGTTCTAGGTTATCAATGAAGTCCCAAATACAAATATTCTCATTTTCCTTAATAGAGGACACAATTTGCAGCAACTTTGCCGAAGACAGTATTCTGTTTAATTGAATGGGTGAAATTATACAGCCGTTTCTATGTTGGGGTCATATATGACTCCTCCGGCTCCAAAGGGTTAAAGGAAACTGTTCATGGACTTGTAGGATGTTACAACGTATCAGTAATGTAACAACAAATCATTGATTACGCTTGTAGATCTTAAGGCCTTTACTCGTGGGAGTTCTACAATACCATGTTCCATGGATCTGTAGCATGTTGCATCGTATCAGCCATGTAAGAACAATCCGTTGAGTACGCTTGTAGAGCTCAAGGCCTTAACTCGCGGAAATTCATGGAAGACCTAGCATATCTTTGGAAATGAATACTCTTCAGTATAATGCTCAATATACCGCTGGGACGTTACAACGCATCGGTAATGTAGCAAGAAACCATTGGCTATTTTTGTAGATCTTCAGGCCTTTACTCGCGGAAGTTCTTGGAGATCCAAATTGGAGCTCATGTTTGAAAATTATTTATTTACAGAACAATGCTTCATAGACCTGTAGGATGTTGCACCGCATCAGTAATGTAACAACAATCAATCGTACACGCTCGTAGATATTGAAGCCTTTATTCACGTAAGTTCTTGGGTGTCCAGGAACATCTCTCTCTACACCATCTTGCTCCATGAACCTTTGGAGTGTTGACAGTCTCCTTGATCCTTCTCTTCGTCCGTTCAAACAGTCTTTAACACCTAAAAATATCCTCTGCGATCTTCCTTGGAAACAGTATGCACTCTGCTCTCGATAACCCATCCCTTGTCCTCTTCCTCACTAACCCCTAGATTCAACGCTCACTACAACCCCCCTCCCTTTCCTTGTTAACTCACTAAAGCAATCCTTGTATATCTGAAGGTAAGGAAATTTCAAATATTTTCAGATTTCCCTCAGTTCTTTTCTACGGGTTTTGAATTAGCACGGGTTTTTTACACGGTTTCTCAAATTAACACGGCGTTCAACATAGCTCTGATCCACACAAGTTCCTACCTCATTAGACTGTCCCAAAAAAAATCGATGTTCGAAAAGTCAAGGTGCTCAACCCTTAAATGAAAGATATGCATATTTGAAGCATTTTTGTAGAACATTTCGATTTTCTAAAAAATCATTTAGAGGTTCCGCTAGGGCGATTTTTGAAAAATGGCCTTTTTTCATGAAAAGTCTCAAAAAATCATTTTTTCGTAATATTTTTTCAACTTCGGAATTTTTTCAATATTTTTGTATTTTTCTATGGACCTCTAGGCATTCTTGAAGTGGATAAGTTTTTGAAATATTGTATTTATATTGACGGCAGAACCGTTTATATGTTGATAAAAATACCGGTTTTTGAGAATTTTTCATCTGAATTTAAAAAAAAAATACATGCACGATTTTTTGTTTTCAATTTTGAAAGTTTTATCTGATAGTACTATTTGTATGCGTCATTTCTCTAAAAAAAGATTTAAAGTATCTTGTCTAGAAGGTGAGATATTAGGATTTTAGTAAACGGACAATATTTCAATTTTTTGCAAAACTTTGTATAATTGGAAAATTGTAAGGTTTTTGTAACACTCCAATGTACGTATATTAAAAGAAGTTAAAAAATACAACTTTTCTTCTTGTATGGGCAAGCTAGTTTAAACATGGATCTTTTATTCTGGGCTGGTTGGCAGTAGATTCATGAAGAGCTTTTATCTGAATAACTACAAATATGACGAGTATCGTGGTTACTGGTAGCAACGAATTTAGTTCGAGATTACTTCGTGGATTTCCCGACTACTGCGCCCATTTTTCTGAAATAGGAACGACCATTCCATGCAGAGATTATATAACATTGAAAAAATCAATAAAAAAAACATAGATAAGTCATGATTTTTACTGAAGACTTGAACTTGAAATGTAATGGACAATTTGGTATGAAACTCGGCAACGGGGGTGTATAGTTAATCGGACAAACGCCAATTGTCATACAAAATTGCCAACTTTGAGATGGTTTAACTATATTTCCTTTGATGAATTAAACTCAAATTTTGATACGAGACCGACACGATGAAGAATTTTGCGTATAAGAAATACAAAACATTTCTGAGCACATGTGTGGGCGTAAGTGCAAAACTGTTCGAACTGCAACACACGTGTAAATCAAAAGACTGCCGTTGTCCGATCACTTTGACACATTTTGGTTACTCTATCGTGCCTAAGCTTGTGATCAGACACGATTTGTATTTCGTATATGCAAAATTCAGCATATTTGCAATTTCGTGTCAAAATATTAGCTCAATTCATCAAAGAAATAAACGTTTAGCAATCATAAGATCGCATATTTCCTCAAAAGCCTATTATTGTCTATTATTTTCTACGTTTTTAAAAATCAGTCCTGACTTAACTTAGTTATTTTTTATTGATTTCATCACTATTATGTTATCTGTGCATGTGATGGTTTTTGCTACTTCAGAAAAGGGGTGTAATTGTCGAGAATTTCACGACATATGTAATATCGAAATTAATGCGTTGCTATCCGTCATTGTTGTAGTCATTCAGATTAAAGCTCTTCGTGAATCTACTACCAATCAGCCCAGAATAAAAGATCCATGTGTAAAATACTTTGACCATCCAATAAGGAAAGCCGTATTTTTAAGCCTAACTTCTTTTAATATACGTACATTGGAGTGTCACAAAGACCTTACAATATTCCAAATATACAAAGTTTTGCAAAAATTTGAAATATTATCCATTTACTAAAATCCTAATATCTCAGCTTCTAGACAAGATACTTTAAATTTTTTTTAGAGAAATGACGCATACAAATAGTACTATCAGATGAAATTTTCAAAATTGAGAATAAAAATCGTGCATGTATTTTTTTCTCAAATTTAGATGAAAAATTCTTAAAAAATAGTTCTTTTATCAGCACAAAAACTGTTCTGCCGTCAATATAAATACAATATTTCAAAAACTTATCCACTTCAAGAATGCCTAGAGGTCCATAGAAAAATACAAAAATATTGAAAAAATTCCGAAGTTGAAAAAATATTACGAAAAAATGATTTTTTTGAGACTTTTCATGAAAAAATGCCATTTATCAAAAATCGCCCTAGCGAAACCGCTAAATGATTTTTTAGAAAATCAAAATGTTCTACAAAAATGCTTCAAATATGCATATCTTTCATTTAAGGGATGAGCACCTTGACTTTTCGAACATAGATTTTTTATGGGACAGCCTACTACCTCATGCTTCCACGGGTCAAGCGATGACAAAGACCGCCAGCTAAGAGTTGTGTGCTTATCTGGTAGTGCAGCCTGGGCACTGTTTACTTCTGAATTCAGATAAAAAGATAAAGGAGGTCTGTCTCGAGCGTCTGTTCACCAAGGAGGTGTCGCTCAAACAGCATCTGCGCATTGCTAGGATCCATCGCAGGAGGAGAAAATCAGGCGCCGTGCTTGCGGATATTCCAGGGGGTGGAAGCGTAGAAGGTCAATGAAGCGCCCTCAAGAACGCCTTCATCGCCACTGGCGCAGTGAATCAAAATTCAACCATCGCGCAACAATAATGACAATGTCGCAACCTGTATTTGTTGCGACAATCCACCCAATGCGACATAAGTTTGTCCCAACTTGAAAATAATAGGATTAACATCGTACACCAAGAGTTTAGAGATTTTTCAGCCTTGTATTGCGATTTTCGAACGGTAACTTCGTGTCGGTGAACACTGCAACTCTGCTGAAAATCTATCATCAAACAGTTTTGACTTTGGGTTAGTAATAATTGATTATTCACGAGTTGAAAAGTACGCAACAAAATTCAGCTTACGTTTTGTCTGCAACAAAAAATATCGAGATCAAGTCATTATCTGTTACCAGTAGGGATAAAGAGTAATCGTCGCGCCTTTTTTTGTTGCTTGTTTTGTGCCTCTTTTGTCTGACAATTCTCTTCACTGCACTGGCGAGAATAATTTAGCTGAGCTACGCACCCGAAGAAAGCAGTGGATCACAGATGATACCTGGAGGAAGATAGAGGAGCGAAGGAACGCCAAGGCCGCGATAGAGCGAGCGAAAACACGAAGAGCCAAAGCGGGATAGAAGACCGTGGGTGGACTCCCTAGCCGAGGAAGGTGAGAAAGCCGCTAACACCGGCGCGGCAACATCCGTCTCCTCTACGATGATTCACGCTGCCTTAGTGGGACTAAGATAAATGCTACGATGCCCGTGAAAGACACGTCTGGACAGTGATCCTTAACCGGATACAGGAGAAGATTGACGCAACTCTCCAACGTCAGCAAGCAGGATTCCTTGCCGAACGATCCTGTGTGGATCATATTGTCACGCTTCGTATCATTCTGGAGCAAATCAATGAATTCCAAGAGTCTATCTACCTAGTGTTCATTGATTACGAAAAAGCTTTCCACCTTTTCAATCACGGAAACATGTGGAAAGCCCTCAGGCGCAAGGGTCTCCCTGAGAAAATCATCGGCCTCATTGAAGCACAGTACAGGGCATTTTCATGCAGAGTACTGCACAACCCTGTTTTGTCCGATCCCATCCGGGACGTTGCTGGGGTGACGCAAGGATGAATACTATCACCGCTACTGTTCCTCATCATAATCGACGAGATCTTGGTAGATGCGATTGACCGTGAACCAAATCGTGGATTGCTGTGGCAGCCCATTACCACGGAACACCTAAATGACATCGAACTGGATGGCTCAACGGAAGGTTTCATCATCAACGTCAACAAGACGAAATCGTTGGATGAAAACACGGTCAACCCTACCAGCTTCACGGTAGCTGGGCAATCAGTGGAGAATGTTGAAAACTTCCAATATCTTGGTAGCCAAATCGCGGCCGATGGTGGCACCGAGATCGACATAGGTGCACGGATCAAGAGGACGAGTGCTTTGACGAGTTTAAGAAATGTATGGAAAAACAACCAGATTAGTCGACGCACCAAATTCCGAATTTTCAACTCGAACGTGAAATCTGTTTTGCTATACGCCATGCCAGTGAAACCTGGTGTGTATCAGTGTATGGTGGCCTCACAATTGGATCTCCAACGTGGAGCTCCATCGTCGATGTCATCAAAAGCCGATAGCAACAGAAATTCAGGAGCGAAAGTGGAGGTGTGTCGACTACACTCTACGCAGGGACGAAAACGAAATCTACAAGCAAGCGTTACATTGATAAGCGTTACATTGGAAGTGATGATGTAATCTCTCGTCTACAGATCCTATGTGACCTTATGGGGAAATTTTTGTTTTGGAGAATGATTGCGTGACTGGGCGTGAATTACTGATTGGTACACTTTTATATTTCGGTTCCTCTCATCCAACTCAAATTCCGAATTCAATTAAAATTTCGCATGATTTTCTCTTTACTGAGATGTTCCTTATCGTTGGCTACAGTACAGTTTCGCAACTAGAGTAAATAGCAAACATCAACATCGCTTTTCCATTCCATCAGCTCTCTCAAAGGTGGTAGCATAAAGTCGTTAAATCTTCATCTCTTGTCACCCCAGCCACCAGCCACCACCTTCTCCACCCTTCGTCCGGCTACAATTGCCCCCTAGCCCAATCCATACTTTCCTTAAACTGTGTGTATGAAGGGGTTGTCCATTAACGACGCGTTGCAATTTTCACGATTCTTGGGCTTGCTCTGTTGATGGATTTTTTTTATAAGGAAACTGGAAAAAATGTTTCATATTTCAAATTCCAGCTTTCCCGTTACGTAGTCACTGGATGACCCAGAAAACCATTCACACAACGAGAAACGATTTTCCCGCTGTTTTGGTGCACGCAAAAATTCCTTGATTCTCCCGAGTTGGAAATGTGTTTACTCACCGGGAATGAAGATGCCTCCAAGCGGAAGAAACACACTACGCAGCACAAGCCCGGGTAGAGCGTGGCGCAGGGAGGGCAGGAGCTGCCACAATTCTTTGATGATTCTCAACAACAAACGGACTGTCGAAAGGAAAGTACCTTCCTACCCCCTCGCCACATTGCTCGTCGCTCATCCATCCAGCCAGCCTACTACGTCTACTAGAGAGCATTAGGAGTGTGCTCACACGACAAATCTGAAGCTGCCAAACTCAGGCGAACGCAGTTGCCGGCTGGGCTGGAGGGAAGAATAATTATTGTATAAATAAACCTCTGACAAGATAAAGGGAACGAGAAGACTCCCGTGAGTATAATTATAGATTATAAATTGAGAGAAAGATTTGTGCAAATATAATTTAGAGAAGAATAATAAAGCAAACAGTGCACTCCTAGCGATCCAGGTTTGCGACTATGAATGGGTGGATTGATGATGAATGGGTTTCAGGGGGAGATGGAAAACGAGTGAGCGCTCCAATTTGTCACTTTTGTTGACGAATGGTAACAGAAATAACCAGTTTCAAAGTGTTTTGTGCAGCCGTTAAAGTTGAATAAGATTCTTTTGCAATCAGGCCATTAAATGTCAATTAGAATTTTAAAAGATTATGAAAACAAAACAACTCTGATTTTTCAAGTATTTTAACTTTGAATTTTGGTTGTTTTTTTTTTTGCTTTATTTTGCCTGCAGTTCCGACCTGAAATGTTAACTAGACTGGCCCAAACAGAAAAATGTCGAAAAATTCCACGGGGCACCCTCTAGAATCGTGCCTTTGGATGAGAAGAACAATATGTGAAAGATTCAGCTCAATCGGTTGTAAACTGAGGCTGGCGCAAATGAGTGGAAGGTTTGTATGCAACATTCAGTCCAAATATATGGGAAATTGGATGACCTACAGCCTCTCATACAGCTCGCCGGTTTGGTGAGTTCGATTTGGCTCAGAATTGAAAGAACAGTAGTTGATACCCTAATGAACAACTTTGTAGAAGACCATATCATGATAAAACTTAATATAATTGTGGCTTTAGCCAACGGGGAAAACGAATCCAAACAAACGGAGAAACCAAAGAAAATGTCTAGTGCGGTCACAGCCAATCTAGAATTACATGGAAGGCTTCTAACCTTCTTCGTGCATTAGTTGACGCTCACCACGTTGATATAGCACACAATCAGCGTGCTTGTCTGGGTCATAATGACCCCAATGCACGACTAGGGGTAAGGTACCAATATATACAAGACACTTCGGGATATATAATCCAACCCTGCAGGGTGCATATCTAGAACACTACATAATCATATCAAAAGATACAACTGTTCTAGATCAGTTTCAGCAGATCTTGAGGAAAACCCATGACGTAAAAATTTAGTGCCAACCAATCCAAAACACTTTGTCGAAGACTTCAACCCTCTAGGATGCATATCGAGAACGCTAGAGCGTTGTATAGAAATATAAAACTTATCTAGATCAGTTTCAGCAGATCTAGATCAAAACCGAAGACGTAAGAATGTAGCAACAACCAATCAAAAGCACTGTGTCGAAGACTCCAACCTTCTAGGATGCCAATCGATCACACTAGAGCGACGTATTGAAAGATAAAACTTATCTAGATCAGTTTCAGCAGATCTAGATCAAAACCGAAGACACAAGAATGTAGTACTGATGAATCCAAAGCACTTTGCCGACGACTCCAACCCTCTAGGATGCATATCGAGAACACTATAGCGTTTTATTGAAAGATGCATAAGTGATCCGATTTTGTCAGCCCCTTTTCGGAATACATTTTCTGCTCTCCACAAAAACCGAAACAGTTTTTCAAACTTTTTATCCCTTTATGTCCTGCATTTCAGCTGTAGTTTGATGATAAACATTAATGAATTGGTTGAAGTTTGACCGTAAGATAACGAGATCAAAAAGTTTGTCGCAGAGTGGGGCTGGCAAAATCGGGTCCTTACTGTAATACTTATCTAGCAGATCTAGATCGAAACCAAAGACACAAAAATGTAGTACCAATGAATCCAAAACACTTTGCCGAAGACTCCAACCCACTAGGATATATATCGAGATCACTAGAGTGTTATATTGAAAGAAAAAACTTATATAGATCAGTTTCACCAGATCTAGATCAAAACAAAATACATAAAAGTGTAGCACCAATCAATCCAGATAACTTTGCTAAAGACCCCAACCCTCTACAATGCTTGACAAGAGCACTAGGACGCTTGTTCTTCGAGAGCCGCAATTGATCGTAGCTAGGGATGTTCAAGATAGTTGCGAACATTTTGTATTACCTCTGCACTCTGACTTATAAGCAGATTTTTATGTAAAATCTGTAGATGTAGTGAATGTACTGAAAAATGGTCTAGAAGCCTTAAAAAATTCTTCAAGTATATTTACACAATTGATTTACCTCAAAAAAGTTCTTCCATTGAAACAGAATTGTAGTGTCCTCAGCGGTTGAAGGACGTGGATCCCAAAGTGATCAACTACCCCTCAAATTACGGTACTTCCCCGTGAAAATGAGTCAAAATGCACAGTATGCAGGCAGAACGACACGCGTTTTCTTTGCTCCGCGTTTTGCTCCGGGTTTGGAGGTCCCTGCCAGCGCGTCCAGGAACCGAAAGAGCATAGTCCGATCAAGACCTACCCTACTGGATGAGGAACTCCTGAAGGGATTGAATACTTAGGACATTTTCAAACATTACTTGAGGGTCGGAAATTTGAGGGTCGGAGGAAATCATAACACTAGTTTACAAAATAAAACGAAAGTCGTGAACTTCTGTCAACGACCAAAATTTTTGAAGCACAATTTAGCGCTGATTTCGAAACCGTGCTTCAAAAAATTTTAAGTAGAACAGTTTTTTAGTTTTAGCTCAATATTGAGTTTTATAACTTTTTAAAATATGGAATTTACTAAAATTCAAATATCTTGCGTTTTGTTCAACCAATTTGAAATCTTTTTCCATAAATTAAAAGCTGAATACAATACCATTCGATCATCTGAACGCAGGTTTTGCGTCAGATTGATGAAATTCAAGATATTGGCAAATTTTAGAGGCGATCTCCTAAATTTTTAGCAAAATTTCCAAAAATATATGAACAAATGTATTTTTTTTTTCAATAAGACAAAAACAATTTAAAAATTCTTTCTCAACGTTTATTTGACATATCATATGTAGGCGAGTCAAAGTAAAAAAGTCAGCACAATTGGAGCATTGATTACGGAGAATGAGATGTGTGAAGTAAGCGACTTTGCTTAAAAATAGAACAAAAATCGATTTCAAATCATCAACGTTGTATGAAAAGTCGAAAAAATTTCCGCTCTACTGTAATTTTTTTCCTTTGCGTTTTCGAACTCAGGGCATGATTCTACACCAAAAATGATCATCAGCTTACCGAGTTCAAAAATGCTGTAAACTAGTGTAATTGTTGCCAACAGTAGCTGCAACTAGATGTTTTGCTCGGGTATCTTGGCGTGGCGACGTCGTCCACGGTTACCATGCTAACGTGAGACTCGCGATCAAAGCATGCGAGCAGAAATTAAAATAGAATAAAATTTTCAACTGAACCAGACGCGTGCTTTCAGCTAGTGCTTATTGTAAAACTAAATTATATAGTTAAATTGTTAGATTCAATAAAGTAAGGCTGACACAAATTTCGCTTTTCTCTTATGTCACCGCCCCCTCGTAAAATTTTGGTCGAAATTCAACATTTTGAGGGGGGACACCAATAAATTATTCAAGAAATTTTAAAATTTTAAGGTGAAATTAGAGATGCACAGAAAATTTCTTAACAAATCCGATGAGTTTATAGATTTTGCCGAATTGTTTGGGTATTTCTTCGTCAGATACATTTATTATTTATTGTCCTCCCCCTTAGCGAGCCAATGAGTATTGTGACAAAAGAAGAAAATGAGATTTGTTCCGGCCTAATATTAGAAATTATTATAGAAAAAGTGTTTAATTTGTAGTTTTACTACTGGAAATCTGGTGGTATCGTCTTAACCAGTTCAGGTGAGTGCTGACCGAGGCCCCCGTATAGTGGCCTTTCGGGACTGCCAGCTGAATTTTATAATAATCTATTCTGGGAACACATGCGCTAGATAGTCTAGATAGTATAATCTAAATCGCAGATAGTGGTGTTTATAATTCGACCATTCAACACCATTCTGCACATTCTGCATGGAACTTATCACAACAGTGTTTGGTAAACATAGGCTTGAAATCTAATATCCCAATAATAAATTACTTTCTCATAAACGGCCAATGATTGTATAATCATCCACGCAACTGTGCGTACGATTTACAGGCCACAGCCATAAGTGCCCAGTGCCCCCCATCAGTGGATGAAAAACTGTCCTCCCAAAGTCCATCCATCTCTTGGCGAAGCATTCCACGCAGTAGGCCATCGCTCGCAACTCCATCTCGGCAAAACTCCGCGTGGAATGTTGATTTGCCCACCTTTCCGTCATCGACGCTCGCATCGCACACACTTCGCAACACGTCCCGTCAAAAGACGCGGAAACGTCTTCATTCCATCCGAGCCACACACCAAACCGAAACAAAATGTCATCGGATTTGAGCTGTCAACCATCGGGCAAATCCACCCGCTGGATTTTCCCGGTTGTAGAATTTTAATGGGGGAAATAAATTTTCTACAACTCTTGTCCATTTGTCTCCACAGCGGGCACGCTGCGGGTGAAAAGGGGTATAGACTGTTTTCGTGCCTACTACGATGCGTCGGAATCGGTAGGTGTATGACGATTATAATATAGAAATTTTATTATCGTTTCAGTCCTTCCTTCTTCCCAGCAATTTTATAGTTATTTCTGAAACAAAGCTTTGTTGTAATCCCTGTCAAGCGTTATCCTTTCTCGATGGTTCGTTTTACGGAAGTTTCCTTTCACATCGATTCGATATTATAAAATATTACAAAACTATACATGATTCGTTTGCTGCATTTAGTTCAAGTTCATGGTAAGTTTTATTTGTCGAAATGAATTCAATATCCAAATTTGAGATTGCACATCGAATATTTTACGACATTGATTCGAAATTGGATATAACTTTGAGACAGTGCATTCTGAAAAAAAAAATGAAATTTAATATTTTTGAATCCCCAGAACTCTGAGAAATATTCCCATATGGTACTGAGATAAATTCCCACAAACTGCTGTGAGAAATTCCCCAAGAATCTTCAAAGTGACTCCACCAGAGTTCTGAAAGGAGTTCCTCTAGAATTATGAGAGAGATTTCTTCAGAATGCTGAAAATGATAACACCAGAATCCTGAGCGACACTAGCTAGAAGAGAAAGCAAGACTTTTCCGATATTATGTTAGGAATTCTCTCTGAATTTAGGATTCTGAGAATCCTGAGATTACTCCATATCTATGAGACGGATTGTCTCAAAACCTCGAGTGGTACTCTCCCAGAATCCTGTGATAGCTTGTCCCAGAATCCTAGGAGAAGCTTTCCCTTGGGATGCTCCCAAAATGATCCATAATTCAAAGAAAGATTATCCCAGAATTCTAAGATGAATTCTCGCAGAATCCTGTGCGGAAATCCAAGAACGGTTCTTAAACATTCTTGAGATACATCCATCTACAATACTGAAAGAGATTCTCACAAAAGATTATCGGAATTCTAAGATGAATTTCCAAAGAAACTTTTATGATATGACCCAGAATCCTGGGTACTTGTAAAGGGATTACTCCTGAATCCTGAGAAAGGTTCCCTTAAAATACTGAATGGGAAAAAAGCTAGATGGCAAAGAAATCTGGGAGATAGGGTTCTCTGAGAAGAATTTCTCCAGAACCATTTTAAGTATCCTTCCAGAATTCCCCTAAAACCCTGGGTGGAATCCTTTAGAATTCTGAGAATAATTCTGCCAGAATCCCGATAGGTATTCCCCAGAATACTACGAGTGATTCCCCCAGAATCCTTAGAGAGATCATAAGAGGGGTTCTTCCAGATTCTAAAGAGAAATATATCTAGAAGCCTAAGAAGGATTTTTCCGGAAATCTGATATGGATTCTGCCTGAGAGGGATTACGCACACTTCTAGAATGGACTTCTCCAGCATCCTGAGAAGGATTCTCTGGAATTTTGAGAAAAATCTGAGAAAATTCCTAGAAAAATTACCGCAGATTCCTGAAAAACATTCCCACAGAATCTTTGAAAGGACTTCCCTAAGCTCCTGGAAGAGATTGTCCCAGATATCTGAGTGTGATTCCTCTATAACACTTGAAATTGTTACACTAGAATCTCAAGAGAATCTTCCCATAATCTTGTCAGGGATTTTCCATGATTACTAAGAGGGACTTTTCCAGAATATGGGTTTCTGTGAGCAACTGCTTTAGAATTGATACTGCCCGAAAGCGTGGTGGGAACCCCTGACCTATGGCAAAGTCAATGGAACAGGGGTTGTCAACACACTTTTACTCAGGGTCGTATTGCAATAATTCTCCCGGACAATCTTCCCGTTAATATTCGGTGACAAGGCGGACAATACAAAAACAAAATGGCGGAAACAAGGTTCTCTTTACATATAAAAACTACAACACTCAGTTAGGGTTAAGCAGGCCTTACACAATAATTTATTGAAGGGAAAAAAGGTTAAATGATTTTCGTGCACTGAATTCAAAAATATTTTTATTGGGCATCTACACAGTTGGGAGCTCACCGTTGCGGCCGATTGCTGCGATGGTCGACATGCTGGAACCTCTGGAACCTCGAAACCTCAGGATCATCCAGTATTCATTCTTCTTTCACTTCTGCTTCGATGTTCTTCCTCCTTCTCTCTTTTCCCACACTTGACTAGGGAATTACATTACACTGACGGTTCTGACCAGTATATCGAAGGCCACAGTTCCGAGTCCGGGGAGTGGTACCGATCGCGCGCGCACTTTTACTATGTGGTCTTCATCAAGCGAGCTTGCACCACTTCTTGAGCTGGACAGTATCAGTCTTTACGGCATACCACATTTGCTTTTCCTGTCCGCTCGACCACTTCTATTCACTGCAGTTTCTGTTGTTCACATTTGTCTTTCACCACACGCTCGCTTGATATTTTACGTACGTTAAAAACCAATGTGATTTTGAACGCGGATGGAATCAACTTTTTAACAATAGGTGCATATTCCCAACCGTCCGTGGTGAATATCACAATTGGTCCGTACTTAATTAACAATTTAGGTGTTTTAATTTTAGTGGTATTTACGCTGATTTTAGCACACCATTTAATCCGTAAGTTTTAAAGTCGTTTTAGGGATTTAGTTTTAAGTTTTATCTCCTGACACTTACGCGGAACTTTTACGGTTAGTTTTAGGGCGTACTAATCCGCGAACCGTAACACTCTTCACTCCTCCGGACGTTGTCCAAAAATTAGAGACCGACCCTATTTTGTCCATTCCATTTATAGGCACCATGAGTTGGCACAAAATGTTCATGGTCAGGGTCATGAGAGTCGATGAGAGAGGGAGAGACCATGGAGATAACGAAGAACGACGGTACGACGATGCACGAACGAAAACTTACACACTAACAGGGATTGGTTGATGACCTATACTATTTTACAAGCTAACTCCGACAAAACTGGCTGCATGCATAGCCTTTACAATTTGAATCTCCTACACTTGTCTCCGCAATTTTGGCATAAATAAATTTAGATAAATTTGAAAATATGAAAATAAATATTTAAAGAAACTCTACGATAAATATGAAAAACTATTTGTAATAAATAAAAAAAATGTAAATAAATCATCTATATAAATAAAGCATCTGGACAAAAAATAAACAAATTAATAAATATGAATAAATGAATAAATAAATAAGTAAATAAATAAACAAATAAATAAATAAATAAATAAATGATTTAAACTACAGTCGGAGTGAGCAAAACAAACAAAATAAATAATTCACATTAGGACATCAACCAAGGGCTATTAAATGCAAAATAAACGTCACTCAAACACTAATAAAAGTGGAGACAGACTTTGATTTTACATTTAGACATTTACTTTCAATAAAACAATAAAAAAACAAAAATGACAATAATTTTGGGCTAAACCTCTAACTGGCCTTCCCACCGAATATTCTTATTGTGACCCGAAGTGAACGGTCACAGAATAAAGAAAACAGAATTCTAGTGGGATTCTCGTAAAATGCTGAGATGGGGTTTTTCCGAATCCTAAGAGGATTCGCAAATCTATTCGAGGGATTTTCCAAAATCCAAATTTCTCTAGAGAATTCTGCCCGGAATCTCGAGAGAGATTCATCATTAATTAATAAGTGCCCTAGAATCTTAAAAAATATAACCCCAGAGCCCCAAGGATACCTCGTCAGATACCTGACGTGGAATACCCCTAAAAGCCGAATTTTCAGATAACCTTGGGAAGAGTATCCGCAGAATACTTATTGATATTCCCCCAGAATCTTAAAAGGATCTAACGCAGAACCCTGGGAAGGATACCACTGGAATCCTGCGTGGGATTCCCCCAGAATCCTAAGAAATATTCTCCCAGAATTCTGAAAGGAATTTCGCCACAATTCTGAGAATGCTTAGTATGATTCTCCAAGAAGTCTGAGTGGGATCCTAAGTGAGGGTCTTCCATAATCCTTAGAGGAATCAACCCAGATCATTCAAAAATTTCTTAGAATCCTGAAAGCGACTTCACCCTTGGTAGGAAATACCCCAAAATCGTGAAAATGAATTCCCTTAGAATCCAAAGATTCCCTAGAATTCTGATAGTTATTCCCATACCCCTGCTGAGAAATTAACCTCCAAAATATTAAAAGGGACTTTTCCATAACTTGAGGATTCCGCTAAAATTCTGTGAGAGATTCCTTCAAAATGATGAAAATTATCACACCAACATCCTGAGAGCTTATCCCAGAAAAGAGAGTAAGACTTCCAATAGGTATTCTCCCGGAATTCTATTAAGGATTTCCCAAGAATCCTTGGAGAGATTACTCCAGTTTTCTAAGAATATTTAGAGGAATTCTTCCAGTATCCTGAGGGATTTCTTCAGATTCCCGAAATCGATTACCCATGAATCCCCTGAAGTTTGAACCGAAACAACGACACTGGCAATTTTAAAATGGGAGCATAAAGAGAAACAAATAGTAGATGACATTCAATCAATAAATGCGTCGCTCCAGAAAAAATCTGCCAATCTTCCAGGAATTTGTTCAGGTATTCTTCCAGAAGACCCGCCAGGAGATTTTACTTAAGTTCATTCAAGGATTTCTCTAGTAGTTCTTTGTAAGATTTTTCTTTGATTTTATTCTCGGATACCTCCGAGATTTTTATTCAGAGATCCCTCGGGATTTTCCTTCAAGGATACATTTGAAAGCTCCGTCAGGGATTTCTCCTGCAGTTCTTCAGAAATTCTTTCAGATAGTTCTTGAATGAATCCTCTAGAACTTCCTTCATGAATTTTTTCAACAATTTCTTGATTGATTCCTTCAGGAATTTCATCAGAGCAGTTCCTTCAGGGTTTTGTCCAGGATTTTTTCTGGGAATTCCTAAAGATAATTCCTCTGGAATTTTTCGAGGAGTTTCTCTTGATATTCCTTGATGGATTTCTCTAGGGACTCTTCTAGAGATTTCTGCAGAAACTATTCCGTGATTCCTGCAGGAATTTATTTAGGATTTTTTTCCTAGAATTGTTTGTGAGATTTTTTCCTTTAGAAATGTATCCAGAAACTCCTTCAGTGATTTTTTCCTGAATTCTACGGGGATTCCTTGAAGATCTTCTTCTTGAATTCGTCCAGAAATTTCTTCAGGGATTTTCCTGCAAGTCTTTGTGGAATTTTTCTTGAAATTGCTGCGGAGTTTTCTCCAGGAACTCCTTCAGGAATGGATTCTCAAATTCCTTCAGGGAATTCTCCAGGCATCAGGTATCAGTAGGTCGGCTCCAGAGGCACGTTCTCCTCCGTTTGGGAAATTTGTGCCATTAATTCTCCAGGTACTCCTTTAAGAAGGAACCCCTTCATGGATTTCCGGAGAAACTCCTTCAGGGACTCCTACAGGAACTCCTACAGAGATTTCTATAAAAACTCTTTGTCGAGATTTTCCTAAAATTTCTTGAAGGATTTCGTCATATCCCAAGTAACATTTTAAGTTTTGTTCGGCTCTACAAGAGATCTTCATGACTAATTTTATAAAACTTGCAATAAAACTGAATCATACATCAAAACCTCTTGATAACCTCTTTAAGAGCATCTTCCGGCTAAGTGGACCACTCTCGGAGAGGTTTTGCAAACCGCATTAAGAGTAGCAATAAACCCGTTTTAAAACCTAGTTGAAATATTTCCCATTCTCGATTGTTGTTGTTTTTTTTTCAACAAAAACTATGACAGCTCAAGATGAAAAGAAGCTTCTTCGATGGCACGTAAAGTTCAGGGGGATACATCATTCGTAAGTAGAAAGCGATTATTTCAAAGTAGTATTTTAGTAGTTATTGTGCTGGTAGGCTTATGCGCATTCGAATTTACCGTGAATATTGGGGTAGCAGAATCATAAAATTAATGCGCTTCGAAAATAGTGAATATTATCATCTTGGAATGAAATAAATCAATTTGTGAATTTAGTAAAACTATCCCGAATCACAAGAAAACTCAGCAGAGAGAGTTTATTTATGTGCGCATGTTATGAAAATGGTTGCAAACTACCAATTCATTGTTAATTTAAGCAAAATTAACTATTTTTCATTCATGTAAGAATTCTTCAATATGGCGACGACCATAATCAGCGAAAATAAAACGAAAGCAAGTTTACTTTTATGATGACCGCAATAAACCTAGCTGTGTCGTAGTTTCTGCTTTTCCACCAACAGATGTCGTTACTAATCGAACGGACCGCCATCTGTTGAGAGTTTTAACAGTTTTATTGCGGTAATAATGATTGCCAGAAGGTTTACATATCGGAAAGTTTTGTTTACTCTTGAAATCTGTCTTTATGGATATCTTCAAGTATACTATAAAACATTTTATTAATGGTTTTCATAAAAGCAGTCATAAAACTGTGAGTTTTAATTATTGCTGTAATAAAACATTAATAAAAATCAAACAAAACCAATCAGCGATGGAATTGTTACTTGGGATTTAAACCCTTTTGAAGATTCCTCCAGAAACTCCTTCAGTGATTTCTTCGGAAATTCCTCCTGATTTCTCCTGAAATTGCTGAAGAAATTTGTCTTGTAATTGCTAGAAAGATTTTTTCAGGAACTACTCCAGATATTTCTCCAGAACCTCTTTCAGAGATTGTTCGGTGATTCCTCCAGAAATTTCGCCTGAAATTATTAGAAAGATTTCTCCAGGAATTCCTTAAAAGTTTCGTACAAGGACTCTTCTAGGGTTTTTTTTCCTAGAGTTCCTTTAGGGATTTTTCCAGGAACTTACACTGGAATTTCTCCAAGAATTCCTTGATGAATTTTTAATGGAACTCGTTCACAAATTCTTCCTGGTGTTTTCGAGATATTGTCTGGAGTTCCCTGAGTATTTTTGCTGGAATTTCTTGAGGTACTCCTTCAGGTACACCTTCAGGGATATCCTCAGGAATTCTTCCAGACCTTCAGGGGTTTCTCATGAACTTTATCCGAATCTGTTGATGAACTTTATTTTGTGATTTCCTTAGGATTTTTTTTCAGGGGTCCGTCAAGGATTTCCATCAGTGATTCCTTCATAAATTCCTTCGGTGGTTTATCCTGAAATTCCTCCATTGATTCCTCCAGGTAGTTCTTCAGGAACTCCTTCAGGGATTCTTCTAGAAGTTCCTCAAGGAGCATATTTCAGGGATTCTTGCCGGCAGATCTTTCAGAGATTCCTTCAAGCATTCCTCCTCGAGTACACTCAAGGTTTCCCCGAGTAGGTGGAAATATCTAATGAATAGCATATTCAGTTATGATTAATTGAATTACTGAAGAGCAAAAACTGATATTGGTTTGATTGATATAAGAGGTAAGAGAACAGAAAAAATAGCAAAATCTAATATGGTGAACTACTCAATAATAGCTCGTTAAGATATTACAAGATCAAAACAATAGCAGACAAGATTTGTCACTTTTTTAGAAAAAAAAACTAAAAAACGTCAGCATACAGCATCGAACCTGCGACCTTAGGATTCACAGGCGGCGATGCTTACCACTCAACTATGGCTCACTGTTGTAAATAACATGGGAATAAGAGCATGCTGTTCTTCGTTTCCAAAGCTTAGAAAAGGACACATGGTATTTCACTAACATTGTATCATCTCTATGGGTGTATGTGTTCCATTTCGTGCAGAAGAGCTAAACTTGTTCTTATGTAGAAATTATCAGCTATTTCGACAAGAACTAAAACTGACATCATATCACTTTGAGCTATTCGTGCGATATTCATTAAATTTTTGAATAACTCATCAAAATCACATCGAGCTATGACAGCAAAAAGTGTTCGATTTGAGATATGATTTAGATATTCTCGTCTACCCGGGTCCTGTAGGAATCCCTCTAGGGACTCCTTTAGAAATCTTTTCTGTGTCAGTCCTGTCCGCGAATTGCATTTCGTCGGCGCTGGTACAGAAAAGTTCTCAGTGAATAACTACGAAAGTGCTCATAGAAGAAGCTGAGAAGCACACAGATAAAAATAATAAGATTTACATGTCATGTAAACTTCATTTGAGTTATGTAAAGTTAGTGTTATGACGGTTTACATGATATATCAGGTAAATTTGTGTTATATGTCATGTAAACTCTCAGAGCCATGCTGAATTACATGACATATAATGGAAGTTCACATGATATTCTATGAAATTTACATGATATGTCATGTAAACTTCTGTTATATCCCACGCTCCAATTATGTGGAAACTCCTATGTCACAGAACTTTACGTTCTTTTTTCGATCTGTGCAGGTTTTGCCCCAGTTGACACGTTACGTCAAGAAGAAGACCAAGTGTAGAAGAATTCATGTTCAACAATCAATACCTAGATCAATACATTCCGTACTACCAAATATTTGACTCGCCATGTGCTTTGTTTACGATATGATGTACTACTACCAACCACCGGTGGCAGATAAGGCAGTATTTTACCAACGATGATGTGATCACGCGGTTCAAAAACGGGTGGGTATCAAAAATAAAACCGGTATACATACCTCTACTACTCACTGACTTACTGCGCACTGGTGGGGATAGTCTTATTTTAGCCTTATATCTACATAGGATTAAGGGATGTGTTTGCCATGGTGGCGATTAGTTTAGGGAAGAAGGATCAAAAACTTAGTCAAAGTCTAGGTCAGAGTCAATATGGTAGAACTTAGCTGGAACACTGTTGTTTGTTTTGTTGATTTGAGGATTGGGTTTATTATGTGACGATTCTACATAATAAGTAATGCATCTAGAGCTCGATTCTAGAGTTTAGCTGACAAGATCCGACACTGACCGACTTTTTGAAGGAAGTTGAAGAGTTTTTCATGAGCAGATTATTCACCGCTCATGAAAAACTTGCTAATGTTGTGTTACATTTGTAAATATGTTTGAAAATCACCCTTCATCAAGCGTAAAAAGCTGGATACCTTCGGTGTCAACTGAAGATCCAGTAAACATTTCCGAAAAATCTGGGGACACTTGAAAAAAAAAATATCAGATGAATTTAGCTTTCAAAAATTCGTTTGAGGCAGGAATTTTTGAATCAAAGATCCCATATTCATCTAATTCTACTTACAATCAAATACCTGTCTTAATTTTTCAACAAAGCAATCGTTGAAGCTCTGGTTCGAAAGAAAGTAAATTATTTTATTCTCTGATTCGAACCTAGGATAGGATGCGTCACGTAGTCAGTCGATTTGAGACCATTTTGCTGTCAAACGGAGACCGCTGATTGGTCGAAATTGATATCCGTTTGCTGCGATCAGATCGCTTTGATATTGGTTTGGCCGTGTTGCTAGTTTGTAGGTTTAGCATGTGATACCAATATACAAAATCATTGTACTTTTCTATTCGAGTTTTATCGACTTGAAAATGTGAACATTCAAATGGGAATCAACCCAAAGAAGCTCCCATATCTGAACACTAATAAATTCCATTGATTTGGTGCAAAATCTATTGAATATTTGATATGTTTCACCATAAAAGAAAGAGCCTTTCATTTGAATTCAATTTTACTTGCAAGTTATGCTATTCCAATTGCAAATAATGCTTTACGGTGCGAAATATGCATCCAAATTTCAATCGTCAAATTTAAATCGTTTGAATGATTTCACATAAAGAAAAGTGGCAGCACTGGATTTTCATCGTCGACGAAATCAAACGAAAAAATAACAAGGCAGGCGATTTTCTGTTGTCACATCCTATCCTAGATTAGAACATACAGGGGGTGACCAAATGTTTAGGCAACATTTTTTTCTCTCACAAAAAGTTCAACCTGTACCTTTTCATAGAGTGCATCAAAAAATCTTGAATTTTGACTACCTATTTGTCAACCTATTGCATGTGCATCATTGGTACAAATTTGAGCTCGATTAGTTACTCTTTCGCGAAGCTATATCCGTTCTCGTAAAACACTATTTTTAAGACTATCAATTTTTGAACTGTCATATCTCGGAAACCAGTGTACCGAATTGAATGAAATTTTTAACGATTATCAACAATATAATGTTACTTGATACGACGTTATAAAATTCCTAATTTTCTCATGACGAACAAAGTTATAGCGGTTTGACATTTGCACCCATATAGAATAAAATAAGCCAAATTTACAATACCGCACAAAAATTTCCAAATGTGTTCTTTCTTTATTCCAAATAGGCTCTTATATATCTTATCATAGATATCTTGAGAATGGAAGTAGAAAATCTTTGGATAGCAAAACTAAAATGTAATGACAATGTTGTAAAAAAATGCGTTTTTTGGAGAAAAATCCAAAAATTGTCAATCCATTATAACTTTTTTCAACGTTCAAAAAGTGCCTATGTTTTGAAAACTTGTGAAGCATTTTATATTGTTGATAAACGTTCAAAATTTCATTCAAGTCGGTTCACTGGCTTCCAAAATATGACAGTTCAAAAAAAAAGTTGTTTAAAAAATTGTGATTTACGAGAACGGTTTTAACTTCGCGAAAGATTAATTAATCGAGCTCAAATTTGTATCAATGATGCACATATAATAGTTTGATAAACAGTCAAAATTCGAAAATTGTTTATGCACTCTATGATAAATTACTTTTTTGAGAGAAAAAAATGTTGTCTATCCGAAACATTTTGGCCACCCCTGTATGCAGATACGTTAGAAAAAAAAATACTGACGCAATAGGTTTAAATTAACGCGCAAATCAATGGAAGCATTCACTGAAATCATAAAAGAAAATAGCATTGACGTCCAACCATTTTCCGGTACACAGCTGGTGCAGGATGACTGAAAAAAGAAATCTAAACCGAAGAATAAGAGACTAATCTGTCAACTTAACTCGTAAAATAGTAGAAAATATACTATAGGCTGAGGAGACCACGCCAACCAAACGGCGAAACCACTAGCAGCGATGAGCAGGGACGTTCCGTGCAATAAAAGAACACAAATGGATTCCTGACGTTCATTGGCTGTTTTCGTTATTTTATTTCGCCCGGTGGCCTTCCCACCCAGTAGGCGGGCGGAATAGGAATATACACACACGGGAAAGAAAAATCAAATGTTCGCTTCACTGCCATGCCACCCGCTCACGACGCTTACCTAAGCAGGCCGCGAAGATGTCGACGACGACGACATGCCTCCTTCGATGAGTAATGGGTTGATGGTTCGAAACCACTTTTGGCAGCAACTCTTTCATTCTTAATATTTTTATGACAACTGATACAATCAACAGACGCGTTGTTTTTTTTTTTTCTTCTACTCTACACGTTTGCCACCGCTTTTCGTACGTCACACTTGTTCTGGGGGAGGAGAAATGCGCAATAAAGTAAGTCAACGATAAAAATTAATCTGTCCATTCGAAATTTATCCGATATTATTATGTTATTCGGGAGTTTTAATTTTTCCCTCACCTCGTTCTCACCGAATTTTAGCGCCCGAAAGCTATAAAAACGCTCGGTTATTAATGTGGATATGTTTTCCACTCTTCTGGAACTGATGGTTGTAACAGTTTCACATGACTTTCTCACTAGTCATAACACGGCGAGAGTTTTGTTCTAAATCGTAGTATCCTATGTCAGATAGAATGTCAGTCGGTGTTTTGCGTAACTGCCTTCGGAGCGTTCCAACCTGGAAATCGAAACAACGCCTAAAAAAAAACTTCAACTCACTCAACCCGGAGAAAATAAAATCATCAAAAACATTTTTGATTTATGCTCGGTGAATGCGCTATGTTTATGAGACAACTCGCACGGAATTACAAGAAAATAACATGGAACAATGCCATCTCGGGGTTTGTCGCGTTTCATCTTTCCGTTTGCGCGATCGAAGGAGGCGTGCGGCCGCCGGCTTCACTCCTTTTCCCGGCCTACTGCCTGCTCATCGCGGTACAGAGAGCTCTCCTCGCCTCGTGCGACAGTATGAATAACATAATGTTGTCAGCTGCTGGCCTTTGGCACTTGCACACTGACTGTGTAGTCCACGCCTCGCCGCCACACGTTGCAGAGGTAAGTGTTGAAAAAGAGTGGGCCCGATACAGGAGAAAAGAAGCAACTCATAAAAGCCGTTTATAATAGCGTGATGATTGAACACTTGGTGGCGGGTGGCATATGTACAGCAGAGCGCAGGTGGGAGTCATTTAGCTGCGAAAGGGTTAACCGTGCGACATCAAGACAGGAAAAATACGCCCACCTCATTCGGCGGACCCGGTGGTGGTGGTGGTAGCAACAGCAGCGATACTTGTTGCTTTTTCAGTTGTTTTTTGGCTTCCTCGTACACCAAAGTGTACTGAAAGGCTATATTTTCATTCAAAAAACGAACTTTCGATAGAAGGCTCGGAGGGTCAAGTCACATATACCAATCAACTCAGCTCGACGAATTGAGATGATGTCTGTATGTATGTGTGTATGTATGTATGTCTGTGCGCAAAATAAGTTCACTCACTTTTAAGGCACTTCCCATTGGCCGATTTTTCGGATTATAGCTCCAATCGAACCGGAATTCTACCGCATTGTTTGCTATTAAAAATAGTCCGGATCGGTCAAGGCATTCCGGAGCTATGACCATTTAAGTAGGCCTAGGCCAGCACCAGTAGAACTTGTAGTATATAAAACTGAAACAAGCCCCATCATGGGACACATAAAACTGCGGCAATTTTTGTAGTCTTCAGCATGGTTAACGAATTTTGTGCGGAAATCAACACTGGAGACCAGAAATTCCACGATGTTGGTCCAAAATTCAAGATGGCAGCCTAATATTCAAGATTAACCTTCACGTACTCGACCCCCATATACTCATTTTCAAATCGCTGGCATTTCGTAAATTTTTATTTGATTTGTTAGAAGTCGCCCTCAATCGATCATAAATTAGTGCTAGTTTATTACACTGAAGTGGCCATTCAATATCCGGAACCATTCCGGGGATATTCCGGATTGTGTTGGGGCCAGGGGGTTGCTAAGATGGCTAATAGTGATTATTTTGTTTGTTATTGTGTTTGAACCATCAATTTTCAGCGATATTTTTGTTGCGAACAGTGAAGCATAATTGCCATAACCAGATTTGAATAAGTTGACCAATCCGGATCCCCGTGACAGGTTCCGCGAGGCCTCATTGTGGATACTTCTGGCTTTCAAGCTAAACATGCCGTGCGACATATCAATCTTCATGAATTCGAATAACTGAGACTGAAGCATGTAATAACTAATAACGCTCCAGAACACCTGGAACAGGTTCCGTGAAGGCCTCTCAAACACAATAACACACGAAATAATCACTTTTAGCCATTTGGCAAAACATAACCCTCCCCCATCCACTGACCCCAGCACAATCCGTAATATCTCCGGAAGAGTTCTGGATATTACATGGCCTTTTGAGTGTAATAAACTTTCACCAATTTATGATCGATTGAGGGCGACTTCAGAAAAATCGGATGAAAATTGATTAATTGCCAGCATTTTGAAAATGAGTTGTCGGTGGTCGGGTATGTGAAGGTTAATAGAGTTTTGGGCCCTAAAAGCATGTAATATGGGTACCCAAGTAACATTTTAAGTTTTGTTCGGCTCTACAAGAGATCTTCATGACCAATTTTATAAAACTTGCAATAAAACTGATTTATACATCAAAACCTCTTGATAACCTCTTTAAGAGCATCTTCCGGCTAAGTGAACCACTCTCGGAGAGGTTTTGCAAACCGCATCAAGAGTAGAAATAAAACCATTTTAAAACCTAGTTGAAAAAATTCCCATTCTCGATTGTTGTTGTTTTTTTTTTTTTCAACATAAACTATGACAGCTCAAGATGCAGAGAAGCTTCTTCGATGGCACATAAAATTCAGGACGAATGATGCGTAAGTAGAAGCGATCATTTCAAAGTAATATTTTAGTAGTTAATGTGTTGGTAGGCTTATGCGCAGGGTTGCAGAATCATAAAATTAATGCGCTTCGAAAATTGTGAATATTATCATCTTGGAATGAAATAAATCAATTGGTTAATTTAGTAAAACTATCTCGAATCACAAAAAAATTAAGCAGAGAAAGTTTATTTATGTAAGCATGTTATGGAAATTGTGGCAAACTATCAATTCATTGTCTATTTGAGCAAAATTAACTATTTTCCATTCACGTTAGCTAATTCTTTAATATAGCGACGACCATAATCAGCGAAAATAAAACGAAAGCAGGTTTACTTTTATGATGACCGCAATAAACCTAGCAGTCTCATAGTTCTGCTTTATCACCAACAGATGTCGTTACTAATCGAACGAATCGCCATCTGTTGAGTGTACAGTTTTATTGTGGTAATAATGATTGCCAGAACATTTACATATCGGAAAGTTTAGTCTACTCTTAAAATCTGCTTAAAAATCAAGATGGCGGCTGTTTAATGGTGTTTTAGGCCTAAAACCATGCAATAGAGGTATGTTTGGTATGGAGAAGGTGTTTGAAGTTAAAAAATGGCGACTAGAACATCCAAGATGGCGGTCTAAAAACCAAGATGGCTTCTCAATATTCAAAATGGGGGCTGTTTAATGACCCTTAAACCAAGAAATGTGGGTATATTTTGTATGGGGAAGATGCCTAGTCCAAAAATGACGACCAAAATATCCAAGATGACGGTTTAAAATCCAAGATTAATACTCCAAATTGAAGATGGCAGCTGTTTAATGGAGTTTTAGGCCCTAAAACCATGCAATATGGGTATATGTAGTTCATATAGGGAAGATGCCCTAAGTCCAATAATGGGGACCAGAATATCCAAGATGGTGGTCTAAATCCAAGATGGCGACTCCTAATTCAAGGTAACGGCTGTTTGATGGTGTTTTAGGCTCTTACACCATGCAATATGGCTATATTTGGTATGGGGAAGATGCCCGGAGTTCAAAAATGTCGACCGGCGTCTCTTAATTCAAGATGGTGGCTGTTCAATGGAATTTTAGGCTCTAAAATCATGACCCAGCAACTAGTCATCATATAAGACGTGAAAGTGAAGACGTACAATATGGGTTCACAATCAGGATTCGTTATACACTGTGGATGGTACTTTACGCCCACCGCAATTTTTAGCTACCTTACATCCAATTGAGCTCATTTTTGTGTGTAGTTGCGGCATATCGTACACACCAAAATTTTTGATATGCTTCCAGCACGCAAAAAATCAGCAAAAGAAAATGCTGAATTTCAGCAACATTTTCTCTGAATATCAGCACAAAGTTGCTGATCAACTGTCAAAATTGCTGGATGGTTCAGCAAGTTGAGAAATAATTGCTGATACTCAGTAATTTGTATTGCTGAATGCAATCAGCACGCCAAAAAAAATCAGCAAAGTTTGCTGATTACCAGCAAAAATATTTTGCAGTGTAAGCTAATTATCTTTCAAAAATGAACTTAATGGGTTAAAAGACTGTAACCGTAGGTTCCAAGTTTTTAGGCTTTCGGCTCCTCCTCAAATACCCTTCGCCATTAAACCCCACCTGCCAGTGGGCACCTAATGCCTTGTCCAAATATAAAAACAAAATAAAATCCCAAAAACTGACAGCCTCACTGGTGGCGTAATCCTAGCTGTCAAAACTGAGCCAAGTTGTTATTATAATAACACACGTTACTGGGCCGTGTCGTTTATTTGCAGCGGTTTGAGCTACCAGTCTATAAAAAATAGTCTCTATAGAAATTGTCGGCCTAATTAGATCCCTGCGAGGAAGGGTTGCCAACTATTGCAAACCGAGTTGTCAAACTTCGTAAAAGTTATCAAACTTCGGATATTCTCTGCGATTTAGCGCGTCGGGTAGTTAAAAGTAAAGTGTTTGTTTTAAAAGTATAAGGTGTATATAGTTAATATGTGGTTTTTTCTTTATAGATCTTAAAGCTAGTTAAAACTTAAAACTAGTTAAAACTTAGAAGGCTAATTGTACGGTTTTGTGAATTAGTACGATTTGTAGTACGGTTAGTAAGAAAATGTGGTTTAAAAGAAGAAAGGTGAATAATGCGCTTTTGTTAAACAGGTTACTTCAATAGAACCATTCAACTAGAGGTTAATTCGCCCTTAACAAAAGGAATTCTCAAGAAAAGGTAGGACTGTGAAAGAATTTGTGTAGTGGTGCAGGAAGAGAGACGGTGACATTTAGGTGTACTAATCCCGGAAATAGGTCCACTTCTGGGCCTTTTCTTTTCTACCTTCGGTGTAAAACCCGGAGGGCTCTATTTCGTGTTCTCGCAGGACCGTCCACGTACATCAGGTCGCTTTACGTTGGTTCGTCGGTCACGACCCACGCTAAGCCGTCGCCATCTTGAAAGCCACGGACAAAAGGAATCCAACAATAGCCTATTCACTGTGACACCGGGTGGAACAATAGACCGTCCCCGGCTACGCCATTTTGGGGATTGGTTGCCCACCTACCCCACTGGAGTCAAGAAGCTCGCCGTAGTGTCCCATCGCACCCCGGCGGTCACCTCGAATTGCAGATTGCCCTGCCAACCCCGAAGAAAGTTGCCCGCTGTCGACCGAGTGAAGGTCATACGGGTGAAGGACCGTTAGAAGCCCCCCACAATACCGGCCGAGGGCCCTCCGATACATGCATGCCACCGTGAACCACCAAGCTAGCCACCGATCCGCACCACTGCTGTCTACGCCACCACCGTCTGCACCACCGCCGTCCACCGTTCCGATGTAAAAGCGCAAGTACACCTTATTACTAATGTCACCTTTCTCTCATTAGGATCCCAATATGGGCCGAATAAATGTAGATGTAAGATTGTAAAATTGGTGGTTGATTTCTACTAGAAAACCCCGCATTTAACATATATACGCCCTTTTTAAATATTGATCGTTTCCCGTGTCCAAAAAGGCTTTCATACCTCGATCTGGGTAGTTCACTGGTTGAAATACGATTTTACCTTGTTTTGGTTAACTTTGATCGCATAACGTTGTTGGTTTCCTCCCCCTCATACGGATTTGACAGCTGACCATTAAAATCCTGCTCCTGCTAAAGGTGAGTGACCAGTCGTGCTTATGTAACGGTGCTATTAGAAATAAGCGACCCCGTGCTCGAATACTTCCCACCCACTATTTTCCCACTGAGCAGCCGAGGGGCTACAAGACAACAAAGAAATTGCGGTGGGCGTAAAGTGGGTGGCATTTTGTATAACGAATCCTGACTGTATTTGATTTGTAGAAAATGTTCGGAGTTTAAAAATGGCGACTGAAATATGCAAAATGGCGGATGTTCAATGGAGTCTAGTTTAAGACTCTAGAACTTTTGAATATGGGTATATCTGGTATGGGGAAGAAGACTGGAGTCCATGACAACCAGAATATCCAAGATAACGGACTTAAATTGAAAATGCCCGCTGAAAATTCAAGATCTCGGCTTTTTTTTTTAAGGCCGTTAAAGGAGTTAAAGGCTCAAACATCAAAAGTCAGGTAAACGATATGATTTCTGGTGTCATGAAATGGGTTTTTGTTAAACTATGAAGGTGTGATATTCATCAACATGTTACTTGAGTTTTGTCGAAATTGGTTTTTGAAGGCACGAGAAAGGCACCATCACCGCTAGGTGGATTGATTAGGATTTTTACATGTCGTATGCTTAAGGAACTGTGTGGACTTATGACATAATTAAAACTGTTTGGTAATTTGTAAGATTTTCCTGGCATTTCTGCCGCCAATTCAAGCCTAACTTTACCAAACACCGTATCAAACAAAATCCACAAACGGAGAAAATCGAAGGTAAGTTCGCTGTTCCCATAGCAACACATACATTGAGCATTTTAGAATCGTGAAAAATCCGGGTATTTTTTCACACAAGTCATCCCCAAAGATTAGTGATACAAGTAGTCCTTAACGAAATTCAGCGCCATACTTGAAAATCTCCTTTTTGTTTACATAAGTTACATACAGTGTTTGGTAAAGTTAGACTTGAATTAACAAATGCAGTGTTTTACAAAAATGCAACAATAAACAACCCAAGTAACCACGCTGATGAAGCTTTACGTATTACATAAATAACGCACATATATTGACATGCATTACTCTATATAAACCATTAGAGCTGAATTAAAGTGGGAAATGGCGCCACTATTGTTGAATTACGATTATACCAGTACAATCGTATGTATACCAGTACAATCGTAAGTCAACAATAGTGGCGCCACTTGCCACTTTAATTCAACTTTAATGGTTAATGTAGGGCAATGCATGGCAGTATATGTGCTTTATATATGCAATACGTACAGCTTCATTAACATAGTTACTCGGGAATGTTTTAGGAATCCCTTATGTATCTCAACCTCTTTGAAATATGACTAGGCAATACAATGCGTTCATAGTCTTCATCACCATCCATGTGGCATCCCTGGTCATGACGTGCGTCCAAACCGACTTCCAAAAATCAGAACAAAGCAGCCCACCCAAGATTGAAAACCAGGAAGCAACACCTCACAATCAACAAAAATTACATCGCGTCATCCAAGCAACCGCTGCTGGCTGGCTGGCTGGCTGCCGCGACAATATCCCGTCCGCTACATTAGCATCCGTTCCGTCTGTGCCACCTTCGATCTACTACTATTCATCTTTTTCTTCTTCCTCCCACCCACCACCACCACCACCCATACGAGCAAGCATCCGCGCGAGTGGCTCTCAGCTCAGCAGCTCAGACTCCTCGTCCCAGTTTTCCTTTGAAATATTTTGCATGTAACGACCGTTCATCATTCATTTCGAGGCAATGATTAAAAATATTTTCGTTCGACTTCCTTCTCACGCCATACATAAAATGTCGTTCTTCTGCCGCGCTGCTGCTTGGCTTGGGACTTCTTCCGCGTGAGCTTAGATAATTCGAATCGGCCACTCCACTACGGTGCGTGGTGGCGGTGATGCGTGGTGGCAGGAGTATGAAAAACCTGAATTATGGATGCTGCTAGTGTAGTTAGTTACCCACCAAGGAAAACCAAACTGGCAAACGCAATGGAGCGAAATTTGTCGAAAGGCGAGCGCGCGGGAAACAAAACGGAAAACAGGTGTGGTTGTATATTTAGAAATTGATCCAATTAAAAGTATCTTTTTTAATGTTCTCCCTCCCCCTCAACACTTCTTCGGTACGCCCATCACTGAAAGTGCATCACCACTTACCGTGCGGTGCGGCATCCGCTGGCTGCTCCAACGACAATAGTGCATCGGGCGAATCGACGACATTCATACAATTAGCTGGTAGTTGGCGAGAAGTGCACCGAACTAATAAATAGCGTGACGTGGGGCAAATGTTATTGGCAATCTAACACAGATGACACTTTTCTAGAAGAAGGTATCTTGTGTCCCATCTTTAAAAAGGACGACAAGCTGGATTGCGGGAACTACCGCGCGGTCACACTGCTGACCGCTACCTACAAAGTACTCTCCCAAATTTTATGCCACCGTCTGTCACCGATTGCAAGAGAGTTCGTAGCACAATATCAGGCAGGATTCATGGGTAAACGCGCTACAACGGACCAGATGTTCGCCATCCACCAGGTGTTGCAGAAATGCCGCGAATACAACGTGCCCAAACAGCACTTGCTCATCGATTTTAAATCGGCGTATGATACAATCAATCGAGAGCAGTCATGGCATATTATGCACGAATACGGATTCCCGGATAAACTGATACGATTGATCAAGGCGACGATGGATCGATTAAACGATTTTCACTGATGATATGGATAATATAGCTCGTAAATTTGAAACGGAAACGTACGCCTGACTAAAGAGTGAAGCCAGGCGAATCGAATAAGTCATTAATGTATGTCAACAGGATGTCGGATAGCAACCTGACTAAAATAATTCGCGAGAGTCATCCAACTGGCACAAGAAGCGGTGTGCAGCGAGCTAGGTGGGTTGCTCAAGTGGAGAACAATTTGTGGACCCTTCGCAGAGTGCGGAGCTAGAGACCGAGTAGAACGGATACGACTCCTTCGTACAGCAGAGGACACACTGACCTTAGTCTAGCCGCTAAGTGGTAAGGTACGGTAGCTTTCGGTACTTAGTACCGAGCCCCATGCAGTTTTGTGCAGTTTGTGCAGTTTGTGCAGTTTTAGTAGTTGAGAAGATAGCATCTACGGTTGACCTCTTCTGGAAGCCGAATGATTACTCGAGAGACCATCAACACTTTCGCTGTACCTCGACAGTCTGTTGAGGATGATACCACGCCAAGCCGAGCAAACAGATGTAAGTACCGATGGATAACTGGGCGTTTTCCCAGCTTTTGATAATAGAACCATACTGGGAACATAACGATCCTGTAGGCACGAGTTCGTATTGGCACTCTGACAGAGACTCATATGGTAGATCCTTTTTGCTTGTCATTATCTCGGGTTTGAGCGCGACTCTGGTTGCCGCGAACGCCGCTCGTGGGTTCATTTCGGTCCTCAACAATACGTGCTCAATGTATCCGTCGCCTACGTAAACAAACGTGTCGTAGGTTCACAATTGCTTTGTTCCATCAGTTCTCCAAATCCTCGAAAGGACTTGCCTAGACGTGGGGGTATGGCTTGTACTCGAGATCACCACTACTAACTGGGCACCGCCTTGATCTAGTAAGTATAACTCACTGCGAAGTGCCTCCCAAAACAACTGGTCGTTTAAGAATGTCTTTCATCTACAACGACAAAAAAGCCCTCGTAAGGCGTATACACCAATTCCAAGACGGGGAATTTTCACTACGCCTCCAGCAAATGCTGCACAGACTGATTCTTAAAAACTATCACAGGTCCTTAATAGCTATTTTAAATGTATTCCTAGACATCCCAAAGTCATACATGTCGAAAACTTCATTGAAGTGTTGGCAGCAGCGGCTGAAAGGATTGTTCTGCCCGTAGAGTGTTCTGCGAAACGGTAGAGCGATGAAACCTCTGTATCTTAACCGGCGACACGGTGCATGGATGTTAATGTCGGCTAGCAATGATGAGCAGTCAGTCTTACCAGATAAAATGTCGTATATTAGCAACCTTTGAAGCATTACACGGCGACTTGTCAATGGTTGGAGATTAATGAGCTTGCACCTGTCTTCATAAGGAGGCAGCCTCAGAGGGTCATTCCAAGGAAGTTTCCTCAAGGCGTACCTTAGAAACGACCGTTGAACACGTTCGATGCGTTCAGAGTGCGTTGCGTGGTATGGTGACCAAATTTGAACAGCGTACTCTAGAATACTGCGGACGTGCGTACAGTAGAGGGTCTTCATCTTCAAGGTATATATATTATTGAACTCTTGCGTGTTGCGTTTTATGAATCCTAATGTGGCAAATGCTTTGGCTGTCGTCGTCGATAATTTTCCCGTTATCCATATCGCTGCCATTTTGGGTCCATCCACGCCCGAGTTACCGTTACCGTTACCAACTGCTTGACACAGCAGTTGCTGGACTACGGCCACAATAATGGTCACAATAATGGTCAGGATGACTTGTGCAGCTGTGGCTCTTTTGAAGGCCGGGCACTTTGAGCCTCTCGTCGGATGCTTGCTGTTCGTGGATGTCCCGAAACAAATCAAGCAAGGGTTTATGCAGCCTTGCGCCTTATGGCCTTCACCTCCACATCGCCTACAAAGCTTGCTCGCGTCAGGGCATTTATAACCCCTCGACATGTGTTCCGGTTCAAGACACTTGAAGCAAACTTCCGGTGGCTCGTGTATGCCCAGCGGACATACCGACCAGCCCACCTTAAGTGTCCCTATCTTAATTGACTTGTTAGCGTCCTCCACAGGTAGCTGTATCCCTGCCGGGTCTTTCCATACAGCTGAACGTTACTTACACCATGACTTTCCTGGGGGCCTCAGGGTATTTATGAAATTCTCAGGGGCGTATCAAGAGAACCCTGGAGGTTTCAGTGAGATCCAGGGAGTCTCAAGAGCGCTTCAGAGGAACGTCCTTAAACGCTCCTGAAACTCCTCTGAAGCCCCATAGAAACCCCCTTCTTTTGGACTCTCTGGGAACTTCCTAGAAACACCCTTGAACCCAACTCAAACGCCCAGGCAAGACCTGTTCTCGTGAACTAGGTTTCCTCATTAAAGCCCTAACTTAATTTATGCACAAATTTTCCTTTTTAAGCTTTTTCCAACACGCTAAGTACCGACAGGCAAACGTGGAACTATTTTTGACCCATCAAAATCTCGGAGGTCAATGAACCAAATTCCAATCTTTTTGGAATCCTACACTATCGTAGAAACGTGTTGTAAACGTCGATTGGAATTTCTTCCGCTGTGAACCAGACGAATACATTAGTTCCACATTTTTAACTTCTGCATAGCTGTTCAGGTTATGGGTCGCATAGTTCCGAATTTCACCACCAGGTGGCGATTGTCTGGATATGTACGACATGTGAAATAAACCACAATGTTCAAGCAAGATAGAAATGTACAATCTTTAGCAAAGTTGTTCAGGACTATGAGGACTTCCAGATACTCAACCGCATCATAACTCAAAGCTGTTCAAGGCTCTGAGCACTTCCTAGTACTCGATCACTTAGTTTCAAGCTGCAACACCACGCGGCGCTAGGGTGCATAGTTACTTCCGGTACGATTTTGGTAAGATATAGCACGACGTTCAAGCCAGATGGGAAGGAAAAAATATTGTGGACTACGTGCACTACCGATGATAAATCGCATTGTTCCGAATGTCACCACCTAATGTACAAAGAAACTTCAGTAGCGGGTTTTGTGAGATATACCAATGAAATTCTGGTAAAATGGGGATTTCTCTGAGACTCACTCTAAAGTTTCCTCTGCATTTTTTATCTAGCTATATCCATGGCAATTCCTCAAATTCTTACAAGGAATTCCTCCAGGGTTTATCCTGGAAATTTTTCCAAATATTTATTCAGAAATTCAGAAATTCCAGGAATTTCTACTGGATCTTTTAATTTCAGAAATTTATTAGCGCATTCCTCCAGTGGTTTCTTCGGAAATTTATCCAGGTATTCATTCTGGAATGTCTTCAGGAATTCCTGCGGAAATTCTTCAACGGATTCCTCCGGAAATTCCTTCTACTAAGATTCCTTTGGTAATTTCTATTGGGATACTTTTGAAAATTCAACTAGGGATTTCTTTGGGAATGCCTCCAGTAGATCGATCGGAAATTATGTCAGTTTTTCCTTCAAGAATTTCTCAGGAAAACCCTCCCGAGAGCGCTCCAGAAATTCCCTCCAGAATTATTTCAGGAAGTGCTTCTCAAATTCCTCCTGGGTGTCATTGGCTTACTCCTCCAGGGATTATTTCGGAATTTTCTCGAGTGATCTCTCAAGGAATTCCATATTTGATCCATCCTCTTGCGCTTCCTTTGTGATTTTCTTCAAGGATTCCTTTCGGAATTCCTTCGGAGCTTTAATACTTCAGATTTTATTCCAAATCACACCAAAGATTCCTTCTGTGATGTATCCACGACTTTTTTCAGAAATTTCTTCAGGGATTCTCGATGTAATATGTACCTCATTTGATAATTTCGTAAAATTCTTCAGGGGTGCTTTCGGATTACACTACGCATTTTTTTAGGATTTCCACTATGCATTCCTTCGGATAATTTTGCAGGGATTGCTACGGGAATTCTTCCAGCAGTTCTTTCGCTAAGTCCTCGATAGGTTCTTTCACAAATTTCTGCTGCGATTCATTTCCCAACTAACGATCACTAATTTTACAAGCACCTTTACGGCGAAATAATTCAGCCTGATGCTGAATAACATTTTGATAATTTTCAGGCACAACCTTTGTTCGGGTTTTTCTCACACAAATTTGTTGAAACTTTAAAGCATAGTGTTGTGTATCAACTGAACTGTTTGTTGTGAAATCGTTTTAAAACTATATATAGTAAAGCTGTTATTCGGCTTTAGCAAAAATAATTAGAATAAATTAGTAATTCAATAACCACGAGAGTTTATTATTGATAATTATGCTGTGAACAACTATTGTGAAATCTAGACTAACATTTAATAATATCTACACATAAATTAACACCTAAACAAATATTAGAACTCGAGAGAACTCGAGACCTGTCGATTACCAGCCGCATGCCTTCCTATCTGCGCCATCCTAGATGTGATGAATTGAAGCGCTCAAATCAAAACATAAACTTCCCGTGGTTTGATAATGATCACACTTCGGCTCCTATTCAACAGTTGTGAATTAAGCACAGAACATTATAGTTAACAACTGGTTAACACATTCATTCAGCTGCTGTTCATTATAAAAACACGTGTTTTTCATTCTGTATTCCGAGTCAAAGTATAACTTGTGAAAATCAGATTATACAGATACACATGCTTATTTTTACATGAACTTAACAAGAATCAGAAAAGGTCTTCGAATGAGTGTAATCAGTTTTGTACCTTTTAATTCCGCCCTATGTTGCTTATCCTTTGACAGATACGCGTATTTCGACTACCACTTGTAATCTTCTTCAGTGTCAGTTATCCAGTGGATAACTGACACTGAAGAAGATTACAAGTGGTAGTCGAAATACGCGTATCTGTCAAAGGATAAGCAACATAGGGCGGAATTAAAAGGTACAAAACTGATTACACTCATTCGAAGAGGGTATTCTGCTTGAAGGGTTCGAAAAGTCGGTACAAGAGAAAAGGTCTTGTTAAATTATTTTGTAAAGGAATTACTGCAAGTCGAATAGAAAACTTATTAAACGCTTGAAAAGTGTTTTAAATTATCGGTACGAAAAGTTGAACACTGGCTACTTTTTCAATTGAAAAAGGATTTGTACAGTAATGTGTACAGCATAATTTTAGTTCAGTTTTCCTTACTATTATAAAGCAACAAGTCAGCATGCATGCTTGTTTGCGGCTTGCGATTGTTAGTTGGGTCCTCTCCAGATTGCCGGAGCCCGTGGCGCAGTTGGTTGCACATTTACTTCATGGGCGGATAGTCATGGCTTTGATTCCCTGCTCATGATTTATTATTCTTGATAATAAATATGAAATTAGAGTGAGAAATCTGTGTTCAATATCTGCATGAAATTTGTTTCTTTGTTACCATTTGAATTTGCTAAAATTTATGATAATCATCATTATGAAAATGCCGTCAAAAAATGGTTCGATTTTTCATGAATTTTAATGAGATCCACAATGATATTTCAATGCACTAAGGGCCAGAATCGCAATCTAGCGGAACTAAAAAATTACTCCAAAACGAAGCATTTCCGATACATGGTGTCTTCGGCAAAGTTGTTTGACATCAGCAGGGGAATCTATTGCTAAGAACCTAGTAGTTCGCAACTCGTCCGCATAGGTGGCGCCACCATCTAACTTCTTTGTTTTACGTCATAGAGACTTGGCGTCTTCGACAAAGATGTTCATTTTGGCAAAATAAACTACTTTTTCTCAGCTGTTAAAAATCCCGCAGCCTACTGTTTTCGAGTTATTTAAAAAACAAAAACCAATCAATAAAAAAAAACCGTTTTAAGCTTATTTTGAATTTTTTACTAGGAATCATGTGAGTTTAATGTTTTTCCTAATGCAAATGTGTCAAACCAAATACATTATACGGGAATATGTTAAATATTATCATTAAAAATTAGAAATTAAAATACAAATTTGAAAAAATAGTGTGAGTTTCAAGCCTTAATATCTCACAAAGCGCAAAAAATCGCAACTTCAAATTTTCAGCAAATATGAAGCAATACTAGGTGTACATACTGCCAAAACTTTGGAGAGGTATTTTTTGTTGTTTTTAGATAATAGCTCTTTAATTACAGTATAAGTAGAAGTAGTGCCAGCATGTAATATTTTACTGTTACACATTAGAGAGTTGATGTCTTCGAAAACGTTTTTTATTTTGACTAAATAAACAACTCTTTCTTCAACGTCAAAATTCCACGGCCTACTGTTTTAAAATTATTGTATATAAACTAGATGTTATTGATAAAAATTGACAATAAAACACATTTTGAACTATTTTTATTGCTTTTACTTTTATGATACACAGTAGGTCATGAAAATGCCAGTTTACTTACTATTGTCAGCATAGGTCAAGATATCTTTAAATTTTTTGCACGTCATTTTCAAAATGTTTTAGGCTTAGCATATTTTGTCAATCATTTTAAATTTTAGAGCCTGAAATATCTTGTCGAATGCTCTGTTGTCGTGAATCTGTTGCTGGATGGAAAGGACGTTGATCAAAGAAGTGAAGTGAAAGTTAAGTTCCACGAAACTGACATGTTCATGGCCTATTATGTATCGTAAAAGTAAAAACAATAAAAAATAGTTCATACTATTGCATCAAAATGTGTTTTATTGTCATTTTTCATCAATAACATCCGGTTTATATGCAATAATTCGAATACAGTAGGCCCTGAAATTTTTACGTCTAAGAAATAGTTGTTTATTGAGTCAAAATGAACAACTTTTTTGAAGACATAAACTCTCTAATGTGTAACAGTAAAAAGTTACGTTACGTTTACGTTACGTTTCGTTACTCGAAAACAGTAGGCTGTGGAATTTTAACAGCTGAGAGAGAGTTGTTTATTTTGCCACCCCTTGGTAATTCCTAAAGAATTTCTTTATATTCTTTAGGAATACTCTAAAAGTGTTCCTGAAATAATCCTTGAGAGTATTCTAGATAAATCTTTAACCTTCCGGCAGTCGCGCGGTTGGCCACCCCCACCAGCACCACGCTAATGCTGAGTACAAAAAGCGAGATTTTTTCAACGTGTTGTACAAAATACAACAGCGCGATCGCTCGAGGGTTAAAAGGTTTCATTGAAGATATCCCTGAAGAAATTCATTAGATTATTCATTGAGAACTCCTATGCAACATTCCCGAATTAATAGAATCGCTAGAGAAATTCTTTAATGTATTCCCTGAAAAATCCTTCGGGATTTTTTAAAGAAATTCCTGCAAGTATATCTGATTAAATCGCTGGATGTATGAATTGAACGTCTGCAGAAATTACTGAGAAAAATCACTTGAAGATTTCTTGAAGTTATATTTGAACTAATCTATGCAAAGTACTTCTGATAAAAAATCCTGAACGTATTCTTAAGAAATGCGTGGATACATTCCTAAAAAAAAAAATCGCCAAGGTATTCTTAAAGAAATAGCTGGAGAAATTTCTGCAGGAATGCTTTAGAGTATTCCTTGACAAATTCTTGTAAGAACTCCTGCAAAAATGACTGAATGTAGAAAAAGTATTTCTGGTGAATTCCGTGCATAGGCGCCAACTTAGCCAAGCATGGTTTTGCCCCCTCCCCAATATTTGACGATTTTTCGATTTTCTCATACAAAAAGAACAGAAACACCAGGCTGTGACATGATGCACATAATTGGAGCGTGGCTGTGATATGTTACAAGTTTACATGGAGACGAACCAGCCAAGGGCTGAAAGTCTCTTTAATAAAGACAAATCAATCAATCAATCAAGTTTACATGACATGTCATGTAAAAGTCATAAAATATCATGTAAACTTTCATTACATGTCATGTAATTCAGCATTACTCTGTCTGCTTACATGACATAAAACACAAATTTTCATGATTTATCATGTAAACCATCATAAGAGTAAGTTTACATGACTAAACTGAAGTTTACATGACGTGTAAAACTCATTAATTTTATCTGTGTATAATAATATGTAAAAGGTGATTTTCTTTAAAGAGGCTTACCGTGACTATGATTTAAAGTCCAACGGCTCAACTGATAGCGCAAACCCAAAACAAAAACATTACTAGAGGACCTTGTATCCTTGAACGATCGGAATAACGAAAAAAGGTTTTATTTTGCAAACGGGAACGATTTTTCTCAAAAAAGTCACTTTTTTCAGTAAAAAAATGGGAACAATATGATTTTTTACGTAAAAATGATAATCGTTCAAGGACACGGCACATAAATAGCGAACACAAAGAAAAAAATTGGTTCAAATCGGTTGAGAACTGATTCCGCAATCGTAGTCACCGCATCGACGTTTTTAGGAAAACACTTCGAAGGAGTCTCACACTATACTAAGAACCTTCCCCGGCCCCAAAAGTACCCACATACAAAGTTTCACGCCGATCGGTTCAGTAACTTCCGAATCCATAAGAGTCAGACAGACAGACAGATAGAAATTTATTTATGTATAGATAGATGACCATGGCCTACAATATACATGGACCATGGACGAAACCACTTTTCTGGTGTAATTATTTCAATTCCAACTAATGGTCCACTGCACGAATTTATTCTGGCCTGCTTGCTCTCACAGAAATTTGAATTTTGAGAGGTACCGGCACCGCTCAAACGTCAAATTTTTGGGGAGAATAAGCAAAGTAGCATAAATTCGTGCAGTGGACCAATAAAAATAGAAGAAAAAACTTCAAACGACAAAAGGTTTTTTTTTGCCCTCCATAAGTTGGTCACGTATGTTTCATCCACTGATTTAAGCAGGATAGTTACCTTCACCCTCATGTACCCTACATAAGTAAGCCGTGGAGCACTTGCAAATCCACGCATGCTGCGTCCACAGGAGCACCCGAGAGCGGGACAGCCAGCCTAGAGGCGAGTAATGAATGAAAATCTTGCACATCTTTTCCAGGCAGGCGTGCACTATATCAATCGCGGACAGCTCACCATTCGCAATTTGAGCTGCTGCACTGCAACTGCCGCCGGCCACGCCAAACCGAGTCGAGCAGCAGAAACTTGTTTCATTTGACCGTTTGTTTTGGCCTTTTTGACTGGGAATTTGTCTGCGATAGACGCGGCCAAGACACGCAGAGGACGATCCGCAGTGCGTGGCGGGAAAAAATCCTACCCCGCCGAGATTTGTCAAGAGACCTTTCATATCCGGGTTGACATGCAGTGGTTGGTTGGGTTGCTTGGATGCAGCCAATCGGTGAATACCATCCTTCTTCTATCAGCAGAGGTTCGTCGGTGTACTTTTGCCATCATTGCGTGCATGTTACGCATTCCATGTGCTCCTTTTTTCCCTGGCGAAAACGCACACTGCGGTGCCCGTTGCTGGTGGTTTTGCCAAATGCAAATTACATGTAAGTGAAAGTCGTGATGCTCTCGGGCATAGAAAAAAAAGGAGAGCATCATCGCCGTGTTATACATAGATAATTAAATGACATTTCCGGTTTTAGCGGACTGTGAATTATATGAATGGTGAATGAACATTGCTGGCTGCATCGCGATCGCACTGTGACGATGATCACCACCGAGCCGATCCAGAATGGCCAGGCCATCGTCGTCGGTCCGGTCGGGGTCCACCCAGTGCAGTGAGTGCGTGTGATATTTCGGTGCAGCAGCAGCAGCAGTAGTGCGTGTTGGACCAAGAACAGCGGCGATGTTGGCCGACGATGATGATGGCCGCGGCACCGGCAGATATTGAAGGTACTTATGTACGGACGGATGCACTGGATCCAACGCGGACGCGGCTGCTGCTGCTGTTGCGATGATGTTATGCTTACGCGGGAATAAATTGCAATCAGCGCAATTTGGATTATTAAAGCGTTTAGCCGTCATGCGGCGTGACCAATTCGATTAATCAAAAATTCGTGGCGGAAATTAGGTCGATCTAGCGTGCAGTCGAAGCGAATGCGTCTTGTGAATGAACGGATTTTTGCCAGGCCAGAACACTCAGCCGTTATGTGCGTTCTGGGTGACGCGACTGGCGACATTACATCGGTCAAAACTTTTTGCGAAGGAGTAGATGAATGGAGGGATTGCTATATATTTTAGTGTTATGGAATCAGGAAAACTTAGTAAGGATGGTTGATACATACAATGTATTACAAATTATATGCAGTGAAAGTGTGCGATAACGGGATCATTGCAATAATAATATGTATATCATTAGAAATCGTGAACGTATAGCATAGCATAGCATATCATAGCATAGCCGCCCGTACACATCCTGGGGTAGTTGTCGATATAGAGACCTTCAATGCGCCAGAAAAGTTGCCTGGGACTTGTCAAACCTTTCATTGAACGACCTCTTTGTTCAACAACTGGCCAAGTCCTTACGATCAGCGGGAATGGGGAGGAAATTTTGATTAGATATCTACTCAGAATATGTCCAAGCATTTGGGCCACTTCATACATATCAGGAGTTGGAAGCTGGATGGGGTTTATGGACGGGCTTGGTGGTCTAGCTGCTACCGCTTCTGATTCGTATGCAGAATCGGTCCTGGGTTCAATCCCTGACACGTTCCTTTCCTCCTACTTTGTATCTCTCTATATGTAATTTCTCCCTCCCCCTCTACTTAAACAAATCATGTACATTCATGTGTTCGTTCATAGCCGTCGCTAGAACCAAAAACAGACTGCAAAAGTTCTGTAGCAGGAGGCGTTACACCCGTTGGAGTCGCTGCGAAAAAGCTCAATAGGGATGTTACAGAACTGACAGATGTCCCGTCAACTAATAGCTGTGCTAGTGTAGGTAGCGAATATATGAAATGTCATGACGAAAATTAATATCGAAAAAAGTGGAATGTGGTCCGTGCAGTTAGGCATGAATATGAAATTTGATCGTAATATTGGTATAGTTTGGAATTAAATCAAATAATGTCCGTAGAATGAGTTGCCACAAGCATACGATTGAATTAGTGCGTAATTATACAAAAACCATTGAAATTCCTATAAATTAGTTTGCTATATAGTTTTTTGATACACTTTTAGGTTAGTTTCTTGCTCTAATAATCACTACTATCGCGGGATCAAACATATTTCTCTAAAATATTTCCATCAATACACTACCGTGAGTAAAACCTTTGTGAAATAATAGCTTATATTTATGACTAAGACACAAACTATGTTTAAACTAGGTATACAGACGAAAAAACACTACACGACGGCTACCAGAACATACAGGACGAAAAGCGTATACTAGAGTCACAGAGTTGTAAGTTGTTGTTGAATATGTGTGGAAGATTTGCAATTATGGGTAAATTTATCTTTTAGCTTTAAAGCTGTTTCCTCAACGATGAAATACATGGGAATTGCTACAAGAACTGTGTCTTACGTTTCTGTGTTCTGTGCCGTGCCAACAAGTTCGTTTCCTTTACATCCAACAATCACTGTACTGTACAGTATCTATCATATAACACCTACGAGAAAAGCAATCACGCGAACTGTGCTGCACATCTTCAATAAAACACACAGTTCTATCACCTTATGCCTGGCATTCACGCACAAATGTGTGAACCCTCTGCCACCAACATTCCGACATCCGCATGAATTTGCAGACGCAGAAGTATATTCGGTACCTATTGTCCCAAATATGGTCTCAAAAACTTTGCTTTTCTTCTATCTCCGGATCTGACAGTTCGGAACATCAATTCGCTCAATCTTTACTCAAATATGAGTAAACGATAGCGGACGCGACGAACTGAGAAAAAGCACCTTATTGTCATCAAGTGACCTGGATAAAAAAAAAATACCATTCAATACATGGTAAATATTATTAACATATGACTGGTTTTATTTTTCACAATAAAACACATAGTAGATATATTGTTACTTTTTACAATAGAAATCAAGCCCATATAGTTCGTACAATAAGTGAACATTAGCTTTATTAGTGACTAATTGATTCGATTGTTTTTCAATAGTTCTATACATAATAACAGTTTCTGTAGGCTGTATGCCACCTAATTGAGGGTCATAATAATAACAAATTCAGTTCATTTGACTCTCATGTATCATTTCCATCTCCTTTCATCTCCTTTGACATCTAATGCTACGTGTCACCGATGACAACTTCAGCTGTCATTTTGACATTTCTGCGAGGGGCGCACCAATGCCGTGGCAGTTATTAGGGATAGGTGCGAACTACCGTTATAATGGTGAAGAAAAACTATTAAACCTATTGAAACTATTAAACCAACTTGAGTCGAGTGAAGACGATCTTACGGATGAGGTCGAAAAACGTATCTGTAAAATTGCGTCCTTTTAGTTGAAATTACTTGGAATAGTATTAAACTCGTTTTTCGTTTACTAATTCTAATAAAACTTATACAAAACTAATTAGCAACAGCATTGTTACTTGGGCTTTGTGTATAGTGTGCAATAAACTGTAGGTATGTACCGTAGTAGAAGTCAAAAAAAATATCCTTGAACCGCTAATCGAATTCGTCGTCTCCGATCTTAAGCCCGGTAAACAAACCTATAGGGGGACTCATTTTAAGGATGGTCAGATTTTGAGATCGTGCAATGCCCACTAAGGGTACGGCAAGAGTGGACGCGTCACGCGACGTGGCGCGGATTTCCCATACGATTTGACAGCTCCTTAATATTGATTGTTATTCCCTTGCGTGCAAATTTTCGCGCCGCGTCGCGTTGTGCGTCCACTATGACCGGTTCCTAATACGCTTGCTTTACACGATATTTGTACCGTCAAGGCACCATTCACCGTGGATCTAAGAGGATTCGGGGCAAATAAGGGCTGTCATTTGACACCAGTCTCATAAACATTGTTGGTGCCGCTTTGAAATGCCTTCATTATAGGTTAAAATTAAAGAAATATCCACAGAAGTAGAAAAATTTTCACAAAATCTGGTGATATAGTACAATTAGTAAAGAGTAGTAGGGTCGCCTAATTCCGTGGTAGGTCACCATTCACCGTGGTAGTAGGGACCCATTCACCGTGTATGAGAAATTTTATTCTACTTTGTTTAAAAATGATCAAAACAACCCAGCCAAGGGAAGTTTCTTCGTTTAAATTCATTTCAAGTAATAACTTGCAAGATTTTATTAGAAAAATGAATGTTCAAATTTTCGTTTTTTTTCTAGATATATGGGACAATATGGGGCACGGTGAATGGAGACCATTGATTTTTAGGGTACCCATTTACCGTGTCTTTTTGAAAGTTAAGGGGATTAAACAAGGGTGCCCGTTATCACCGTATATATTTACACTTATTCTACAAGATGTACTAAGGGAGGTAAAAAGAAAATATCCTAGAGTTAACCTTTTGGAACTGAATAATGATAAATTACCAATAATTCTAGTATTTGCTGACGACATTCCAATTATAGCTAAAACTTTAGAAGAGGTGGAGGATATTGTCAAAATCTTAAAAATAGAGTTAGAAAAAATGGGTTTAGAGATAAACAATAATAAGAGTCAAATAATGATAAGAGAGCCAATGTCAGACAGAAATATACCAAAAGAGGTTCTAATAAATGGAGAGACTTATGAAGTTGTAAATACCATGAGATACTTAGGAACATATTTATCGGAAACATTGGATAGACCTCAAACTTCAAGGAAAAGATGTAAATTGGCAATAGGTAGTAGTAAAATAATGATTGAATTCCTGAGAAAATACAAACCTAATTGGAATCTGGCTAAGCTAATGTATAAAACAGTTATATCTCCAGCAATCACTTACGGATTAAAAACAGCCACCTTAGTTAAAAGCAATAGGAAGTCAATTACTAGATATGAAATGCAGATATTAAGAGAAATGGTTAAGTATTGTAGAGAAAAACCGAAAGGAAGGATAACAGCTTCAAAGTTACTTGATGGAAAGACAGCAGTTAAAAAAATAAGAGTCATGAGAATAAATTATTGGGGACACATACAGAGAAGATTAGAAGGACATCCGCTGAAAATAGCAGAAAAAATAAAATGCAGAAAGAGAAAAATAGGAAGACCAGCCAAAACATGGAAGGCAGCAATAAGAGAAGATAAGAATAAGTTACCTAATATAACAGACGAAGATTGGAATAGAATAGCGAAAGATAAAAATGAACTGAAAAAGCAAGCAGAAGAGATATATAAAACAATAGGTAGTGAAGAAGAATCAGAGTCAGGCGTAGATGAAGAGTAAAATTATTGTAATTATTATAATTACTATTATGTTGTGCTGTGTATAGCAATAGTAAAAATGTTATACAGGGTTTATGTAGTAGGGTGGCGAACAACTTGGGCTGGTGTTTTGGATAGTTTTCCGCTGTAGCTCAATCGGTTTCAGATCAGTTGACTCGTATTTTTGTACACGTCTAGTTATTATACGTATCTTACCGCGTACGGGGGATCGAGTCGATTGGGTCGGAATTGACTGTGTTGTAGCGGGATGGTGCCCAAAATAGGTACCCCATCGAGATAGTTCCTATATGTCCACAAGAAAGAAATTTGGACGGACATTATTACTACTGTTATACTTATTTATTCCTTTTCTTTATAGATCTTTCATACGATACTAAAGTTGCTCATATGTAATATGACCAACACACGATAAACCGTAGGGCCTGACAAGTAAATTACGTCTCTTCATCTGATGCATTCGAAGTCATACGCATATGGATGATCCGTAATACGGTGGCGATTATTACCCAGCCAGTCGTCAAACCTATCCAAGCCTATACTGACAGCTCTGAACACGTACTGGAAACAAAGGATGCAGCCTTTCTATATAATAAAACTACATATAACCAAGATTGTACAATTAATTAATAAAAATAAATAAAAACAAAAGCGGGAAAAATACTGGAACCAATCTAAAGAGAAATTCCTTCTTTTATTGTCTCGCCTCAAAATAAAAAAAATAACTTGATATTTATTTTATTTACTTATTTATATCTTTATTACAATCAATAGGTGGGGAATCAATTAAAGGAAAAAGAAAAAGAATCAACAAAGAACAATAAGCTGATAGAAGGAAGCGGGAACAACGAAGCAAGATTACAATTCGAAGTAATGCGAACAGGAGCCAATAGAGGACAATGACTAAGCGAAAGGTCATACACAAGTGAGGATAGCATCTACTACGCAATATATGAGCATAGGAACTGCTAAATATCCCGAGAATCAGGAACGAGGACAAATTGGAGAACCAATCATTGCTGGAGAAAACAAATGCAAACAAGGATAATGATGGAATGGATAATACAAGGAGCAGAACATCGAAAATGGTGAGATCGAAACAATTATTCACTTCACTTATTATATTACCTCCAATAAATTAAATACGCGCTAGGTTTGAAGAAAACAACTTCAAACCCGGAAGTGTGTATGTAATATCATTATCCATTTGATAACGGTAATACAGACATGCGGGGCTTATTGTATATGAAAGTGACTTCTGAATGGACGTGTCTCTCCAGCCATTCTGAAATGGGTCACTGGATCTGCAATAGAGCTATCACCCTCTAGCTCCCGGACTTAAGCTAATTGCAATCAGCATAAACAAAAGCGTTGCAAAAAGCTAATTTCCATAATACCACTGCCGGACAGTGGGGGTTAGAAGGACCACACACACACACACACACACACACACACACACACACACACACACACACACACACACACACACACACACACACACACACACACACACACACACACACACACACACACATTTACCGTGTCTTTTTGTTTCAATTAAAAAGTACGAGTAATCGTACTTTCTTTTTAATCTTACTTCGGTAATGCAAAATACATACCTGATATGTGAATTTAATTGCTTCTTGATGGAATAAAAACGTTACTACATTTAGTTTATCGCTTAAATCACCTTAGCGCAGTTTTCGTTTTTTCACTAAGAATGCAGTGAACGAGCAGATACCCGCTTCATGTAAACACACTTTAGTGTCAAAATGATACTTTTAAATGTTTTTAATTAGCGTTTTGACATGGTAACAATACATTAGTGTTGTATTGGTGAAATTGAAGGGATATTGTCATATCATTCAATCATAATATGCACAGCAAAAAAATTCTTGTGATATCACATCATTTTCGGTGCACATCAGTCACGTCGTAAAAGTGATGTACATATTACATCCCATCTACGCAGCTAATTAGCCGCCGCAGCTTGACACAGGGTCTAGCAATCGTAAGAACCGGAACGATAGATGAATCATATATAAATAAAACATTGGCATGGATTCGTACACTGATCCGTTGATTGTGAGGCATATCCCTTACCTCTCGGCTATTTCACCGAGTTGGAAGGTGGGTGATAAATATGATACTGTTTCTAGGTATCTGCTGGAACGGGTTTGTTGACACTTTCCGGTGGCAACTAGGGTGTACATGGTGAGTGTGATAATTGTTGTAAAACGATGTAACCGAGTGAATTTACGTTCAAAATTGGATACGACGCTAGAAATTACGCGCCTGGATATTACAAAATTATTTGCTGTGCATGGAAATAATGAAAAAATATTCGAAGGCACACGGTAAATGGAGCCCCCACGGTGAATGGCGCCTTGACGGTATTTCTTATGAAGCAAAACGTTGAAAATAATAATTACACTGACGATACTCCACACGTAAAAGCTGAACTTAATTGTTGCATAACATACCACGCTCTCACTTTAGATCATCGTTTATCGCATCAAACATAAGGTGTGGTTCGAAATGATAGCACTTGTAAAATGCATAATCAGGATGCATTTTTTGCTCCTTGAACCCATACTTGATGCTTGAAATGTTGCATATTTCTCCTACGTGCACAACGCGCAGTGACTAACTGCCTACACACCACAAGAGGACTCGGTACGTTAGGTAAAGGGACGAGCGAAAAAAAAACGAGTGAGCAGAAGCCGGTGAGTCCTTCCAGTGCATCAACTCCGTGGATAACGAAGCAGGCGCTGCACTGATACTGAACCTACGACAGGACAGGGGCATGAACATTTATCGCTCAAGTAACTGCTCGCCCTCTAATTATTTTCCACATGAAAAAGAAAATTATTTTTAATTAAGTTGCAAGCGATATTAAATTGTTCAGGTTTTTAAACTTGCTAGCTTCGCAGTTTTGTTCGTTCCGCTCCTTTGAACCCGCTTGTGCATTACGCATGGCTTCTCCGGCGAGTGGAATTGCGAAGTTCGACAAACGAACCAAAGGAAGCACATTATATTGTGCTTTTTTCGCTTCGCCTGCTGTGTTGCTCGGAGTTTAATTAAATTATCCTACTACCACGCTCATCACGTTTTACGCTCATAAAAATCTAGTCAAACGACCAGCTGAAACGATTAATAATTTAACACTTCAAATTTTATCACCGTAAATTATTCATCAAAACGAAACCAAAAACACGGCGATGGCAGCGACAATATTAAAAAGATATTAAAAAATCGACTCCCGTCCCGATGACTGGTGGTGGCAATGTTACCGTCAAAATTTACGGTCGTCGTACTGTCTAACGACTCGCTGCAGGTTGTAGGACGCGCGATCCAGAGAAAAGCGGCGAAAAGGAGCAAGAGCAGAGAAGAAAGTCTGGCTACGAAAAGGAAAACCCATCAACGTCGTAGGTAGTCGTCGGTTAACCGGTTCGCCGAAGCCACCACTTGCCATGAGGGAAAAAGGGTAAAGAGTTATAAACGCATCTCTAATAACGTTCCTCTTACTCGAAGTAGCATCGGCAGCAACAGCATTAACGGACCAGTAGGCCATGCATGCGGCCGGGTGAGGATGGATGGATTTTCCTCGATTTTCCCAACTCATCCCAACGCAACGCCCGGCCTAGCACAGGGTTTCAGTAGGCGCTGCTGGATTGTTACTGGGATGCGTCGATGTCGTCGCTTGCTTTGGTGGTTCGCTCCACAGTTCTCCAGCGTGACGATCCGTAGCACGAGGTGGACTTTTCGACGAAGATTTTTGGGAAACATTTGTGACAAGTTGTAGTGCAGGTACCAAGGTGGCAGGAATGTCGAAAGAGACTTTCTCGGCTGGCTGTTAGCTTGCACGACAAACTGATGCAATGTCGGAGGGGCAACGAAGCATAGAACAAGCGTCAAGTCGAGAATCTGGCAAGCGGAGGGAGGAAATGAATTATTAAAATTCTACGAAATTAATTTTAGAGGCGGATTTTTTCATAATTAAATAGGGGGCTTTTAAAATTCCAATTATTCTTAAACGGTTATTAATTACGAGCGGTTCAATTATTCAGATTATAGGCGACTCGAAGATTTCCGATTGGAATCGATTAGTGAACTACCTAGGCTATTACAGATTCAGTAAAATGAAAGGATGGGATAACATATCTCCAATAATGGTTTGTTTCGACATACGGTCCTTTTAAATTTTCTTCGGGGATTTTTTCAGGACTTCTACTTGGAATTAGAACTAATTCTGGATTTTCAACCAAGACATCCTCTTGAAATTTATCGAAGAATTGTTCACCAAGATTCTAATTCCGAAATTCCCACAGAAGTTCCTCCGAATCTTCAAAATTTCTAGTTTCTCAAAATCTTCCAGGAATTATTTCTGATATTCCTCCAGGAGTTCCTTCTAGGGTTTCCCCGAATTTTTCTCTACGATTCCTGCACAAGTTTCTCCTGGACTTCTTGATGAGTTCCTTCTGGGATTCTTAAAAGAGTTTCTTCTGGTGTTTTGCAAGAAGTTTCTCCATAAATTCTTTGTAGGATTCCTGCTGGAGTTTGTTATTTGTGTGCTGGAACATTGATTTTGAATACTTTCTTGTTTTTTTTTATTCTTTCTTTATTCATCTTTGGAATATCTCCAGTCTACTTACTGCGTTTTCTCCAAGAGTTATTTCTGTCAATCCTGCACGAGTTTCTTCTGCAAATCCTACAGAAGCCCTGGTATTCCTTATAGAAATCTTCCGGGAGTTATTTCTGGGATCCTACGCGTATGAGATTTCTGCAGAAATTCTTTTAAGAAATTTTTCAAGAGCTCCTTGTGCTCCGAAACCAAGAGCTGTACAAACTAAACAGTTTCTGCAAATCGAACAGTTTATGGTTCATAAACGAGTTCATGTGCTACAATGGAAAACTATCCAGGTTCGCAATTTGTTGTGATCAAGACATCAGCTATATTTGCGTCTACAACGAGGATTGGTTGGCTTCAGCGAAAGTGTATCCAAATAGTGCACACCTAAGTTAATCAACAACTACGGTAATGTGCGAGATGTGAGATTTTTGTAATCTTTCATGGCATTTGAGTGTCCAACATGCTGAAAATTCATGTGAAAATAAATGCTTTGAGATGACGCAAGTACATATTATTTTCTTAATAATGGAAATGAAATCACCAGAATCATAAACAATGCGTATCCGGAATCATGATTCAAGATCTCAAAAGCATGATCAAGAACCATGGCCCTAGTAATCCGACTGGAATCATAAACGATGCGCACTCAGAATCATGATTTCAGTTCCTAAAAAAACATGATTTAGCTTCATGGTCCTAGTAAACTGACCAGGATCATAAGCAATGCACACCAGATATGATGATCCCAAGTCTCAATGCCATGATTTAAATTCATGGTTCTATCGAAAACATAACGCATTGGTTGCGTTACGGGCAAACGACTCATGATACTGAATCATGGTGTATTTTCATAAAAAGAAAAAACACTAGGCCCTTTATATTATGATTCATAATTATGATTTTGGGATACCCATGCAGTAAGAAACCTAGCACGAATACCTTAAAGATTCCTGCAAAAATCTGACAGAATACCATGAGGAATCCCTGAAGAAATCCTAGCTGAAACCGGTAAAGTGATCCTTCAGGAAATCCCAGAAAGAGTATTTGAAGAAGGAATTCCAGCAGTAATCCCAGAAGAAATGCCGACTAGAATAACTGGAAAATTCCTGTCAAGAGTTTCTAAAGCAATCCCGGCAGATATCCCTAAAGGATTCCCTACAGGAATGCTGAGAAGAATAGGTATCTGGAAGAATCCTGAGAGTAATCCCGGCTGAAAACTATGCGGGCGTCTCTACGAAATCATTAAATAAATCCCGGGACTGAAGAAATCCTGAGAAGAATCCCTGAAAAATCGGAAGGAATATTTCAAGGAATACCAGCAGAAATTCCGGCACGAATTCCGGCAGAATTGAATAATAGCGCAAAGAATACTTTCAGGAGTTTCTTATGCGATCTTCGACTAAAATCCCTAAAAGAATCCCGTAGAGAATATCTGATGAAAGCTTTAGGGGAAGCACGGCAGAAATCCTGGCAGGAAGCTGAGCAGGAAGGAATTCTTGAGGAATTTTTGAAGGAATCTCATCAGGAATTCCCGCATCCCCCAGGAAAAGAATCCCCCAGAATTGAATGTAGAAATCTTATCAGAAATCTGTATTCTTTCATATTCCTTTTCTGGAGGAATCCCAACAGAAATGTAAAATCCCAATACAAATCCGCCAAACAGGCAGATAGACATACAGACTAATACACGCAGAAAAATAAATTGTAAACCCAAATAAATTCTAGTTCAAATCAACCGATTTTTCAGTTTACTATAGCGACAAACTGATTTCTAGTTTAAACTGAACTGTTCTATTGTTTGATAATACAAATATTTTCATTTGTCGAAATTTTTGACAGTTTGTTAAGGCTCAAGCATCCGTCATCATTTTTCGGAAAATAAAAAGCAGTTTTCTCGCTGCAAATCAAAACAAGGATCATGAAAATATATTCACTGCATTATATTCCTCATGTGGAGTACAGTGAATATATTTTCATAGCAAAAACTTTTGTTTTGAACGAAAAAACTGCTTTCAAATGTTTGATGATAACGATGATTTCAATGACGAAAAGTTCAACGTTAAAACAAACAGAGATACGGTATTTTCAACATGAAATAATGGATTGATTCAAACGACTGCATTTTTGCCACTAACAAACCCGGAATGTGATTGTGTTGGTGACGGCAGCAACTGCGGCAGCTCGGAAATCTATTTTTACACCGTCGGTAAGCGGATGGAGAGGAGAACGACTAAAAAAAGATAAAAAAGGCGAAACCAACCAACTTTTGTGGATGCTGTCGTGAGTACCTGCGCGTTATCTACCACGGCCAAAACTGCACTTGGAAGTTGGCGTGATGGATTTGCTACACCTTCTTCGTTGTGGGGATGTTGGGGTAAGCATTGAGATGTGTGAGTGCTTTCGGACCATGTTTATGGTTTTTATTTTGTTGAAACAAATGAAATTTTTGACATTATATGAAATGATGGTAATCGGTTGTTTTTAAGGACTGTATCGGAAATTAACTATAAACATTCAAAATGCTCTATCTCGACGCACGGTTGGTATTTTCATTCCGGTTCTTCTATGAAATCTTCACAATATAGTTACGTTTAGAACAGCTTGAAGAAATTTGGAAAATGTTTAGAATTATTGAAAATATGGTTCTAAGAGTATACCACACAAAATAACAATCTGTACAAACTGCATTATTTTTAATTTTTTTTAACGTTTCAAATATTTTTTGCGAAAAAAAATTCTACGGGGAAAAATCTGGAAAATAATGATTATTACTCGCAGTCATGTACACAATACATATCACTTAAAACAGACTTTAAAAATTCTTATTTTGGATAGAAAAACCTCCAACATTAAGAATATGGACTATCCCAAAAAACACCTACTTTTTGGTCGAACTTTGACGCTCTGTTTTAAATATCTTTAGAGGTTATAAAATTCCGTTCTCTGGAAAAACTACCTCTTCAATAGATTTAAATACATACCCAATCGAAAAAAATGCAAATTTTCAACTTTATGTATTTCTAATTTGCGTAATCGTTCTTTGAAGACGCATAAAAAAAAGAGTTCCTCGAAAAATGGCCTTTTTCCATTTTTAAGAATTGCCCTAAACTCCGGAGGGAATTTTTCTTGATAAAAATAATTTTCCTATATCATGAGCATTCTGGAGAAGAATATATTTGCGCAAAAATAAGAGAACAAATTGAATATTTTCCCACAGTATTCGCAATTTGAAATTTTTAAGAGGTGTCCAAAATTTTAAAAACATGTGTGCGATCTTTGAGATAAAAGTCCAAGTTAAATGATTATTTTTTGAAAATCAGAACTGCCATTCTTTATTTAAGAGATTTATATAGTATCTCCAAAAATAAAGTTTTGTTTATTTCGAACAGATTATTTTTCAGGCAATTGTGAACGTTTATAATTAATTTCCGATACAGTCCTTATCGATAAACTCTAAATGAAAACAAAGAAATATAACTTTGGAATAACTAAATTCTCAATTTGAAAATCAACCATGCGTTTTATTGTTTTAAACAGGCGTCATTTTCCTGCGTGTAGATAGACAGATCGAGTCTATTCTAAAAGTAATAATTACTTTAAGGACAAGGTATTTGGAGTACATTGCTCAAAATTTCTAGAGCACCGTTTTCTCGAACCGTTGAACGGATTTGGATGAAAATGCATCACGCTGTTGACAACCACTGAATAATTAGCGTGATGCAGTTTCATCTAAATCCGTTCAACGATTCGAAAAAACGGTGCTCTAGAAATTTTGAGCTATGTACTCCAAATACCTTGTCCTTAACGAACTTAGCTTGGTCAGATAAAGATAGTTGCAAGAAACGCCAAATTGAATTGTTTTATTGAGCTGTGAAACTGACAAATCAAAAACTCTTACAACTGCGTCATCTTGTGAGGTGATTTTCAACTAGATATCAATTGAATAGAAGGTTTTATTTCAGAGAATTAAATTTATTCCACACTGGAAATGAAGCTCATGAATCGTGACAATGTGTAATCTTTCAGAAACATTTGCGTCACGTATTGATCCAGTCACAAAGTATATTGTTAACTCTGAACAAGATATGAATGTGATGAATAACTTCTCAGGGGACAGTATTCTAAAATTTTTCGTAATTCTGGAGATATTAACGGTTACAGGACTATCCCATAAATAGGGCGCTGGGCGGATATGGGTTAATGATTCACTCTACACTCTAGTGTTCATAAAACTCACTTGCTCAATTCTACTGGATGGTCAACCTTGAATCATATGCTTTTATTCTCAATTAGATATCTTTCCTTGTCTGAAATCATCGAAAAGCTAATTGTGTTTACATAGAGGAGTTGAAAATCGACTCAATCAATTGTGGCGCAACTGATTTTTCAGCTCGAGATTTGTCCGAATAACAAATCGCAGAATCCATCAACTTAGCCTCCAAATGTATGCGTACTAGGGTGGTTCATCGCTGTCGTGTACAGCAAAGATGTCCTATGTTCTATGGGAATCTTCGTTAACATAGGTCAACTATGCTGCACACGGCAGAACGTTGTACTGTTGTATTGTTCACATTCAATCAGATAGAGGGTTTCCAAAATCCAATTTTTAAGCCTTGCATTGCGATTTCCGAACGGTAACTTCGAGTCGGTAAACACTGCAACTCTGGTGAAGCTCTATCATCAAACGGTTTCGACTTTGGGTTAGCAATAATTGATTATTCACGAGTTGAAAAGTACGCAACAAATTCAGCTTCCGTTTTGTCTGCAACAAAAAATTTCGAGATCATGTCATTATCTGTTACCAGTAGGGATAAAGAGTAATCGTCGCACCTTCTTTGTTGCTTGTTTTGTGCCTCTTTTGTCTGACAATTCTCTTCACTGCACTAAAATATTGTATAATCGTAAAGAACAAAAAAGCTAAATCTAGTAAAAGGATCACAATGACCCACCCTAATGTGTACATGTGATTCACCATGCAACTCCGTTACCTATCTGCTGCTCTCTCGGACTTGAAGAGGTACGCTGGATGCGGGCGATACCGGAAACGAGTCGGAAAAACAAAAAAAAAATCCAAACAAAACAGACGCGCAGATGTAACCCAACGTATACTGCGTTCAAACCGTAAGAATACGGCAGTTGAGCAGCGGTGATCCATCATCCCATAACATTTTGCGCATTTTCTTTTGCAATAAAGCGAAATGACGACAAAATTTATTGTCTCTTTTGAGCGATGGATGGATTCCATCCAGCAAACAGTGCTGATCCGCGTTGTATGCACTCCTAAGCATCAAAGCAGCCCAAGCGAAATGTGTTGTTTCTTTTTGTTTCAAACCGAAGATCCAAGTTGGCTGACTGGTCGTCGGTCGATCGGTTCGGTTCGGTAGTGCTACTGTGCATACACGTGAAAATGATTGATCCGCGGGGTAGAAGAAGGGAAAAGCCGCACTTTGCACCGGCGATGGAACCATGTGTGATCGTTGCTTTATTTCACCCGGACTCTTTTCTTCTCTTTTAATCTTTCGCACTCGCGCGCGCACACGCTGGATATACCTACTTACTGCGCGGGTTTAGGTTTTGTTCTTCTCGCTGGGGCCTTCAGTTGGTGGTAAACATATTTACTTAAGTAGATTGATTATAACAATAAATTAAGTTTATTTCTGTTTCGTTGTAACTAGTGGTTTTTGAAGTTGCCTACTGCTCTTTGGATGATTTGAGAGACTTTCAGCGGTGTACTCAGACAGTATAGTCTATACTAGAGTTAAGTATAGTGCCCTACAGAAACAGCTTCCTGATTGCGATTAAGGTGAAAGGGTGCCTGGAGTATGGGCCCGGTGGTGTCTGAACCTGTTATTTCAGTATTCAGAAGTATTTGGAAGCACTCGAACGCTCGATTGAGGAGCGGATCGTGTGAGTGTTTTGTTCTTTCGGTTGGTGATGGAGATTGAAGAGGAGCAATCCGTGATCGCAATGTGATCGATTCGCTGGCCGGCCAGTGTGTCTGGCGCGGATTGAAACGAGTCAAGATTTATTTGTATAGCTCGGCTTGCTTCGTTCTTCCTTGCTCACTTAATCATTCGCAACATGCGGGGCTGACTGCGGCGATTGTTAGTTGAATAGAATGCGCGCACTACTTTGAGCAGATGATTGATTGAAGCGGCTTTTCGAGTTCTTAGCTGATGGACTATCATCAGTTATGGTGCGTTGCAATTGGATGCAATTGATTTGAAATAGTGGTATAATAAGTCTTAGATACTGTTGAGGTTAATTTACATATGCTATCAAAACTTTTGTAGTGACTTTTTCATGAAGTTATTATGCTTCGCACTGGAATCAACAATATGTGGGAGTCCAGCTTTGTAGTAGTAAGAACAGCAGCGTGGGAGCTTGTAGGTACTGCTCAAAGACGACCAAGAAACGATTTAGGGGCGTTTCAAGGGGTCCCAGGGGGTTTCAGGGAGCCTTTGGGGTGCTTCAAGGGGCATTTCATGGAGTTTAAGGGGTTTTAACATTTCAAAGGGGTCACAGAGGGTTTCAGAAGTACGGGGAGATTTTGGAAGATCTTGGGGGCGTTTAAGATGATCTCAGAGCCGTATCAGACGATTTCAGGGGGCTCCAGGGGAATGCAGAGGGTCTCAGAGACGCTATAGGGTTTCGAGGAGTTTCAGCCCAACTGACAATGATAGCTGAACAATAGCTTATTCAACCAAAATGGGTCGTCTCAGTGGCGTTTCAGGGATGTGTCAGGGGCGTTTCAGAGGGTCCCAAGGGGTTTAGGGGCATATCAGGAGCTATCAGGTGCGTTTCAAGATCCCTGAACCCCCTAAACCAGCGCCCCTGAGACCCCATGGATCTACCCTTGGAACCCTCTGAGACCCTTTGAAGCATCTCAAAAGCTGCCTTTAGGCCTTAGCCCCTCAGACCCCTGAAACAACACTGAGATCCCCTGAAATGCCCTTGAAACCTCGTGATTCCTCCAGAAACTTCCTGAGACCCCCTTGAAATGCCTCTGATATCACCTAGTAGCCCTTGAAACTCCCAAAAAACCCTCTGACATCCCTGAAACGCCCCTGAGACCCTTTGAAGCGTTTCTGAAGCCCCTTCGAACCCTCGGAGACCGCTTGAAGTGCCCTCGAGGACCTTTGGAATCCCCTGAGACCAGCTGAAACGCCCGAAACCCCATTAGCCCTCCCCCCTTCGAGGCCTCTGAAACCCCCTGAGATTGCCCTGAGATCTCCTTAACCCTTTGGAGTCGGAGGGTTCAACATAGAAACGGCTGTATAAATTCACCCATTCGATAAAATATAATACTGTCTTCGGCAAAGTTGCTGCAAATTGAGCCTTCTATTAGGGGAAAAACGGGCATATTTGAATTGAAGGCCTTCATTGACAACCTAGAACATCCTGAACACCAAGAAATTTGGAAAAACGAAATAATTGACATACCAGTTGATCAAAATGCTGAACTTGGATGTGGGATACGTTTATATGTATTCATTTAAACCTTGTCAGTTTCAAAGGGGCTTTTCCCTCTTTCAAAATCATAAGCTAAATAAACAACAACAACAACAACAACAACCCTTGTCAGGAATATCAAGAGGTGTGTTATATTCTGAGATGTTCTAGGTGTTCCAAGCAGTCCTACAGTGAAGTCCTTGAAATCTACAAGAATAATTTTATGTATTTTGCCACAAATGATAGCATTGCATAACCTACTGGGATCCGTGAAGCTCTTGACATCTACAATGTCATTTATAGACACTATAGAGATATTCCAGGTCACCCAAACTATGAATCTTTGAGTTCATAACTTCAGGTCTACACTCGTACATGAGCCATATCTGTTATACTGAGTAACGTTGCATAATCAACCGCAGTTATTGGAGTAATCTGAAGTCTACTAGGGTATTACAAATCTTCGGGACATTCAGGATCGTCCAAACTGTTCTATACAGAAGCCCTTCAAATCTACAAGAATAACTGTATGTGTTTTAATAATAGTATTGCATAATCTGCTGGGATCCGCGAAGCTCTTGAAATCTTAAATGTCACTTAGAGACACTACAAGGATATTCCAGGTCAGCCAAACTACCCTGGAGTTCAAGACTTCAGGTCTACACTCATAACAACAGCCGTATGAGCTATACTGAGTACCGTTACTGGACCAATCTGAAGTCTTCTTGTTTATTATAAACGTTTGGGACATTCAGGTTTGTCCAAACTGTTCTTCAATGAAGTCCTTCAAATCCACAAGAAAAACTTTTTGCGTTTTCACCATAAATAATAGCTCACCATAATCTGCTGAGATCCGTGAAGCTTTTGAAATCTCAAATGTCATTTAGAGATACTATGAGAATATTCCAGGTAAGCCAAACTATCTTGGAGATCAAAACTTCAGGTCTACACTCGTAACATCAGCTATATCTGACATACTGAGTAATGTTTCATAATCAATCGCGGTGACTGGACCAACCTGAAGTCTACATATATATTATTATGAACCTTTGGGACAATGAGAGCCGTCCAAACTATCCTGAAGTTCAGCTCTCAGTTTTGAGATATTCCAGATCAACAACACCACTCCGGAGACCATAGCTTCAGGTCTACACTTGTGATAATAGCTTTTGCCACTACGTTAAGTAGTTTTACATAATCCACTGTATACTTACCAAAGTAGTTAGAGGAACAATCAGCGTTGTTATATATTTTTAGGATATCATGGGCTTCCTTACTGTTATGAAGCTTAGTTGATAAACACAACCACTGTGACATGAGGCGATTTTGTTTCAGATAGTAATGTTACACAATATTTTTTGATAATTCAACTATGTCGTGGTCTCAGGTTGTGTAGCTCCAGTAAGTATAATAGATTATGCAACATATCTCTATATAGCCAAAACAGAAACATCAATTGCTGTAGATGCTAGGCTAGATATTAAACATCGTAATACTTTGGATGGCCCCGACGGATCTTATGATGTCCATTGAACATTCAGAAGATTCATTGTACATTATAGATTACAAATCACTTTGTATAATGAAGGAAAATTATACAAATAAGCTTTGTATAATGAAGGAAGCTACCGTTACACCCGTAGACATTAGAGTGTAATCTCAAGAACGGTTTGGATGACCTATTTGCAGAAGACTTGCTGGACATTATGGATAATGAATCGTAGCTTTGTATACTGAAATAAATTACCGTTACACCCGTAGATTTTAGGATCTAAACTCAAGAACAATTTGGATGACCTTGGATATTCCGACTGATACGATACTCTCTATTAACCTTTCAGAAGACTTACTGAACATGATAGATTACAAATCGTAGCTTTGTATACTGAAAAAGTTACCGTTACACCCGTAGAATTTAGGATCCACACTCAAGAATAGTTTGGATGACCTAGAATATCCCAACAGATCTGATACTGTCTATTGAATTTTCAGAAGAATCACTGGACATGATAGATTACAAATAGGTGCTTTGTATAATGAAAGAATATATCGGATCTAAACTCAAGAATAGTTCGGATGACATAAGATATTCAGAAAAATGAAATTCTACATGATTTCTACCCTATTTATACTATTGAGCAACAATACCACAGAAAAAAACTTAGAAAAAGTTCCATTATAACTCTTGCAAAAAATCCGGCTTCGAAGGGTTAAACGTCCCTGAGTTCTCCTGATGCCCCCTGAATCCCATGAACCGAATCTGAGATCCTCTGGAACTTCCCTGGAACCCCCTGAGAAGCGTCTTTAAGGCTACCTGGAAGTCTCTTGAAAAGTTGCTAAAACTCACTGAAGCGCCTTCAAGGGTCAAGGGTCTCAACCTGGAGCCTCATTGAAACGCCTCTGAGCTATTCTGGTGTCCCCTAAAACTCCCTCAAACGACTTTGAGGAGACCCCTTGAAGTACCTGTGAGGCCATATAAACCCTCCTGAGACGCCCTGAAGTGCCCTTGAAACCCTCTGAAACATCCCTGAAACCCGTTGGGACCGCCTTAACGCGCCCTGAGATCTCCTGGGCGTTGAAACACCTCTGCAACCTCCCTTTGCTCTCCCCTATAAACGTGCCCTGGCCGCCGATACCATAGTTACCGTCATTACCCCGAAATTCAACTGAAGTGCCAACAAACCTGTCGAAACGCTCTTCGAAGGCTTCTGAAATCTCCTGAAACAACCCCCTGATACGCCCCCGAAGCCCCTTGGAACCCCCTTCCTTTGGGCTCCCGGATGCTGGAAGAACAAAAGGCTTAGACAATATTCAGTTTTAAATGGGAGAGGCCAACACCTCCGTGGCATGTTTACGGTTGAAGAGGACCAAAGAGCACTCAAAGTGGAGCGGAGCTGATGTGATGGTTAAAGTACGTGACTATCACGCCGAGAACCTGGGATCGAATCCCACTCCCGAAAAACTCACAAAATGTGAGTGCAATCTTCGGAAGGCAAAGTAAAGCGTGGGTCCCGAGTTTTTTTTTTTTATACATATTAATGTGTATTTTAACATCTAGGGGGTCCCGAGATGAACTAGCCTAGGACTAAAGATCTAGGTCATGCAGATTTTAAAAAGTGCACTCAACGTTCAGGGGTTCTGGAAGCGATTGGCCCAGGACCGAGTTCAGTGAAGAAGAAAGCTTTATTCGGTGTAGATCCAAGTAGTATACAAGTTTCCAAGCAAGTATCCAAGTAAGTAGATTTGCATTAGTGTTCGTGACTCTTATTCTTGGCGTAGGGACAAAAAAGCCTGCTTTTCAGTTTAGTGTTCTGTGAACACGAATCTAGCAAAAATCGCGATTTAATGATACAATTCAAAATGGCGTCTAAATCCAAGATGGCTGCCAAACAAAATTTCAACTCCAAATGATCGGTCTAAATAAAAAATCATCATTTTTGTCACCTTGACAGCCCCTTGGTAAGCAAGGGGTCCATGAATATGAACCAACTAAAGCCATTTTTATGCATTATTATCACTGTTCTGGCATCACGGCGCCGCATCACGTTTGATTGTATTGATAGTGTGAAAATGCGTATGATGTTATGACAGTTGAGCAAACAGTTTGGTAGAATCGCAACGTGGAAATAAGTGGGGTTGAATTTGCCACTATTAATTGAGGTAATAATTTAATTTTAATTGATATCTAATGAATTATATAAATAATTATACGACTCTAATAGCTTTGCACATCGAGTCGACAAAACCGCCTTTAAGGACAGAGTTTGTGAGCGAGAATTTAGCGGAGAAGACTATGTAAGATAACCTGTTTTGTATCATGTAACATAAATAATAAATGAATTGGATTTTTTCAGCTTTGAGCTGCTGCTACAAAAACGCACTGCTGCGAAGTCTATAATACAGTCCGAACATTCTCAAAGATAGCCACTCATTATGTCCGATAAAGGTGAGCGCTATGATTGTCGATCGTGTGACCGACCAAACTCAGCTGATATCGGGATGGTTGCTTGTGATGAATGTTCCACCTGGCACCATTACTCATGTGTCGGCGTGTCTCCGGGAGTTGAAACACGCCCATGGCGTTGCAACAAGTGTGCTATTGCATCTACATTAGCATCGACGTCTAAAGAACAACGCCGGCGAGATGGACCCGATTCGTTGACACCTCCTAACCCTCCTAAGGAGGTCGCAAACCGTGACTCTCGTAGCGTTCATAATCAGGTGGATGGTAACAAATCGTTGGATGGAAGAACTAATGCATCCGGTACTTCCAGTGTTCGTTCCCGAGCACGTCTAGCCCTACTGCGATTAGAAAACGAGCGTCTATTGGAACAGTCCAGGTTGGAAGAAGAACGTTTACGACTCGAGGATGAACGAATCCAGAGGGAGAAGGAGAGGGCGCTTCGTGCAAAGGAAATTGCGGCTATGGAAAAGTACTTGCAGGAAAAGCTCGAATTGGAAGAAATCATAAATGACGATAGTAGTTCCAAGGCAAGTAGCTCTAATGCTAGCGGTGGCACTAAAGCCAAACAAACCAAGGCTTGGCTGATAGACCAACACATGCAGTCTGATTCCAACATGAACAGCAGATGCGTTGAGCCACCAATAGGCAGCTTCCCACCCGGATCGTTTGCACCTGTACCCGAGGTACCGGAAGCTAGAGCCCTAATGATCGACCAGTCGGTCCACGGGGTGGGGCCTAGTGCAAATCAGCTGGCTGCGAGACAGATATGGCCCAGAAAGCTTCCTACGTTCTCCGGAGATCCAAGTGAGTGGCCCATATTCTATAGCAGTTTTGAAACTGCTAACATGGCCTGCGGGTTTTCGAATGTCGAAAATATCATCCGATTGCAAGAGTGTTTGCGAGGACCAGCAAGGGAAGCCGTCGTTACCAAATTGATGTTTCCGCAGAGTGTGCCGATGATCATAGAAACATTAAAGCGCTTATACGGAAGACCTGAGCTTTTAATCAAGACTTTGCTTGCGAAAGTTCGAAGTGTAGAAGCTCCTAAACCAGAAAGACTCGATACGTTGATGAACTTTGGAATGGCTGTGCAGCAGTTGTGCGATAGTCTGGAAGCAGCGAACCTAAAGGCACACCTTTCTAACCCAGCGCTACTCGACGAGCTAGTGGATAAACTTCCTGCAGCGATCAAACTAGACTGGGTTAGACACAAGCGAGCATTTCCAGATCCAACGTTAAAGGAGTTTGGAGGCTTCATGACAGCACTTGTTGAAGACGCCAGCGAAGTTACAACATTGTTGCAACCGAGAACGGATGTCAATAAGCAGGAAAAGGGGAAATCACGCGAACGAGGTCATCTGAACACCCACATTTTCAATGAGCTTGATTCACAGGATGGCATCGACAGGAAGCCTTGCCCAATATGCGAGCGTACTGACCACCGTGTTAGAAATTGCGAAAAGTTTCGACAGATGGATGTCCAATCACGAATTGCAGCCGCCGAAAGATGGAAGCTCTGCGAGGTGTGTTTATTTGACCATGGACGTTGGAAGTGTAGATCCAGATTTCATTGCACTGTTGGTAGTTGCCGCTCAAGACATCATCCGCTGTTACATCGCCCGATATCACCTGCTGAAGTCCAAGCAGACTGCCATACCCATGGTAAAGTAGGAAAATCAGTACTTTTCAGAGTTGTGCCGGTCACGTTATACAACGGGGATAGGTACGTCGATACGTATGCCTTCCTCGATGAAGGCTCCTCTTTCACCCTGATAGAATCCAGCGTTTCGCGTAGTCTTGGACTGGAAGGAAAATTGGAACCATTAGAAATGAGATGGACGTCAAATGTGGTTCGAAATGAAAAGGACTCTCGGCTAGTGGACGTTGAAATTGCTGGTCGAGGAAAGCAGGAGCGACACCTACTCAAAGAAGCCCATACGATCAATGGTTTGAATCTCCCTAGACAAAGCTTATCATTTGAGGATTTGAGCAAATGCTTCCATCATCTGCAAAACGTCCCAGTATCGTCCTATGCAAATGCAGTTCCAAAACTACTGATTGGTTTGCAAAATTTGGAGTTATTGGCACCTATAGAAAGCAAGATCGGTCAACCTGGCGACCCGATCGCGGTGCGTAGCGTCTTGGGTTGGGCTATCTACGGCCCGGGTGGAAAAGTAATGCAGAATCACTTGAACCATCACAATTGCAAATGCCCTGCTGATGACGAATTGAACGAAATGGTTCGGCAACGGTTTGTTCTTGAGGATGTAGGAGTGTCACCGACGCTATTGCCCGAACCTGCTGAAGAAAGAAGAGCTAGAAGGATGTTGGAAATGACGACCAGACGAGTGGGTGACCGATTTGAAACAGGTCTTTTGTGGAAGACCGACGAAATCAAGTTTCCTGATAGTCGAGCCATGGCCTTGCAAAGGATGAAGTGCTTGGAAACCAAATTAGCGAAAGACCCCGAATTGAAGGCCAATGTACAACAACAAATTCAACAGTATGTCCAAAAATCGTATGCACATAAAGCAACGGAGAAAGAACTTGCGGAAGCGGATCCAAACCGAGTCTGGTACCTCCCATTGAACGTCGTGCATCATCCTCGGAAGCCGAATAAAAAGCGACTAGTGTGGGACGCAGCCGCTCGAGTAGATGGTGTGTCTTTAAATTCCCAACTCTTGAAAGGTCCGGATCTGCTCGTATCACTTCCCTCTGTAATCTGCAAATTTCGAGAACGGCGCATTGGCTTTGGAGGCGATATTCGGGAAATGTTCCACCAAATCCGCATTAGGACGGTGGACAAACACTCCCAAAGATTCTTCTTCCGCTTCAACCTCAATCAACCACCAGACGTTTACGTGATGGACGTTGCGACGTTTGGAGCGACGTGTTCGCCTTGCTCTGCTCAGCACGTTCTGAAGGTCAACGCTGAAGAGCACGCGAACCTTTTTCCTGAAGCTGCGAAGGCAATTGTGGACAAGACCTATATGGACGATTATTACGATAGTGCAGATACCACAGACGAAGCAGTAGCTCGTGCGTTACAAGTGAGGGACATTCATAAAAACGGGGGATTCGAAATGAGGAATTGGTCGAGTAATAGTCCCGAAGTGTTGCTGAAATTAGGACAAACCGTTGAACCCCCAGGACCTTCGTTTGTCTGTGATAAAAGCGACGGATGGGAAAGGGTGCTGGGAATGATGTGGGACCCTGTTAAAGACGTCTTTGTGTTCTCTACCGATCTCCGAGGGGAACTGGCTGCTTACATTGCTGGAGATAAAAGACCAACAAAACGAATGGCTCTGCGGTGCATTATGAGTCTCTTCGATCCATTGGGACTCCTTGCACCGTACTTGGTGCACGGAAGGATGCTGCTTCAAGACGTCTGGCGTTCAGGTGTATCATGGGATGAAGAGGTGCAAGATGAAGAATTCGCAAAATGGAGACGCTGGACTGAACTTCTGAAGGGGATCGGCCAACTGGAGATTCCGCGTCACTACTTTAGCCGTGCAAGACAGGATGCCTGTAGAACTTTACAACTACACGTATTTACCGATGCTAGCGAAGCGGGGTACGGCTGTGCTGCATATTTCCGGATACTCGATGGCAGCAATGTAACATGTACTCTGGTGATGGCAAGAAGTAAAGTGGCTCCGCTGAAGCACCAATCTATCCCGAGAATGGAGTTACAAGCTGCACTTTTGGGAGCACGCCTTGTGCAGAATGTTTGCGAAAATCATACAATTCAAGTCAATGATCGGTTCGTGTGGACGGATTCAACTACGGTACTTTCATGGATTCGATCGGATCATAGAAGATACATGCAGTATGTGGCTCATCGTGTAGGAGAGATCCAGTCGTTGACCGAGCCTAAGAATTGGAGATGGGTTCCCACAAAGGACAACGTAGCGGATGCCTTAACAAAGTGGGGTAAAGACACCGAACCAACTTCGCATGGCAGGTGGTTCAATGGTCCATTGTTTCTTAACCAACCCGAGGTCGATTGGCCACCGCAGAAAGCAATTCCGTTAAACACCGGGGAAGAACTTCGGGCCCGTTATGCACTTATCCACGTACCAGTACCTGAACCGTTCATAGATGTCGAACGAATTTCTAAATGGAAGATTCTTGTTCGTACAATGGCCCAAGTTCTTCGATTTGTTTCCAATTGTCGTCTGCGAGTTGAGGGCAAACCAGCGGAAACGGTAGAAGCGACATCCTTACAACAACGATACCTGAAATGTCTAACACCAACGGTTAGAGTTCCGCTGCAGCAGAGCGAATACTTAAAAGCGGAACAGTTACTTTGGCGTATAGCACAGGCCGAATGTTTTCCGGATGAGGTGAAGATCTTGACTCATAACCGAGATTTGCCGCTACAGCAATGGAAGAAAATCGACAGAGCGAGTAAAATATACAAATCTTCTCCATTCATCGACGAATTTGGAGTAATGAGAGTTGACGGTAGGACGACTAATGCGAAATATCTACCGTTTGATTGTCGTTTCCCCGTGATATTACCAAAGGACCATCTCATAACGACTCGTCTGGTGGAACATTACCATCGCATCTGTGGGCATACGAATAAGGAAGCCGTTGTAAACGAAATTCGTCAGCGGTTCGATATTTCTCATCTACGCGCTGTGGTGGACCGAGTAGCCCAGGACTGCATGTGGTGCAAGATTAAATCGAGCAAGCCACATTTCCCGCGGATGGCGCCCCTACCCGAACAACGTCTTACTGCATATGTTCGTCCATTCAGCTATGTCGGAATAGATTACATGGGTCCGTTGGAAGTGACCGTTGGGCGACACAAAGAGAAGCGATATGTCGCGGTATTCACCTGTCTAGTTGTCCGCGCTATCCATCTAGAAATCGCCTTTGATCTATCCACGGACTCCTGCATAATGGCAATCAAACGCTTTGTTCGAAAGCGAGGGTCGCCGCTCGAAATATTCTCCGATAACGGGACCAATTTCGTTGGCGCAAGTCGTCAGCTAAAAGAGCAAATCCAACGAATCAATGAATCATGTGCAGAAACTTTTACCGATGCTCATACGAAATGGTCGTTCAACCCCCCGTCGGCGCCACACATGGGGGGTGTGTGGGAACGGATGGTGCGCAGCGTTAAGGACGGAATGAAGGCAATTGACGATGGACGTAAACTCACCGATGAAGTCTTGCTGACAGTTTTAGCAGAAGTTGAAGGATTCGTAAATGCCCGTCCATTAACTTACATGCCTGTAGATAGAGAAAATCTGGAGGCGATAACGCCCAATCATTTTTTGATTGGAGGATCATCACCAAGTCATGAACCGCTAAGGATGTCGACGGATCTCGGCGCTATGTTGCGAAGCAGCTACCTACGGAGTCAGTACATAGCCGATAAAGTATGGAGCAGATGGCTAAAAGAGTATCTACCTACAATCAACAAACGCTCTAAATGGATCGATGATGTTCGAGCAGTTCAAGTAGGGGACCTGGTGTATGTTGTCGAAGGCGACAGAAGGACTTGGACCCGCGGAAGGATTGAGGAGCTCATAACCGCGAAAGATGGACGGGTCCGGCAAGTGATCGTACGTACCGCATCTGGGCTATTAAGACGGCCAGTGGTGAAGTTGGCGCTTATGGAGATAGGAAAGACTCGTGAACCCGAGGAAGAGCAAGATGATCTTCACTTGGATCCACGGGGTGGGGGATGTTCTGGCATCACGGCGCCGCATCACGTTTGATTGTATTGATAGTGTGAAAATGCGTATGATGTTATGACAGTTGAGCAAACAGTTTGGTAGAATCGCAACGTGGAAATAAGTGGGGTTGAATTTGCCACTATTAATTGAGGTAATAATTTAATTTTAATTGATATCTAATGAATTATATAAATAATTATACGACTCTAATAGCTTTGCACATCGAGTCGACAAAACCGCCTTTAAGGACAGAGTTTGTGAGCGAGAATTTAGCGGAGAAGACTATGTAAGATAACCTGTTTTGTATCATGTAACATAAATAATAAATGAATTGGATTTTTTCAGCTTTGAGCTGCTGCTACAAAAACGCACTGCTGCGAAGTCTATAATACAGTCCGAACAATCACTTTCTAGCGAATAAGTGCGATTTTTTTTGTAAATACCAGGCTATATGTAAATGGCGGCCTGGTTTCTGTGAGAATAACACAAGAGGCCCCTTACACAAGCACAGTAGACGCTCGCTTGGTTCAAACGCTTTGACTGCAATGCGATGTTTTTCAACTGAAAGTTCGATATCTGCAACAGTTTTGCAGTTATTGCACCGCTATCCGTCAAAATAAAACGTCAACAGCAATGCGATTATCGAACGTCTACTGTAATGCTGTCAAAAATATGAATAGCACCAAACGAATAGTTTATAGTCACACATTTCGCACTGCATTCAAATTATTCTAAATTATCTTCCAACTGAATTCCACAGTATAATGGAGTCTAAAAATACCATTTTCATGAAACACAAAAGTGAAAACCGAGTACCTTCGCGGCATTTATGATTGTCAGTGCGTACGACAAACACAGTGGAAAACTTAATTGTCAATCGTAAACAAGCAGATAATTGCAGCATTTACGGGCGTGACCCGTAAAAGCGATCATAAACGTCACGTATTACTTATTGCGGGCTTTTACAAATTTCAGTTTGCAAACAATGTATGCTTTGATGAAAATAGACGCCATCAGCTAGATGCGCTAGTTTTGCCGCAGAACCCTCTCGTGTGCACAGTCAGTGGAAGCACTTTTCTATTAATTGTTTGAGTTTCCATTACGTTTTCCCTTTTATAATTAAAATCCAACGCATTAGAATAGCTTTCATAAAATAACCGGCATTGATGGAATCTAACCACATTCATCCAATTCATGCGATTGAATTGATAAACCATTATTCATCGTGGCCCCCTCGATGAGAGTACATCCACTCGTACAATCAATTAGCCGTAATCAATAAAGGCTTTTTTTTTTCATTCCACAAACCTTTTCATTTTCCATTAGGTAAAATGCCGGGTTCAGGCTGGGTGACCACAAAAATAAATCACGTGTACTTCCGCGGATTGTTTAAAAAGCGTGTCAAACACGTACGTTAACAATAATTGATAGCACAATCGCAGTAGGCAAAGCTCGATGAAACCTACAATCAGAGATGGCGGAGGTGATTACTGATAACAATCACTTTCACTGTGGCGTGAGGGGTTTGCATAAGGCAGGCTTTTTATTGCACCCAGAATAAACTAGAAATGTCCAACATAACATTGAAAAATTCATCCGCAATGAACAAATTTTATTAAATTATCCGTGATGAAAACTTACTTTGAAGAAGATGTAACGGTAGAACAAAAAAAGTTTGATTTTATAACAATTTTGTATCAGTAAACACAAAAGCTAAATCAACAATGAGAATTGGGCTATGGTTATTTGAACTTTACTTTATAAAGAATTCAAATCATACCTACCTTAATAATTTTAAAGTGCACCATAGTAATTTAATAAATGCATCATTAACTTCTACCAACTTTAAAGTTTTCTATTGTCGCAATAACCTTTTGCCATAACATAACCATAAGGTTAAGATGATTGAACATTTATAGAATTTCTCGAAGTATTACTAGTAGTACTAGGTGGGAAAATGTACTTTGAATGTCCAAAGCACTTCCCTTCGATTTTTATATTACGAAATAGACAAAAAATCAAAAATAACATTCAAATTACCGTGCCTATACCGAAACTCAAAAGTTGATAACCTGACTCATGAGAAATACCGGTACAATCTTCGAATGTTTTCAAAACTTTGTGGAATAAAACAGACTACAATGTTGCAATAGTACTGCACTGACTGCCCAGAACTAAGTATTCAGCACCGGCAAGCACGGAAACAAATGCTTCGCGCTAGACAAACCGGACACTAATGGGGCGCTCCTGGCTCCAACGTCACTGTGTGCCGTGCAAAGATGCTGTCTATGAAACTGCCTACATAGGATTGTGGAATGATGAAGCAACACAGAACAGGAAGACAGCTGAATCCCGCAGTTCGTCAGTCAGAGTCTGCATTCAGTCAGTGGCGTAGTAGCCTGGGAGTGCGCTGCTGCTGCTGAGATTGATGACATGGCAACTGGGTGATATTTTCGTTACTGCGATTCTCAATGTACAAATGACGGGCGACTGCGGTCAATGAATACTAGATTGTTTGGTGGCTCGTGTTTCTCATTGCGGCGATTGTATGCGATACGGGAAGTTGTTAAACTTTGAGTTATTGTGTAACGTTAGGATTCTCTACATTTTGTAGTTTGCAAATGAAAACTGATTGTGTGGAAGACGTAGTCATCGGGCCGTTTAAAATCATACAATCTCATATTCACTTTGTTTAACTAACAGACGTTCATAGAACAAGAGGTAATTCTTTCGTACAATATTATGCTGATGACTCCCTACTTATTTTCTATTGAAATTCTTTTTGAATGTTGGTTGAAATGATTTTAATTCGAATACAAGCTTAAGTAAGCTCGCCGTTCAGCGAATACTCAAAGGATAAGAAAATGTTTATAGTATACTCGTACACATGTCTAGCTTATAAAAATTGACAGAGAACGTCGGAGTTATTCTGGTGGGTCACTGGGTCAGATTCTTATAAAAAGGCTATTTTTCGGTACAAAACGTGTTTTCCATTCGCAATTGAATTCACTCTCCTCTCCTCTTCTTGGCGTAACGTCCTCACTGGGACAAAGCCTGCTTCTCAGCTTAGTGTTCAATGAGCACTTCCACAGTTATTAACTGAGAGCTTCCTCTGCCAATGACCATTTTACATGCGTATATCGTGTGGCAGGCACGAAGATACTCTATGCCCAAGGAAGTCAAGGAAATTTCCTTTACGAAAAGATCCTGGACCGACCGGGAATCGAACCCGTCACCCTCAGCATGGTCATGCTGAATACCCGTGCGTTTACCGCCTCAGCTATATGGGAATTCACTCTATTTGCATTGAAACTCAAACCTCTACCATCGAACATTGTTTATGAACAGGTGTGGAGCGTTTGGGACATTATTTCCAGAGAAACTTACTGCATACTGTATACTGGGTAGCAGTGCTGAAAAAATCATTTCGTCATATCTAAATTCAATCACCTACAGCTCATTTTAGAAGCTGAACCTGAGAATATGGTATATGAAAAACTTGTGCAGCTAGACCAGTTCTGCAAGAAAGTCACAAAAAAACCACTACTTTTCGAATATTTAAGGTAAATGTCACGGACTTCCTTCGAAAAATCCCAATGATATTCACGGTGAATATCATGTGGCATTTTTCAAAGGTAGTCCGTGACATTTACATCAAATATTCCAAAAATAGCGGTTTTTCCGTGACTTTCTTTCTGCACAAGTTTTTCATATACCATATTCTCAGGTTCAGCTTCTAACATGAGCTGTAGGTGATTGAATTTAGATATGACGAAATGAATTTTTCAGCACTGCTGGGTAGGGTGTGGCCCACACTTATACGAAAAACAAAAATTTCGAAAAGGTCTTACTTCCTGAACCAGTTGTTTTGGACTCCCAGAAGCTACATTTTAAATTTGTGCACAATCGGTCAAGCCCAAGGAGGCGCTCAACAAGCGCTGAAGTTTGTATGGGAAAACTTGGCGAAACGTATAAAGAAACCTTGAGTTTTCGATTTTTGCCGCTAGGTGACACTATAAGCGTTTAATGATCAATCCCTTTAGTATTTCTGTAGGTGACTGTATGTCAAACAACTTTGTCGAAGACCGCAAAGTGATCCGACGGCTGTGAAAAAAAGTTATACCCTAGGCAAAGTGAAGCGGAGTATTGAGATTTCATTATTGATATTATTCCTTAACGTGTACTGGAAAAGCAACAATAAAGTTTCGCCCAACCTCCGGCGTAGGATCACTTTGCGGTCTTCGACAAAGTTGTTTGGCATATAGACACCCACAAGAATACCAACGGGTTTAATTTTTGAACGCTTACAGTGCCACCTAGCGGCAAAAATCAAAAACTTAAGATTTCTGCATACATTTGGGCATATTTTGCCATATAAACTTGACCAATTTTGCTCCAATTTAGAATGTAGCTTCTGAGAGTCCAAAACAACTGGTTCAGGAGGTAAGACTTGATATTTTTCGAAATTTTTGTTTTTCATATAAGTGTGGGCCACTTTAATACTGGGGTTCACTTCCATAATCCATTTTCTCCAGTCTTAAGTATTGACTTTATCGGTATCGTTTCTTAGAAGATTTTACTCTTTATTTGGGAATTTTTGCCTTTGTGATTAATCCACCTAAAGTGCAATAGAAATTCACTTTTTTTTCATAAATGAAGATAGACTATTGGACAATTGGTATCTTTGGCAAATTTGCAGAAAAATGTATTGTTGGAACGTTTTCCGAACAAACTATTAGATATTAGCTTTATTTTAAAAATTATGTGTCAGTTTTTGTGAACGACTCCTTGAAATAGTTTTTTCGTTAGAACTTTTTTCTGGGGATTTTTGGAAATTTAGTAGTAATCAACAAAGTTATGCTTTGTAATGAAACACAACTTTCATGCTTTTTCCTTCTTGGAATGACGCTCCAAATGGAACAAAGCCTACGTCTCAACTACCAAAAGTTTCTCATTCCAAATCGATTTCCTGATGGAATGCTTGGAAAAATCTCTGGAGGCATTTTGGAGAAATTTCTGGAAGGAACGTTAGATTCCTGTATAAATGATTGCTGGAATACCTCATGCAGTTACAGCAACTAGCGTAGGTAACCTCATTCTCCTTGATACACACGGGAAAGAGCAGGATAAAAAACGAGGCAAGTTCCCCTCTTCCATCCTTCTCTTGCTTGTGTTTGATTGGGAGAGTAAATAAGAAAAGAAACTGCAAACGCTAGTAATTACAGCTGCGATTTTTTTTTCTGTTGTGATTCCTATGGCATTTCTACGAAGATTACTAAAAAAATTAATAACGTTCCCCGTGATTCCTGTTGAAAATCACGTTGAGATTTTTTTTAGGTATGCTCGCTAGTATTTATCCAAAAATACTTCTGGGATTTATTCAGAAGTTTATGATAGAATCCTCCAGGAAAATTTGCTGGGATTCCTCAAGCAAGTCCTGCTAGGAATCCTCTTGGAATTTTTAGAGGATTCATAACTACAATTCCTGAAAAAATCCTTGTTGAAAATGCTTGAATAATCCTAGCAACAGTTCCTGAAGAAATAAATTTGAGTTAAAATATCTATTGATACTCTGAGAAAAACTCTGAGGAAACTCTGAAAGTATCGCAAGAGCAATGCCCAAAGGAACCCTTTAAGAAAGCAGGCAAGTTTTTTAGGAATTCCATGAAGATTTTCCAAAAGATTTCCCTTGGATTGCCTTCAGGAATTCCTAATGCGATTCGCTAGATATCGCTGCTGTAATTGCTGAAGAAATACTTTCCAGGATTCCTCCAGGAATGCTTCCTGGGATTACTCCAGGGAGTCCACTTGCAGTTCCTCCAGGAATTCCTCCTGTGATTTGTCCAGAGATTTAAGATTTTCTTCATGAATTCTTCCAGGGATTTTTCCAAGATTTCCTGTAATAGCTATTCCGGTGGTTTCTCAAAGGACATTTTCAGATATTCAGATATTTTTCCAAGGATTCCTCTTGAGATTCCTCAATACTTTTCGACAGGGATTCATCCAAGACCTCTTCAGGCTTTATCAATAGAAATTCTTGATGGGCTTCCTCCAGCAATTGGTTCTGTAATTTATTCATGATTTTTTTTTTTTAGAAATGTAGTGTGTACAAAAAGGTAACTCACTTTTAAGGCACTTCCCATTGGCTGATTTTTGGATTATAGCTGGAATCGAGCCGGAATTTTACCGCATTGTTTGTTATTAAAAATGGTCCGGATCGGTCAAGGCGTTCCGGAGTTATGGTCATTTGAGTGATCCGGACCAGCACCGCAAGAAGTGGCCACATATAGGGTAACCTGGGGTAATACGCAACCCCGTGGCAAAACGCCCTTACGCTATTGCATTACATAAGTGAAGTTCCATTCGATACAAGTAAACTAGACGTAAAACTAAGCCAAACAAGTCCAAGAATGCAAAGAATATTCGAATGAAAAGCGTGGAAAACGATGATTTTCCACATTTGGAAAGATTGTCTAATTTGAAGCGCACACAATTTAAGCAATTGCGCGCTGATTACATTGAATAAACCTATTAACTACCATCCGCCTCCTACTCCTTCCATTTGCTGCCGTAAACAGTAAGTTGGAGCCGCCTGGTATTTTATTAGAATTCAAAGCGGAAAATGCCAGAGGTCGTATTGCCCCACCTCAAGGTGCGTTTTGCCCCCAACAGTTTTTCAGCACCCAAAACGTAACACTTTTTTAAATTGTTAATTTGATTCGGTAAAATTAATATCACGCGGACCAAAAGTTGGCGTCTTTTAGTCAAATAAGTGAACTAACTTTCAAAACGCAAGACACCCATAAAATCATCCACGTTTGCCACGTTTTCTTAGGGGGTGCATATTACCCCACGTTCCCCCCCACAACTGAACCAAGTCCCCGACCAAGCCCCTTCATGCGACACATCAAACTGCGGCGATTTTTGTAACATTCAGCATGGTTGACAAATTTTGTGATATTAACACAGGAGACCGAAAATTCTACGATGTCGGTCCAAAATCCAAAATGGCGGCTCCAAATTCAAGATGGCGGCTGTATAATGGAGTTTTAAGGCCTAAACCATGTAATATGGGTACATTTTGTATGGGGAAGATGTTTGGAGTCCAATAATGGCGACCATAATATCCAAGATGGCGCCTCCAATTCAAGATGGCGGCTGTTTAATGGAGCTTTAGGCACTAAAACCATGTAACATGGGTATATTTTGTATGGGGAAGATGTCTTGAGTCCACAAATGGCGATCTGAGTATCCAATATGGTGGTCTACAATTCAAGATGGCGGCTCCAGATTCAATATGCTGGCTGTAGACGGAGTTTTAGTCCCTAAACCATGCAATAAGGGTATATTTTGCATGGGGTACATGTCCGGTGTCCAAAAATGGCGACCTGAACATTCAAGATGGCGTTCTAAAATTCAAGATGGTGGCTTCAAATTCAAGATGGAGGCTGTTTAAAGGAGTTTTGAACCCTAAAACCATGCAATATGGGTATATTTGGTATGGCGGTCTAAAATCCAAGACGGCGGCTCCAAATTCAAGATGGCGGTTGTTTAGTGGAGTTTTTGGCTCTAAAACCATGTAATAAGAGTATATTTTGTATGGGCAAGATGTCCGGAGTCCAAAAATGGCAACCTGAATATCCAAGATAGCGGTCTAAAATACAAAATGGCGGCTCTAAATTCAATATGGCGGCTGTATAACGTAGTTTTAGGCCCTAAAACCATGCAAAAAGGGTATAATTTGTATGGGGAAAATGTCCGGAGTCTAAATCCGAGTCATATGGGTTTATTTGATATAGGGACGAATTGTGGACTCCAAGATGGTGGATGTTCAATGGAGTTCTGGGCTCTAAAACCATGCAATATGGGTATATCTGGTATGGGGAAGAAATGTGGTGCCTAATAATAAAGACCAGAATAGTCAAGATGGCGGACATAAATCCAAAATTGCGGCACGAAGTTCAAGATAGCGGCTTTTTATTATGGTGAAATGGGACTCGTATTTTTTGAGAGCACCGATCTCGTCATCCACAAAACGCCCGAAAATGTTTATCACGAGGCTACTCATTGCTTTTTCAGCTCTGTTTGTTGTTTAGATGACGAGATCCGTGTTTTCGGTATTTGCAAGGCAGCCATTGTGACGGCCATTTTTGGATTCGCTCATATATGTCCTTAAGACATATAGGCGCAAACATCAAAGCTACATAAACGATATGATTTCTGTTGCCATGTAATGGATTTTTGTTTAACGTATGGAAGTGCGATATTCATCTACATGTCACTTAAGTTTTGTTGAAATGTGTTTTCACGAGGAAGGCGCCGCCATCACTGCTAGGTGGATTAATTAGGTTTTTTTCTGTGTAGCCGGAGTTTTAGGAGGAACCCTACCAGGCATTCCCTAGAGGAATTCCAGGAGGAATTGCTGGAGAACTATTTTTAGAAATCCTCTGGAAATTTCGTGCCTAATGGATTTCACCATGAATTTCTCAAAAGATACCTCCAGAGATTCCATTAAGGATTTATTCAAGGAATTCATCAAAGAATTCCTCCGATTTCCTCTGATCTTTACAGAAGTTCTAAAACATCCTTAAAAAAACTCTATGTGAATTTTTGGAAGAATCCATAGAGAAACTACAACAGGAAATGCTCGATGAATTACATCAAGAATAATTGGAGAAATCCCAGCAAGAATTTTCAGAGGTAATCCCAGATGAATTCTTGATCAAATTCCAACAGGAATTCCTGGAGGAATCCTTAGGAAAAATACCTGGAGGAACCGGATTGCTTGAAGGAAACCCAGTAGGCGTTCTTGGGGAATTTCCAAGAGAAATTTGTGGAGACATTTTTGTAAAAAGCACTGTAGACACAGAAAGAACTTCTGCAAGTATCCTAGAGCAGTAGGCATTCCTAGACGATTACCCATCGAAAGTCCAGAATAAACTACTGGAGAAATCCGCGAAGAAATGCCAAGTTGTACTCTTGGAGGAATTCAAGCAGAAGTCTTTGCAAAAATCAAATTCCTCCACAAATGCACGAATGGAAATTCTTGCTAAGATTGCTCCTAAGGTTTCTCCTCGTTTCCCTATACAATTTCATTCTGTGATTTCTCCAAGGATTGCCGTAGAAAAACCTCTCTCGATGTTCAAGATTTCTTTTTTTTTTTAATTTTTAAAATTTCTTCGGGAATTTTTGTTGGGATATCTTCAGTAATTGCTCTTAGGTGTCCTCCAAGTGTTCTTGGAGGATTCTCAAAAGGAATTTCCTGATGAATCCCAGCAAGACTTCTTGGCGCATTCCACCAGAAAATCCTGAATGCATACTAGCAGCACTCCTGAAGCAATGAAATAAAATTTCCTTGAAATTTCATGTAGACTACCGGCTGGAGTTCTAAGAAAAAAGTTCTGGAGGAATCCTTGCAGAAATCCCTGAAAATATAACAGCAGGAAATTTTGAAGAAATACCTGGTGGAATCGCAGCAGGGCTTTCTGTGGAAATCTCATGTTGTATTCCAGCAATAATTTCTGGTGGAGTCCAGGAATTTCAATAATATTGCCCCCGTGATTCTTCCAGGGATTTCTACAACATCTCCAACAGGAAATCTGCTTGGGATTTTTCCTAGTTGAAACTTCTGACCGGTTTAGAAAAGTTTTTTTGAAAATCATTTAGAGATTTTTCAGAAATGCTTCCGCAGATGTTCAGGAAAATTTTCCATTTTTTTTTTTGAAATTTATTCTGGGGGGTTCCATCAAAATGTCTCCAATTTTGTTTTACTTTTTCTTTCCTGATTGTGAAATTTTCTTCATGAATATTTTTAGACTTCATGGATATATTTTTATCCATCCAGGATTCCTACAGAAAATTCTCATTTTTTTAGAATTATGCATGGATTGCTTTGGAAATAGATCCATGAAGTTCTTAAGAATGTTTTCTAGTGTTTTTATTAAATATTTGTGCAGGAATTCCTTCAAAAATCCGTCAGAAATATTCATTTAACAATTTCTTCAGGGATTGACCTCCTAGAAAAACCTTCTGACATATCTTTAGAAATTCTACAGACTGGCCGAAATTTAATGAATTATTTTAAAAATGTCTGTCTGTCTGTCTGTCTGTCTGTCTGTCTGTCTGTCTGTCTGTCTGTCTGTCTGTCTGTCTGTCTGTCTGTCTGTCTGTCTGTCTGTCTGTCTGTCTGTCTGTCTGTCTGTCTGTCTGTCTGTCTGTCTGTCTGTCTGTCTGTCTGTCTGTCTGTCTGTCTGTCTGTCTGTCTGTCTGTCTGTCTGTCTGTCTGTCTGTCTGTCTGTCTGTCTGTCTGTCTGTCTGTCTGTCTGTCTGTCTGTCTGTCTGTCTGTCTGTCTGTCTGTCTGTCTGTCTGTCTGTCTGTCTGTCTGTCTGTCTGTCTGTCTGTCTGTCTGTCTGTCTGTCTGTCTGTCTGTCTGTCTGTCTGTCTGTCTGTCTGTCTGTCTGTCTGTCTGTCTGTCTGTCTGTCTGTCTGTCTGTCTGTCTGTCTGTCTGTCTGTCTGTCTGTCTGTCTGTCTGTCTGTCTGTCTGTCTGTCTGTCTGTCTGTCTGTCTGTCTGTCTGTCTGTCTGTCTGTCTGTCTGTCTGTCTGTCTGTCTGTCTGTCTGTCTGTCTGTCTGTCTGTCTGTCTGTCTGTCTGTCTGTCTGTCTGTCTGTCTGTCTGTCTGTCTGTCTGTCTGTCTGTCTGTCTGTCTGTCTGTCTGTCTGTCTGTCTGTCTGTCTGTCTGTCTGTCTGTCTGTCTGTCTGTCTGTCTGTCTGTCTGTCTGTCTGTCTGTCTGTCTGTCTGTCTGTCTGTCTGTCTGTCTGTCTGTCTGTCTGTCTGTCTGTCTGTCTGTCTGTCTGTCTGTCTGTCTGTCTGTCTGTCTGTCTGTCTGGACCGATTGGTGTGAAATTTTGTATATTGGTATTTTTGGAGCCGGGGAAGGTTCTCAGCCTGGTAGCTTGATGTGGGACCTCTCCGGTCTCTGGAACCGCGGGGCTCCCATACATATGACTTTGCAAGGGACTTCTCTAGGGAGCTGTATGACAAAAAACACAGTAGGCAGGCAGTACGACGTTTGTCGGGACAGCTGGTATAAAATAAACGTAAATTTTAAAATACTCTAAACACACTTCGAATGCACGTCGATACTACAAAATAAAGCAATATCAGGTAAATAGGTAACAAGTGTTTGTCGTTAATTCCATCGTTGCATTGCCAACTGCTTCCCCTTTTAGAACCATAACACATGTAGATCTACGTCACATCAATTTGGAGGAGGTGGTGGTACGACCCCTTACTCCTTCCGCTATGGGATGGGGTCTGAATTGTGTAAACATGAATATAGACAAGTTTTTGTGTGCTTTTCCTGTTGTGAAAAGCGTTATCATCGACCGACCCAGGATGGCAAGGCTCCCATGGGGGAAGTGGGAAGATGAACTAGTGTCTCGCATCGTTTCGTTCGTTCGCTGGCTGGGTGGTTCGTTTGTCATCGCATGGAGCATCATCATGTCCTCGCCATCGTTGTCGTCGTCATTCATGGTTGTCGTTTTGTTGCATACACATAGCAGGCTGCGCCGTCGTCGTCATCGTCATAAACCGGCTGCTAGGATGTGACTTTTCCCAGGGCCTGCTTTGTGCAAACAATACCGAATACATGTGCAGGAGTAGCAGCAGAAGAGCACGGAGGAGCTTTGCCGTGATCGCGTGTTCCTAGGCTACTTGGATGTGTCTGTGTACGTACGAGACTGCTTCGGCTGTATGTGTGATTGAGGGGGTGGTGGTTCAGGACACGGACGGGGCGGGAAGTGCAGGAATTGTGTGCATATGCTTCCTCGAAACGGAAGCTGCTTTATGTATGCATGTAAGATTAACATTCGAGAAACGAACTGCATATTGAAAACTTTTCCGCTCCTTTCAATACATAAGAAAGGTGGAACCGACGACGACGACGTCGAGAATGCAAATGCAAATACGATTTTTCTTTGGTATTCTTTTTTTCTGTTTGTTCAGTTCATTCTTGAGCTTTTCTTTGGGTGATTTTGTTTTTTTTTTCGTTCCATTTCATTTTCAATAGGTTGGGAGTGTGAGAAAAAACTTTGCAGGTTATTGAAAAAAGTTCCTTCTGGCGTGGAAGGAAAAATAACAGATACGGATATTTACACAAGATACTAACGACACGAATGTAAGCTCCCGCTTTCAGTTTGTGAATTTAAAATAACCCGAATTCTTCACATAAAATCAATTAAGTTTTTTTTTGTCTCTTGATCAGTAGGCAATGAAAGCTGTTAAATAATAGTTGAAAAAAAGGTCATAGCACATTATGCCCTGCCACACGCGTCTACCGAAATTTATCGGTTGTCTTTCTTCACATTTTGGGTCTCTTCACAGTAAACTTTGATTTCTTCGGGCTACTTTCTGGATTCGATCATGGACTGCTCCTTCAATGATTTGTCCCGGAATTCATTTCGAGATTTTTGCACGGATTATTCACGAGGTTGCGTTAGGAATTCCTTCAAGGTTCTGTTTTTTTTTCGGGATTTCTTTAGAGATTTCTACTTCAGGGATTTCGACCGAGATTTTCCTCCCGGGATTCATTCATAGATTGTTTCACTTTTTTTTTCGGGGATTCGTTTAGGGATTTCTCTCGGGACTCTTTCTGAGATTTCTTCATTGATTTTTCCCGTGATCCTCACAGGGTATCCGTTGGGATTTCCTTTTGGATCCTTTCAACAGGGATTCCTTCAGAAATTCTTCTCGTGATTCCTTCATTGATTCTTTCCGGGTTCCCTTTGGGAATTTATCCGGGGACTCCTCCAGAAATTCTTCTTGTGATGACTTCAAGGGTCTTTGAAGAAATTGCATTAGGGATTTCTCCATGCATTTCTCCAGAGGCTTCTTCGGCGATTCTACCAGGAATTCCTCTGCTGTTTGCTGCTGGGATTCCATCAGGGTTTATCCAGGAATCCCTACATTTATTTCTGTTGGGATTGCTCCCGGAATTACTTCAGGGATTTTTCCGGGGGTTTCTTCAGCGGTTCTTCCACGATTGTTTCAGGGATCTCTCAATGGATTCTTTCAAGGATTCCTTCAAAATATATTCTAAGGGTCTCCTTTTAAGATTCTTTCATGGATTACTCCAATTTTTAATGGATTTCTTCTGTGATTTCCATAGAACTATTCCTGGGATTGCTTTAGGAATTTATTCTTTGCTTCTTTCCGGAATTCTTTCAGGAATTTCTGCATTGAGCCCTACCAAGATTCCTTCATTGATTCTTTGAGGGTTTCCCTTAGGAATGTCTTTCAAAATTCTTTTTAAATGATTCCTCCAGGAATCCTTTCCTAAATTTCCTGTGGACTGAGTTCCTGTAGACCGCAATCGGGACTTTGGCGGCTTGTCTCGATGCACCGGAGACGACAGATTTGTTCTCCGAAACCGGATCCTGTTGGGCAGGCGGAATATAAACTACGTACTTATCTAAAGCCTAATGAACTTAACCTCTATTTTTCTACTAGATCGTCTGTACCTGTTGTTCCAGATAAATCGGCCATGGGCATTCGAAGGGCCAAAATGGTCCAGAAGGTTCGCTCGAATTCGAATCGTCAGAGGGCTCATCTGCTGGACGGTTGGGTGGTTTCCTGGTAGCGTGGTGGAGGGAAGCACCACCCAAGTAACCAGTAAGCATTTAAAATAACATTCCTTCAGCATTATAGTAGCCTTTATGACAAGGCGTTTAATGCTAATTAGCCGTATATGCGCAATGCGCATATAGTGCTACCTCATAGCAGGTTTTGGCAAAATAACGGGCTGTCTTAGTGCTATCCCTTCAGGAACGTCGTAACGAAACGTCAAAGAAGCGGAGCAAAAAAAAAACAAATAGATTGACGTCTGCTTCTCATTCTCTCAGCCTGCTTCCCCGCTTCATCGTCCTTCCATATTCCAGCCGGTGCTAGGGGGTACTTTTTTGCTGATTTTTGTAGTGATGTAGGTTTGAACTTACGATCCGGAGATTGATGAATTATATCTGCTTCTGATTCTGTTGCTCCTGATCCACGATGCTAAAGCTGTTCCGGTGGCGTGCGTTGATTTAATCGCCAATATAAAGAATGATTCGAAAACAGCTTCAGATTCAACATCCAAAACTTGTTTTCATTGAGATATTTCATTATGATAGAGCATTACGATCCCTTCTTTTAAATATCTGTGAAATATGATTCATTCTTCCCTCTTTCAGACAATCCTATGATCCACCAAAGCACCAAAGCATCCACCTATTCGGCACACATTTTCCGACGAAATGATAAATAATTAGTGATTTTTTGATGGACAAGTTCCCAATCCAATCCAGCTGCAGTAATGTTTTCTTTGATGCTTTTGGATGGGTAGGGGAAAATGAAGGAACAAATTTGTAAACAGAAGCATAGGCTCTGTAAGAGAGAGACAATATGTGTTGCCAAATGCGTAACATATCTCCCAACCTTTTTGCTCCTAGCATTTAAAGAGCAGTTGAAAAGCATTCTGATTGCTCCCAAGTGAAAACACTTCAAGCAGTTGAAATGCTAATTAACAGCCAAAAGCTTTTGAGCAGTAAAGCTCATGCTAACTCAAGGCAGTTATGCATTCGAACTGCTTATGTAGGGCAGCAAGCAGTTTAAATGCATAATACGGGCTGATACACGGCTTATTCAAATGCTTAGTGGTTACATGGGCAGTTTTGGCAACTCTCTAGGTTTCTAACCGCTTAGCACCACAGTCACGCAATTACGACAAACCACCGTTTTCAAGACCGCACTGAAACTTATTCTTCCGTCAGCAAAGCCACTTTTCCTCAGAATTAATTTACAATTCACGAGTTACGCATTGAATTTTGGCTAATTCAATTTATTTAAAGTCTAATTTAACACAAACGCGTTTACAAATTAATTTATTATTCTAACACTCGACCATATGCGTCTTACTCGAAAAAGAAAATTTTCACTTCTGCTCGTTTATTCAAATTTGAACCCGCTTACTGCGACTGCAGCTCGCGGCGTGGTGCGTTCGTTGCCACGGCAACCCATTCACGTGGTCGCGACGGTTGAGTCGACGTCGGGCGTCGGTAGTGCCCGAGTAAAAATGTTGGTGTTGCTTTCAGTGCCAGTGTTCGCAACACTCCAAGATATTCATCTGGATTTTTCAGCGATACCTTCCGCAAATCATCCCGGAATTCATCTTAGAGTTTCTTCCCAGGATTTTTTTTTTCCGGGATTCCTGCGGGAATTTCTTCATGTGGGGAATAAAAGTATTCTTCGATAGTGTAATAAGTCATGTATTAATTATATATAAATAGGCTACAAGGAGCAGGAGAGTATCAAAAGTTAAAAACGGTATAGTCATTTGTAGATTTCCTGGACTGATCGTAATTTGAACCCAGACACTTTCGAAAAGCAAAGGAATAATGAGAAAATACGACATAAGTAAAATAATAAATAGTTCTAGTTTGACATTTGAGGTCGATCTTGACGTGATATTACTCGACATTTTTCGCACTGGGGATTCAAAAATGTTGCTATAGGCCTTTTCAGTTGACAGGTCCGTGTATGCCACTGTTTACAACTGCCGAACAAAGGCGAAAACGCTGAACTATCATTTTCATAGGAGAACTGTTAAAGGCCCCCAAAACCATCTGATTTTAAACGCCTACTAGTCAGGCCTATCCGATATACACGATGAAAAAAATCACTGTTGTGTAAGGTAGGGGCGGCACAAAAGATTTAAAAATTAAAAATTGTATTTTAGATATAAGGCTTCAATAGTTTATTTTGTGAGTGTCAAGGCACGAGATTGCAATTTTTTTGTACAGTCCGAATAAAATCGAGCACTCGACACTAAATAAGTCTGTAAGTTGCAGACAAAATATGCCTATCTGTTCGAAGATAAGAACAGTAGTGGAATTAAAAGGAATTTGCTCATTATTTCTAGTTTTAAATTGAAACTCACATTAAACATTTTCCAGTTTTCACCATTCTTCCAAATTGTGAGATGGCACTGTTTGTTGGTGTGTTTTGTGCATGCTCACGATTACATAGATCGCATTGTTTATCAAAGTGAAACCTGAGCTGAAACTATCCATCTCTCCCTACACACTTAGAAAAAATGACGGATTACGGTAAAATTTTACCGTAATCTCAACAGCTGAACGTACGGTAAAAAGTCCGGTGATTTTTCAAACCACCGAACGTACTGCGAATCTCAGGAAAACGCATCTGTCAAAATTACCGGAAAGTTCGGTACTTTTTACAAATTTACCGTAAAAATCGCAGAACGTTCGGCATGTTTGTTTACAAATGAATTCTCAATATCACTGAACGTACGGTAAATTTAACAAATTTACGGCGATTTTATGCGAGCACAAAAAAAACAATATTTTCATAAAAACGTCGTTGATGGGATTGAATACATGACCTTCTGATCAGGAACCACACTTGCTGCCACTGTACAAGAGAATCTTGCTTGGAGATGATGCGCAAATTCTAATAGAACTGATGCTCGAAGCTGCTGGCGTGTCTGTCAAACGCATTTTACAGTAGTACGGTAAAATAGTCCCATCACCGATCTGTTCGGTAAAATATTCACAGGTTTCCTGTAAATTTTTCTGATTTCACCGGTTCTTCGGTGATTTCTTAGATTTCACCGATTTTCTCCTGCAATTTCATCGATTTCGCCGTAATACTGTAGTTTGCTTGTTTACAGTCCAGTTTCGGTGATTTTTTTCACCGAATACTGTAATTTATTCTAAGTGTGTACTAACAACACTCCTTCCCGTGATAACTGTGGAGGGTCCAGTGGTTTTGTATACAAAATCTAGTAGCAACCGAAGTCAATAACATTCCTTCCCAGCTCCGGTTGATCGTAAGCACGTGGTCGGTGCCGATATTGACCCAATACCGTTTGTGCTCTTGGAACGTGTACATTGAGCCCCATCTATTGTTTCTCTGTATTATTCCGCTAGGTGTGGTCCATCACGGAGTAGCAACTATGAAGTGTACGGTCACCAATGCTCATGCTATATTTAAACAAAGCATTCTTGAAAAAGCAAATCAAAATAATTATTCAAAAGAATGAATAAATATAAAACTTTTGGTGCTATGCTATCAAAATTACTCATTTTCCTTATTGAAGCTAGTCAATTTCTTGAAAATTCGCAAAATTACTGCTACCACTTGAAAAAACAAGCTTCGAATTAGCTGAAGACATACCTACGTCTTCGCAAGTGCCTGCCTGTACTAAGGATAAGCAATTGTGTGCAAAGTGCAGCATAACAACCACGCCCTATCCCATCTCACCAAAGAATGTCTGCACACATTCCCATATCTATGTAGCATTCCCATGTGAAGCTTCCGAGCGGAGAAAATCAATAGTTTGTAACACAAACAACAGCGATCCTAGCATGCCAGCAAAGCTCATTTACAAATCCGGAAAACACCAAATGACTACTAGATTTCGTCTGCGTTCTAATTACGCTCCCCTGCCTGCTTTGCCATGATGGCATGCAAAGATGAAGTTCAAAGATAACTCCCTCCCATCCCCCGCTTAGATAGCAACTTTTCGCTACGGCGATAAACACCCCATTGTCTGGCGGCCGTCTGAACAAAAGATCAAAGTCCCGAAAATGTGCTGACGATTACCCAAAAAGCTGTAACACAAATTTCCACCCAACAAGCAATTTCTCCAATTCGGCGCGACATCATCAACGAACGTCATCGTCATTATCATCATCGGGTCCATCGCTCGGCAGCAGCTTTTCACAGCATCCCACCCAGGCATGGCATGCTGAAGCACAAAACAACTGAGCTGTTGAATAAAGGAAAAATATTGATTTTGTTCTCGTCGCTCTCGTCGTCGTGCGCTCTATTCTATTCCCCATTCCTCGTCGACCACCGTACAAATGGGCTCTATTGAAAAGGTACCACACAATTCCCACCCAAATGCACAGTGGTTTCATTTGTTCGGATAGCCGGCCAGAAATCGTTTTTCTCATCATTTGATGTGGCGGAATATGATCATTCCCATCGTGCTACCCGGTGGTTGAATGAGAACGCCCACGTGTTCCTCCATCATGCTAGACACAAAATTTCAATCAAGCAAGCCGTGCACTTATTGTGAAAGCAGAGGTTATTGATAAAACAATTGTATTATGATTTACAACGCAAACAAAATGAATACATATCATTATGAATTATTATAGAATGGCGGTTCCACTGTGAAATACCACCCCCTGCCACCAAGGGAAACGAACACGAAAACGAAGCTCCTTCGTATTCTCAACACAACACAACATAGCAGTGCTCCATTCTGCCCGCTCCTCATACATACTGTGTTGGAGTTCTCCTCTGTTTTCCGTTGTATTGAATTGTAATGAAAATAAACGCTACGAACGGGATGCCACCCACCTCACCCTTCCCCCACCCCAACTCTTTGCGCCACAAAAGGATATGTATTCATGCTACAGTGCTACCGTTGTGTATGCGGAAAGCATTTTCTCCAGCATCCCAGCAGGCTGCGCTGCGACCGACCGACCGACCGACACGAAGGACGACGAGCTAGCTGAGCCACCAGATGAGATGAGAATAGGAGCAAAGCAACCCACTCGTCCTCGCTGGCTGGCATTCTCCTCGGGCTCGGTCGAAACAACACAAAAAGAGAAGAAGAAAACAAGACCACATACAACATGCACACAACACAATAACCTCCGCTCTTTCATACACACACAGGACCAGGATGGTATGGTACCTACTACATTCAGTGGGAACCCGGCGCACCGTTTGTTCCGTCCCGTCCCGCTGGCTGGAATAAGGATGAAGCGCTCTGCTCCGGGTACAACCAACAACGGTCCCCATCCCAGGCCCAGCATCCTTTTTGTGTTCGGTGAAACGTCGAAACGAGAAAGGCATGCTTTATTTTCCCAACTCGAGCGACGGTAGTTAGGTGCCTTCCGTGCTTCCATACCCTGCCGTTAGGGGGAGATTGTACGGAATGACTCCCGCAGTAAATGAGCAATACACGAGCATTAAAAGGACGACAACAAGGTCGGTAAAGTAGTAGATATTTTTTGTCTTCTTCGTGCGTGTGTGTGATCTGTCAAAATGACCTGAGAATTGTCATTCATTTTGAGGTTAGGTTTGATGGTGTAATAAAGAGGATCAGGTGTCTGCCGCTCTCGGGAGAAAAAGCAACTGACGAGTGCCGGAACTGGGATCGAACCCATGACCATCCGCTTATGAAGCGAACGTGTGAGCATTGCTCCACTGGCCCCAGCTAGCTTCCGTTTTATCCGCAACATTTTATTCAAGATCATGTCATTATCTGTTACCAGTTGCGATAAAGAGTAATCTCCGCGCCTTCTTTGTTGTTCGATTGGTGCCTCTTTTGTCTGACAATTCACTTCTCTGGTCCAAAGGATACGTTTGGTCAACGTTTAGGCTCAAAAACGATATACAGGAACGAACTAACCAAATTATACGAATTCCTGTACTCTCGAGACGAAGCTGTTGACCTTCATTTGTGTTTCCCGGACATCGATATCGTGTAAAAATTACACGAAAATCACGTGAAACTGAAGACGAATGTTGGCACATCGATGAAAATAAGACAAACTCTCACTACAATCGCGAAATATCCTACTCAACACTACGTGATCCGCTAACTTGACAGGTAAGAGAAATAGGTTGAACACCGGTTGAACACAATTTGGTCGGCCATATTCAAAACAATGCTGAGCGAAGAATACGCGTGACACTTTTGAAAGCACAGCCGCTCGCGTCCACAGCCTGCTACGTTTTTTTGTCGAAGGCAATTTGCTGATTTGCAAAATTGCGCCAAAGTGTCTACGCCAAAAATTAACTAGTGTTACAAAAACCGAAGATATGTACCAACATTTACACCATCCGACAGTTAAAATTAGACAAAATCACAGCAAACAAAAAACGAAATACGTATCATTCCCCTGAAGAAGACACCATCCAAAGTGTCGAAACGTCGTGTTAGATAACAACTCGTTTTGATTTAACAAGACTGCGAATTTATTAATAAATATTATTATGTATGTATGTAGGTAGCCACCATCCTAGCTTGAGTGTTGCTCTGCATGCAGTTCCACCTAACAGTAAAGATCAATTTCATTACCACCCTGACTTCAACATACCGCTGTATGAAGGGCCAAAAGGGGGTGTGGCGGACCCGTAAGTAGAAACACTTACGCGAAATCCGCGGGTTTAAGAGAATTTCCTTCCAACAGTATGATCCAAAAGGATGAGTAATGAAATTTACATTACTTGTCATGCTTTCTACGGGATGGTTTGTTACAAGAAGGGCGCGTCAAATCCATTGCAACTGTTGGGATAGAAGAACCCATCTACAAGGATGTTATAGTTACTTCTCACCACACTCCGGCTGGCAATCCACTCCGTCGCACAGTTTCAACTTCAATGATGCCCTGATGCACCCTCCCAACCCCATATAGTTTTATATAGTCAATAGTATAATTTATTATGATGAAATATGTGTAATATCGAAATATGGTATAATCTGTAAAAATTAATGAAGACGTATAATGTAATGAAATGCAATGTAGTGACACGAAATAAGGTATCAATTTGTAGATAATATGAATGAGTGTTGTTCGCTGACGAGTCACATCACGACCTAGATGGTTTGGTAGAACGTTAGTATAATGATAATCAAATAATTGAATATAATGTAGTATAATGAAATGAAAGAATGTAATGTAATGAAAGTTTATAGAATATACATAATGAAATAAGATATAATTTAGTGAACTTACAAAAGGTAGGTGATTATAAGAAATAGAGAAGTATTATTACGATCGACCTTGGTAGTAGTATTGATTGACCTTAGAACCCTTGAGAATGTATAAGAAAATATATGAAATAACAACCAACAAATCTGTCTGCATGTTTGTCTGTATCCTAAATGAAACATATAATAAGACGTAAAACCTGTGGACTTACAAAAATTTCCTTACAGTAATATGATCCAACAGGGTGAATAATAGCTCTGCAGCACTTATTAAACTTTCTACGGGATGGTTTGTTAGCAGAAAAGCACGTCAAATTCATTATAACTGTTGAACTTTAATAACCTTCGATGTCCTTCCATGATGCCCCTCCCAACCACATACATTTACACATTCAATAATATTATTGACTATGATATTATAAAAAAAAATGAGTTATAAAATTCCAACAGTATGATCCAACTGAATGATATTGAACTTTGCCATATTGCGTTTTTATTATATACTTGTTATAATTTCTACGAGATTATATGTTAATAAAATACATCTACAGGAATTTGATATTATCCTCTCACTTCACTCCGGCTGGCAATCAACTGTGTCGAAAAGTTTCAACTTCAATGATGTCCTAATGCTCCATACAGATCACTTACATACATATATGGTATACATTGCCAATGGTAATATTTGATACAACAAAGAGTAATATGATGAAAATAAAATAGAGTGTATTATGGATAATATTGAGGAGAACAATAAAATGAATATGAAATGAAATATATGTTGAAAATCAAGCAGCTCCAACTGAAAACCTATGAAAAATAAGAAATGAAATATGTTATATATTATTATAATATTAATAAATATTATTATATTTCATAAAATATACATATATTATTAAATCTATATATATAAAAATGCAGTGGCATACGTGGGACCGCGCATAACTTGCGAACGGATGGACCGATTTGGGTCGTCTAAGTTTTGTTCTGTTAGTTTTCACCCAAGGAAGGTTTATGAGGCCTAAGGCCAATAAAAAAGTTTCGTGCTGGGCAAGGTGCTGGTGATTCGGCAGGGAAATTGTGCAAATAAAATTGATTCGGCCTAAAATTTTGCTCGTCGTTTTTTCACCGCGCGTCGACGTTTCCGGTGCTAGTAGGAAATCGGTAGTGGCTTTCGCGGGAATGCATCAAATTCCAGTTGATCGATTGCTGATTTCAACCAGTTCTGATCGTCTTCCCACCGCACGTTGTACATTTCAGTGCCAGTAGAGGATCTGGAGTGACTTTTCCGCGAGAATAACTACGTAGCTAATCGACCGGGCGCGTACTAGGGGGGATCGAAAGTGACGTCGGTGTGGGTTGATCGAGAACCGTTTCAAGCGTTTCAAGACTGCGGAAAAACTACGCACCAATTGGAACAAAACCAAGGACAAATAATTCAGATAATCAAGAAATGAGGCTTTCAAATCTAGACGTTGATTATGCTGAGCTACCCTTGGTTTTTGTTAGTGAAGGTCAAATTTCATCATTGAAACTCGGTGAGAATATTCCATTTTTCACTTTACCATCCATTACACTCGAATTTTCCAATAGTTCAGTCTAAAACAGATTGTGTTGTTTCTTTCTTCCTACATATATATATGCATCGGTAATAGCACAATCGACCCCATTCGGCATTGTATGATCCTCTAAATCGAAATCAATGAATTTTTAGTTGTGGATCAGTATTTTTTATATTTGTTCATTGATTGCTCATTAATGCTTCCACTTTTTAAAGGGTAGTTATCATTTAGGTTTGCCTAATGAGGTCACAGTAATGCTTTTCAAGTTAATGCAACATATTCATCTAATTATTTGTCTCGAGTTCGAATAAAATCGATAACTACAAAGCTTAAATGGGTTATCGCTTGGGTTATCGTCACAAAAATAAAGGCAGAATTATAAAAACTGAAATGTATGAATAATTGATTTGATTTTTAAACTTTATTATTCAGGCTGACACTAATTTCTTTTTTCTCTTATGTCACCCATCCAAACCCCCATGCTATTTAGGTGTAGCTGTCTCTATATGAGAATTCCTACCAAATATTTAAAACAAAATACTGTCTTAATTTCGATTAAAATTGTGGAAACTTTTACCGATTCCATAATAGACTCGCAGTTATAATTCTAAGTAGTTTGTCGGGTAATAATACAGGGTATTTAATCCAGTCGGGGAAGGGATCGTTATATTTTCTTCTCGTTTCAGAGAGCGAGCAATGGCGCTTAAACCTAGGCTTTCGAGCCAGGACATAAGGGGTTAATACCATAAATACCTTTGTCCCATCCCAGGAAGAAGAGGAGCCTCAACGGAGTGACATTAACTTTCTTAGCAACGTCACCCCCAACGTTTTTGCTGCACATTTATTACACATACGATACGGAGCGGCTGACGAGATGTCGCCGTTCCATAGTTCTATTCAATTGTATTCAATAACGCTGCACAGTAGGCCTGGCCGCTTCAATACTTGTAATACATCTCCGATGCCTTGCAAGTATTGATAATGACAAGAAAAATGGTAGAAGTAGTCAATTCTATCATTTTCCAGGATTCTTTCAATGAATGGCTGTGTATGTGTAGACTAGACTAGACTAGGAAGGTTTATGAGGCCTAAAACATGAAGAAATTGGGAGTTTTTTTGAAAATCGGGTTTTTGTGCATTTTGAACGGGGACTTGGACTTGACTAGAGACTTGAAACGTCAAAAAACGCAGTAGGCAAAACTAAGTTTGCCGGGTACAGCTAGTCAATTATAAATAATTGAATAATAATAATAATTAGTTCATTTCATTTTCATTTTTTTAATCATTGAAAAATTGATGATTTAGGGTCTGTGTCAATTGGGAAATTGAAATTAATCTTTACTTAAATTTGACAGTTCGACACTTAAACATGACAGTTCTCCTAAGGAAATAATTAGCGAACTGTCAAATTTAAGTGAAAATTAATTTTAATTTCCCAATTGACACAGACCCTTACTGTACTTTCAGATGTCATTGTTTATATTGTACTAGCCGTTCCGGCAAACGTCGTACTGCGTGCCTACTGTGTTTTTTGACGCACAGCTTTATGGCGACGTCTCCCGCAAATTCATGTGTATGAGAGCCCTCTTTCCAGAGATGGGAGAGCTCTCACACCGAGCTAAGAACCTTCCCTAAAGCACCCACATATGTATAAAATTTCACGCAGTAGTTTCCGAATCCACAAGGGTTAGACAGACAGACAGAATTTCATTTTTTATATATAGATTGAATCGCAACAATTAACATATTTTTCTTATTTTTGCCCAATAGAATGATAAGTGTAAGAGTAATAGTAAAAGAGTTTAAAGGAGTCGAATACACTCTAAAATTATTTTACTAAAAATTATACCGAAAAAAAATGTTCATGAAAAAGAAATAAAAATATTTCAAAAAACTCTCAAAAGGTTTTCGTCTTAAAATTGGAAAAATACAAAAGTGTAGGGATTTTCAAAAATAAAAACTTAGAAAAATCAAAAACCAAAATTCACAAAATCTCGAATCACCTCCAAAACATGTTTGAATCGATTTTAGATGACAGTGTGAAGAATTAGCAATAAGTTAAAATTCACAAATACAAAGAAATTAAAAAAAAAAAAAAAAAAGATTTTAGATGACAAAAAATGATATTAGGATCAACATAAAAAACTGGGTATGAGAGGGTTAACAGAAAAACTTTTTTTTTCGAGATAAAAATCCATGTTGAACGAGAAAGTCATTGTTTTTTATGTCAAAAGCATAAACAAAGTATCCTTCAAACCAACTACGCATTTCTTTATGGAAAGTAAACCGTCCATTACCTTGAGATTTCAAATACGAATATTCAAAAAAAAACATTGCTAATCAGTCATTTAGATTTTAAGATATCGTGATCTCCTTTACGGCACTTTTTTAAAAGCGTTAGAAGTTTCGCGCTTTTCCTTGTCCTTATGGAGGATGTGCACTACACAGATCGAATAAAGAGTGTAAAATTCTGTGGCATGTGCATCATGTGCATCATACATGATTGGGGCGTAGAATATCACAGAAGTTTACATAACATATCATGTAAAATTCCATTATATTATATCATGTAAACCATCATAACACTAAGTTTACATGACTAAACTGAAGTTTACATGACGTGTAAATCTCATTATTTTTATCTGTGTACAATAGGCAGTAACTGTTGTTCTAATACTTCAATCTTTATGAAATTTGAAATGCGAGCTATCTAACTTATACCTACTACCAGATTATGCAATATTGCGTATTGCGCAGTTAAAAGTGCGACGAGGAAGTGCGGAATCTCAAATAAAAGTGCGATTTGGTGTCAGATGGTTCCAGTGTCTTCACCGCACTTATTCATTAGCTCATGATGAATAACCCAAATAACAATTTTAATTTTATCAAAGTTTTTAGCGATTCAAAAGTCCTAAACATAAAACCATTGATGCCGACTTGAAAATGCTCTCGAGTTTTTGTATGCCTCAATAAGCCCACGTTCTGGCTAGTTGGCCCAGTCTTATTAGGGTCTACAGGACTTCGTATGCAAACCGGCTTAGGATTTCGGGTTGTATCATAGTTTTATCAATCTTCTAAATAAAACCATCTTCTGACTTGTCAAATAATTTGTTCTGATTATTTTTCACTCTCAATGTTCGATCGTCAGAATAAATTATGCTTGGTTGTTTATCCAGCCATCAATTGGAAAGATGCAGATATGGAATTCAGATTTGTTTTCCTATTTAATACGTGTCAGGAGACATGCCACGGAAAATTTGTGGTGAATGTGACTGTAATAATGACAAAAACTAAGTGCGCCACACAAACTATGCATAATTTGGAAGTTAAATGCATTTAATTTACTCGGTGGAATTGGGTGCAAAAAAGTTTTTTCAACACAGAGGAGTTTAAAAAACATTATGTAATTTTTCTGACAAATTAAAATGACGGAAACGTGTTGTATGGTTTAATTTGATCTTAAGCTGTACGAGAAATCATAAAATTGAGTAATATTTTTTCTGTATTTACATAAATTATCCTGGCTAGGCGACATATTTTCCTAATAAAACTCTGTGTTCCTGATGATTCCTCCAATAGGGCTAACGCTCCTGAGGTAGTCATAACTGAGCTCATGATAGAACTAGCGGTTTTATCACAGCATTTTTTTTTGGTTTATGTTACGGCCACGAAATCTTTTGTTGGTTTTATGCATTGCCTCACAGTTTTGTGTATTTGTTTACAAAAAAAATCTCTCCGACAACAACCGCAAATGCAAGTTTTATTGAAATGGTATATAGTAAGTGATAAAACCAATTCATGTCTACTTGCAAGTCTTTAACTGAAGATGTTTATAGCAGAAGCTATATGATAGTTTTATGGAACGCCAAAGGTTCAAAGTAAAAAACTACCACATAAAACTAATTTAGAACAACTAGCTTTTTGACATGCTCGTATAAAACCAGGATAAAACATGAATAAACCTTCAAGGCATGCTGATTGTTACTTGGGAAGTGCGATGAACACACCGCAACGATTTGATGCAATATCGCACTTTTATTTAAGATTCCGCACTCTGTCGCAGTCCAGTTAGCAATGCAATAAACTATAAAAAAGTTCGATTTTTTATCCCCGCAAGGAACGTAACCCCTTAAAAATCTATCGACTTTCTTTAGGTTCTTGTTGAGGCTGCGCCTCAATAAGCCTGGGCCTGCTTCTATCGCGGTTCGTTCCGTTCCACTCTCCCCTGAAGCAATGGAAACGGCAACGATGAGGCTCCACGTCGACTCATGGGTTGCTTCGTTGGTTCTATGCTCGTTCAGTGCCCGTTTTGCTCCACGGATGACGATCGCATTCAGAACAGAGCAGGCGGCGGACGGACGGTGGGTAACTGCTTGCTGGCAAGCAATCAGTAGTGGAACACATAAAATGCGATGAGGAACTCCGAGCGGGGAGCAGGACGGAGCAGAGCGGGCTAACAAAAAGAGAGCCCCAACCCAAATGCGACCCACTCACAAGAGACAGATGACTATAGGGGTTGTGGGTGGTTGATGGGTGGTGGTTCGTTTTCGAAGGAAAACGAACAAAACGAATGAAACACAACACCGGCAGCCAACATCATCTCAGTGTGCCATGGCGGCAAGGCATTCAGCCATCCATACAAAAGAGGATTCAATACATAGAATGACGAGGGGTTTCGTGGTTGGTTTATAGATATGATTTTTATAACTTGTCATTACGAATGAGTACAGATGTTCGATAATTTAAAATTAAATATTTTTACAAATTGCACTATTCTTTATCGTTGAAGTTGATAACCTGTAAATGAGCCTACGATGTCTTAGCATTTCCATCAAGCTGATTCTGAAAGTGCCTCGTGATATACAAAACATATTTGTAAAATCATTAACAGTTTTGTATGATCATATGTTCAATAAGCTAAAACATGAACCATAATCATCAAATTAAACACCATGTCCCACTACCATCAGGTGACCCCTTGTCGGGGTCAGGCCAGCGTACAAAGGATGCATGATGGAAAAATAGCACGAGCGAGAGCCCAAAGGAAATAAAACAACATAATAGCCTCTGCTCGGAGCAAAGAAAGAAAAAAAAACGCCCATACAAGCCCCAGCACAAAAGAAAGGAAAACAGTCGGAAAGAGAATAGAAATGAGAAGAAGGTTCTAACTACCCACAACAGCAACGGAAAAAAACACCAGCCAGCGTTGACGTCGCTTCGGGGTGGAAATGGAAAATCAACGGTTTTCAGAGTCGTGCAGATATGAATAATTACATAAAGTTACTTCATCGAGTTCATTGACTAATAAAGCAAAGATATGTAATGTTTACAGTAGTTTGATCGGCAAACATACGAAAACTCTATTGGATTGACAATTAACATCTTCCCGACTTTTCATTTTTGCTCGTAAGGTTTTCTGGTGATTTTGCCATCAACCATGAGTACCCAAAATGGAGACGCTTGGTTGTTAACGCCGAGGTTAACGCATATGTCATACACCTACTGTGTGGCGCAAAGTTGAACAGGCCAGCGCCGAAACACGAGTGTATGAGCTGTATGACTTTTGCATACTTTGGATCCTCATCAAAGCAAGCCGCAGTTAGGGGAACAAAGTCCAAAATGCCAAGGTGGGGTAAAATGGCCCAATTCATAAAATCAATCCTAAATGTGATTTGAACATACACAATTCGAAAAAAACCTGTAAAATTATGACGGATCGAATGTAGGACCCGTCATTTCATTTTCATTTATTTAGTATTACATCAAATTCAAGATAAATCTGAATCAACAATATTTCTCCATAATACACGGTTCGTGGCTGCCGTTCTCCATCCTCGGTCGCGCCCAATGCTCGCCAAGTCACGTTCCACCTGGTCCGCCCATCGTGCTCTCTGCGCTCCACGCCTTCTTGTGCCAACCGAATCAGTTGCAAACACCAGCTTTGCAGGGTTGTTGTCCGGCATTCTTGCAACATGCCCTGCCCACCGTATCCTTCCGGCTATGGCCACCTTCTGGATGCTGGGTTCGCCGTAAAGTGCAGCGAGCTCGTGGTTCATCCTTCTCCGCCACACACCGTTCTCCTGCATACCGCCGAAGATCGTCCTTAGCACGCATCGCTCGAAAACTCCGAGTGCTTGCAGGTCCTCCTCGAGCATGGTCCATGTCTCGCGCCCGTAGAGGATTAGCGTTTATACATGGTGCATTTGGTGCGAGGGTGAATCTTTTTCGACCGCAGTTTCTTCTGGAGCCCGTAGTAGCCCGACTTCCGCTGATGATGCGCCTCCGAATTTCACGGCTCACGTTGTTGTCAGCCGTCAGTAAGGATCCGAGGTAGACGAATTCCTCCACCACCTCGAAAGTATCCCCGTCTATCGTAACATTACTACCCAGACGGATCCGGTCGTTTTCGGTTCCGCCTACCAGCATGTACTTTGTTTTTGAGGCATTCACCACCAGTCCGACCTTTGCTGCTTCGCGTTTCAGGCGGGTGTACAGCTCTGCCACCGTTCCAAATGTTCTGCAAATAATGTCCATGTCGTCCGCAAAGCACACAAATTGTCCGGATTTTGTGAAAATCGTTTCCCGGCTCGTCGCATCACACCTTCCAGAGCGATGTTGAACCCGTAGGACCCGTCATATATGATGGAAATTTTTGTGCGATCTTAAAATTACATTGCAGATATCTGTTAGAAAATATTAAGAAACATTGAGCTCTGAGCGAGAATTGAACTCAGATCCTTGGGGTGTGAGTAGCACGCCCGAGCACTCTCGGCTATCTCAGCTTGTTGAATAGAAGATAGTCAAAGTTAAACTGCTTCTACCATAATGCACGCATTCCCGACATGCTCCGGCTGCTGCAGAGAGTACTGAGAGAGACAACGGGGAAACCGTCACAGCTGTGAGCAGCCGTTCGTTTAGCTGATGGCGGAGAGTGTCTGGCATGATTTATAGCAGATGCATGTAAATTTAAAGCGAATATGCTTTAAAATCTGTAAACAAGCCGTCTGTCCAGCAGCAGACTGCTCGACTGACGTTAAATGTTGGTGATTTATATTTTTCTGCCGCAAATTTCAGTTGATCTTCAATTTACGTGCTGTTTAACTTTCATACATTTTTGCTGTGCATGCGAGCGCCCTTCCGTGGCGCTCGCATCGTTTTTGTTCGAGTTTGACGTTTGCTCACTAGCGCCACCTAGTTGATGGTCGGCCAAACTTATTCCTTCTAGCATTGGGCGAATATGTTTCCGTGACTATGATTTGAATCGAAAAATGTTCGAACTGTTACGTCTGTTTGTCTGTGGTGTTACACTGATCTGACAGCTCTGACAGTAAGGGACTAAACATAAATTACGTAAAGTGAGTACCGAGGATTGTTCACAATCTGCGAACTTGACTGCGGAAAAAAATGCGACCATGACGCCGCTGGTGTTACCGTCCATATACGGTGGCGCTTTTGTTTTGATGCGGTGAGTAGCAGAAAAGTCGGTTTCAATGATCCATTGTCATGGTTAAAAATTAAATAAAACTTTGCTCGATTAGAGTCGACCTTACCGAATGGGATCAAATTTAGCATATGGTAATATTTTGTGGTTATGAAACTTGTAGGCTGTCGGTTTTTTGACATTCAATGGTATTTTTTCCCATAAATTCCATTGGTGCCCTACGCTGAAAAAAATCTAACTTTTAAAGGGTATTGTATGGGATATATCGTGCCTAACATAAACCGCTAAAATCTATCAAATTCGGTTTTGTAAAACGACATATTTTGCATGAGTCGTCACAGACAAACAGACGTAACACTTTGATATTTTGCATCGTACACCGATTTAACGGTCTATTTGAAAATTTGATAGTTGGCCAACTGACCACCCGTGGCGCTCGCATCGTTTTTGCTCGAGTTTGACGTTTGCCCACTACCGCCACCTAGTTGATGGTCGGCCAAACTTATTCTTTTTAGCATTGGGCGAACATGTTTCTGTGACTATGATTTGATTCGAAAAATGTTCGAAGTGTTACGTCTGTTTGTCTGTGATATCAGAGTGTTACGTCTGTTTGTCTGTGGTTTGAAGTTTGAAGTTTGACACTAAAATTTTTCTTGCACAGTACAAATCTACCCGAATAAAAAATACAGTAGAAAAACCGAACACTGTATTGTAACAGTACTATTTAGAACCATATTGTTACAATAGATACCACTGTAAAAATAAAAAATACAAAAACAATAAGATGTAATGTAGACACCATACAGTGAATTGTAAAAAAGATTTTTACAATATATTATACAGGTTGTTATGTATCGTAACAATACAAAAAAAGTGTTTTCTCCATATATATATTTTTTGCTAAACCATACATTTTATTGTAAATGCATTGTTCTAAATGCTGATACGTGGGTTTTAATATACAGTCATGACCCTTGGGTGACTTTTTAGTAGGGGCCCCGTTAGGCAGCATCCATTTATTACGTAACGCTAAAATCGTCAATTTTGAACCCCCTCCCCCCCCCCTCCGTAACGCTTTTTTGCATGAAAATCCTAAAATTTTTGTATGGGCCGTAACCCTTGGCCGTTCTCCCCCTGATAATCGAAAAGAATTTATATTTCACATTTCTTAAAAAAAAAAAGAATATGTATAATTACAGTGACGATTCGTTCGTTGAGAGCTCGTTAGATGGGCTGTCTCGATGGTTGAATGTTCACTGGTTGGGGCAAAACCCAACTAAAAAGCACTGTCAATGTCAAAATAGATGTCAAAACGAGTTTGACGTCTGACCGCCGTCGCATCACAGCTCCTGTATACAGAACGTTTACGCAAGTATGTGAGTGTTCCGTGACGTATTTCTCATCACTTGCGTGTGTCTAGAGCATTTTGATCAGTTGTCAGTTGCCCCAACGAACGAACACGATTCGCTAATCGGGGCGCAGTCGTGACCCAACCAGCGAATCCGGACTGTACTTCGAAACAAATGCAAAACATCGGCAATCTTTATTTTGTCGATCGTTGAAAGCGTTTTGTGCTTGCTTTTGGTCCGGGTGGTTTCATAAACATCTATATTTTCACTTCACCGACTAAAAATGGATGAAAATAATTATTTCTCGCATTGGCCATATATGTATCTTGCAAAACGTATCAGTTTTGCTCTGAATGTGAAACAAATTGAAAAATTTTCCTTTTTGATTTCAACCTAAACATGATTAAAAAAAAACAATGAGCACGCCCCTTGTGCTGCTGTCACTTCACCCAACTAGCGAATCGAATTCGTTGGTTGGGTGGAGGTTGTGGCTCAACGAGCGGGTTCCGACTGTACCGTACATTGTATGGTACATGTAAAGTTTCAAACAATAAAATGTACCGTAAATATATTGTTTTTAATTGAAATTTCACTACTGGCTATACATTTATTCAAATGGTTTTCAAATGGTTCTCTTTTGTTATGTTGTATTGTTTTACATTACATAAACCTCGACACGAATGCCTACTATAGGGTACTGCATGAAATTCTTTCCTTCTCTTTCACTCTCACAGAAACTTTGTAAACAACAAGGCCACGAAACATCAAAATCCCATACAAAACCAAAACAGTGCAGTGACCTATGGTAAAGTGTCGTAAATAAATAATAATATGTAATAAAAAAAAATTACATAAACCGAGACATAAACCATATAATGTTATATTATCTAGTCATGTTCCTTCTGTTAGGCTTTCTAACCAAACTAACCTAAACTCGTCTAAGTCTAATGCCGTTGGAACTGGATGAGATCACAGTTTCAACCCCAACCCGACTTCGGTTTCGCTTGTACTAAAGTTTGTTTGACGGTGTTTGTTTACACATTTTCCGCCAATCCAGTTCCAACCCAGGTTAAAAAAGAAAAACGACATAAGTAGTCTCTGATTGCATTAACAGTTGAAGCTTAGGCTCCCATGTCCCACCAGCAGATAACTGGGTTTTGCAAACTAAGCATTATTTGTGGCAACCTAGGTGGCAACATTTTGAGCGGCATGATGAAACTACAGTAGGCGTTCGATAAGTGCAACATGTTTACGTTTCAGTCACCGAATGAAATTCGCTAACTGCAACGACTGACAGCCGTAAAACAGTTGTCAATTGATGTTGGACGCAGCCAGAATGCACTCAAAAACATCGCAATGCAACTGTAGTGCATCTGAAAAACATCGCAACTCTGTTGACGTTTTGTTTTTGACAGATAGCGGTGCGATAACTGCAAAATTGTTGCACTTAGCGGACTTGCAGTTAAAAAGCATTGTGGTTAAACCGTTTGCACCGAGCGAACGTCTACTGTAGGGTAGTGGAGGTATTTTGGACCGGGCAGGTATTTTGGCCCACCTAGGGAGTTTTATGATATTTATCACATAATCTCTACTAAATCTTGGTAAATTTTTATCGGAACTCGAAAAGCATTCAACTATGTGATGACCTTTATTTTGGATGTCAGTTAAATATGCTGTTCAGTATCAAAAATAGAGAAAATGTTTTCACTTCCAATGAAACGCACGGAAAAGCACCAAAAACAGAGAAGGTGACAAATTTGTAGTCGGCTTCGAAGAGGTATTAAATTTTAAAAATAAATATTTATTTCATGTGAATGTAGTTAGGGCCTTCTAAGAACTTAAAATAAACTGTTCTTAACCTCGGTGGAGCGACATTATTTACTAAAATTGTGGTTTGAGGTATGGCCAAAATATGTTCAACATAATCAGATGTGAATATATTTTGGACCACCTGTCAGATCCATCTCTCCAGTTCCTTCTAAAGGGAGAAAATATTCATGCCAATGTAATGTACTCTAGAAACAGATAAATAGAATAAGTTTGGACCTCCCGTGATCTGGGTTGTTAAACGTTTATTTTACAATGTTGTGGGTTCGATTTGTTCTAGCAACTTTTCGCCTAGTTAAAAATTTCGATTCGATTTGTGTCCTAACAACTTTTCGACAAGTTGAAATTTTCAGGTATTCAGTCATCCAGTTTAGAAAAGTTGTCCTTCTCGGCAATCAGTTGATGACTGAGACAATGTCAGTGACAATTTACGTATCATTCAAATTACTTTATTTTTGATGGCCCTTCCACTCATTACAATATGTGTGGAACGCCTTTATATTTAGCAAAATCTCTAGACTTTCACACTTATGTGAAGCGTTACGTAATTTATGCATGGTGACTGACGTCATGCAATAGTTAATAAATATACGTTTTGAGTAACATTTTTTATGAAACATCATACTACAATGCGTAAAAACTGGCAATTGCAACAAAATGCCATCTTTTTTACCGTTACGTAATTTTTAAACGTTCCCTGCCTCAAAAAATGAATAGAAAAGATGTAAACTTCACGTAGTTTTAACTATGTTTAAATTTTTGCTGAGGTGGCTTTCATTTCATCAATCAATTGAAGTTTAATTTGGTGGGCCAAAATATGTGCACTTGGTGGTCCAAAATAAAATCAGGTGGTCCAAAATAGAAGCCCGAGATCCTTCAGAAGTTTTGATATTTCTTGTATTTACTACAACAATTTTGAGTTCTGTTTAGCCTTTTTCGACAGAAAACATGTTGCTCTACGTGATGCCTACTGAAATTATCCATATTTTGAAGTGGGAACTTTCTTTTTTCGCTGAATTGTTCATCCACTTCCTAAAGGGGTCCAAAATACCTCCCTTACCCTATGCCGAGCGCGCTAAATGTTATTAGACCACTAATATAGTTGCATGAAGTGGGTGACGAGGTACATAGGGTAAAAAATATAATTTGGACATGTATATAATTTGGACATGCACTGCGATGTATGTCTTGTTCCGGAGAGCTAATAAAAGTAGATACTTCTGAATATCGATTATTGGATCAAACAGACCCTATTCTGATGACTTACGTTGAAAATACGCTTAACAATTAAGAATTTACTTCAAAATTGTCGAAAATGTAAAATGTTTCACTAAAACCCCTCAAATGCACAGGTATGCAAGACGACATACACTTCACAGTCACATACAATATTCACCTCAAAATCGTTGAATTGATAATTGTAAGAAATTTAAAAGCCTTATTGCAATGAAAACTGTTGAATAAAGAAGCATTGGGCAGCCAATCTCTTTACATTCATCTATAACGCCTAAAATAGGTGGTGTCCAAAATACATTACAAGTTTTCTACTGTAAATATATGTTGGTCATCTGACGAACTACATGGGGATGCTGTGTGACTGCATACTTGGAGGCGTATTATGTGGTTCTGGCGATATTTCTTCGATTTCAACAGAAACTGTAATAGTTATCAAACTAGATGTCTGTTAAGCGAAGAAATTTGATTATTTACAAGAAAATATTTGTTAATTTATGCTACTTGCATGATAAAGCAGTATTCATGGCTAAACATGGAGATAATTGCCCTGTCGAAATTATATATACCTGAGGGTGTCCAAAACATATATTCGGTGTCCAAAATGCAACTCTGACAGGCGACTGCAAATTGTGATTTTTTCAGTTAAAAATGCGTTTGTTAAGTTTTTTATCACCAGGAACGCAAAGTACAATTATATTATAAGCACAATAGTAACTTTGAAAAATAATCTATTCTTTTCTAAGGAAGCTAGGGGACGATTTTTCTAACGTTGTCCTCAGCCTGTCCAAAATACATGAATTACCCTAAGTATCATTACAGCGCGCTTATCCGTTATTGCAATATTGAGGCTCCAGTTTGACTAAAGTTTGAAATACATAACAACCACTCATGAGAAAACTGTCAAGTTCGATTCAAATATAAGTTAGGTTAAAAAGCGAACCTGCAGACGAACTTAAGTCGTTTCAGTGTCCAGTCCAGTCCATATGTTAAAGATGGCTCTACGTCAAAGATAAATCGCATTTGATTCGTATTCCTTTCATCGCACTCTACATGCCTAGCTCACCATATCTCTTGGATCTGCAGTCCTTATGAATGACACCTGGTTTACCACTTATTTAAACATTTTATTGACTTTAAATATATGTTTCAACTTATTCATTTTTTTCTCTTTCCTTTCCTTTGTAATAAAAAAGTCACGAACATGAACAAAACAAAGTACGGAAAAATCTAAATCTGAATAAATAATAATTAATTATTAAAAATGCACGGAAAAATAATATTTCGGAATAGTGAATGGTTCAAACGTAAGGGAACGTCCATAAATTACGTCACGCTTTGAGGGGGGAGGGGGAGTTCAGAAAAGTGTGACAACCCATACAAAAATTTTAGAGGTCCCATCCAAAGTGTGACATAGGGGGTGAGGGGGGGGGGTTGAAAATGGTCGATTTTTGCGTGACGTAATTTATGGACGTTCCCTAAGAAAAACAGTATAATATATTGTTTCATAAAGATCAGATGTAAATGTATAGTAACTACAATGTGCACAGCTTTTAGCGAACCATTCCATTACAATACACTTTATCGTAGCTGGTATACTGTATGGTACAGGAATGGTTTTCATCAAATACCTTATGGTTAGTTTTTATCCGGGTGTAAATCAAATCCATGGATTTTTGCCAATAAAAATCTGTGGATACATGTTTTACCCACAGTCAGGGATGCCAGATGTGAAGACATGTCTTCAATTTGAAGACATTTGAACTTCTGTGAAGACATTTATTTTTGTGAAGACAAATTGAAGACATTTCAAATTATGTGAAGACTTTTGAAGACATTTGAAAGCTAAAAAATAATATTTATATTCCAGAACAATCAAAAATTTGTAAATGTTATTTTTAATTTCATTCAAGAGTCATCAAAGATTCTGAAAGACGTAATTTTTAGATTTTTTTTTTGAGTCTCCTCGAGGAATTCATCTGGGTATTCTCCCCTAGTTTTTTTAACCTCCAGAAGCAGAGGTACTTTCTAAAAGTATTACCGAAGTTTTTTCTTCTTCTTTTGAATTACAAACAGAGCTTCCAGAATTTCCAGCAGATTTGTTCAAGAGAGTTTGTTAAGATTTCTGCATGAGAATTCATGGGAATCTCACCAGAAGGTCCACAGGAATTCCTTCAGAATTTCATAAGGAATTCCTCTTGAAATTCATTCAAGAGTTTTTCTGGAATTCTTCTAGGTGTTCCACGGAAATTCCACCAGAAGCTCCTCACAAATTCCACCTGGAGTTCTTCAGGAGATCGTCGGAAATTCCTTAGAAAGTTCCTTGGGAATCTCTCTAGAAGATCCTTAGGAATTCCTCCAAGAGTTCCTAGAAAATTCCTCTAGGAGTTCCGAATTCCTCCAGGAATTCCTTGAGAACTACAGGAGTTCTTCGGGAATTTCTCCAGAAGATCCTAACGAAGACTTTTAGTTCTTCGGGAGTTTCTTTAGGGGTTTCTTGGGAATTCCTCCAGGAGTTTCTCGGGAATTCCATCAGGAGTTTCCCGAAAATTTCGGGAGTTCCTTGAGAATTCCTCTAGGATATCCTCTGGAATTCCTGCAGGAGTTTCTAGGAAATTCCTCCATGTATTCCTCGGAATTTCTCTAGAAGCTCATCAATCATTTTTCCAGAAGTTCCTCGGGAATTCCTCCTGCAGTTCCTCGGGAATTGCTCCAGAAGTTATTCTGGAATTCCTCCAGGAGTTCCTCGGGTATTCTTCCTGGAGATCCTTGGAAATTGATCCTTGCAAATTCCTACAAGAGATTCTCTCGTATATATCTAGGAGTTCCTCGCAAAGTCATCCTGGAGTTGCCAAAAATTCAGTAGCTCCTCTAATATTCCTACATGTGTTCCTCGGAATTTCTCCAGAAGCTCCTCAAGAATTTCTCTAGAAGTTTGTCGTGAATTTCTCCTTGGAAGAATTCGCGAGGAAGTCCTGCAGGAACTGCTTGAGGAATCTCTGAGGATCACAAGGTGGCCGAGGATCTCCTGGAAGAATTCTCAAAATACTTTTGGAAGAGTTCCCGTAAAACTCCTGGAAGAATTTCCGAAGAACTTGTGAAAGCATTCCCAAGGATCTCCTGGAGAATTCCAGAGATACTTCTGGAGGAATTCCCGATGAGGAATTCCCGAAGAACTCATAGAGAAATTTCCGAGAACCTCCTGTAGGAATTCCCGAATATCTTCTGGAGCAATACCCTAAGAACTCCTTGAGGAATTCTCTAGGAACTACAGGATGAATTCCCGAGGATCTTCCGGAGGGATTTCCGGATTATTGCTGGAGAAGTTTTTTGTAGACTTTGAAGTAAATTTCGTGGAAAATTTTTAATGGAATTTCCGGATAATTTATGTGATCAATTAAATAAAAATCCAATGGGAAATCCTGAAGGCATTCTACCACAATTACTGCAGGAATTCTTCGGTGGCTTCTAAGGAAATTCCCATGGTATTCTCTATGGAAGGATTCCTGGGAAATTCCTGGAAAAATTATCGGGGATTCGTAGACAAATTTCCATAAAACTCCTAAAGGAATTTCCTGCGAGCTACAAGATATACTCTCGGGAATTTCTGTAGAAATTGCCTAGAAACTCCTGTAAGAATTTCTAGAGAACTGATGGAAGAATTCCCGGGGATCTCTCAGAGGAATTCCCAAGGATCTCCTGGAGGAATTCTCCAGGAACTCCAGAAGGAATTCCCAAGGATATCCTGGAGGAATTACCGAAGAACTTCTAGAGAAATATCCGAGGAACTCCTGGAGGAATTCCCGAGGAACTTCTGGACGAATTCCCGAAAAAGTCCTACAGGAATTTCCTAAGAACTGCTAGAAGAATTCCTGTGAATCTCTTGTACGTATTCCCGAGCATCTCTGGGAAGAATTCTTTAGATAACCCGAGATATACCTGTAGAACTCCTGGAAGCATTTCCGAAGAACTTCTGGAAGAATTCCTGAGGATCTCCTGGAGAAATTCCCGAGAAACTTCTGGAGGAATTTTCTAGAACTTTCTGTAAGAATTCCCGAGGAACTTATGAAGGCATTTATAAGGGACTCCAGGATGAATTCCCGAGGATCTTTGGAAGGAATTTCCGATTTTGTTTTGTGGAACTCTTGGAAATAAATCCAAAGATTCCATCTTCTTGAGGAACTTGGGGAAACCCTGGGAAATATTCGATGAAAACCCTGAGAGAAGCATGCATGATTGCTGGGGAACTTCTTGAGGAATTCTTGAAGCAACTTTCATGGAAGTTCTGGAGGGAATCTTCGGATAATTTATGGAGTTATTTCCTGTCAAATCATGGAGAAGTTGCCTGGGTAATCCTGGAGGAATTCTACTACAAATGCTGCAGGAATTCTTCGGAAGCTTCTTAAGAAATTTCTAAGGTATTCGTGAGGAAGCCATGAAGGAATTCCTGGAAAACTTCAGTAGAAATTCTTGGAGACTCCAAGAGAAATTTACCTAGAAACTTTGGAAGCAATTCCCATGGTACTGTTGGAAGAATGTCTGAAAAGCACTTGGACTAATTCTTGGGAAACTTCACGAAGACTTCCCGGGGTGAACTGAGTTAACTCTTGGGAAGCTCCATGAGGAATCACAAAAAAACTGGATGAATCCCAGAAGAAACCATATTAAGTGATTCCAGACTCCTGGAGGAATTACAAAAGAAAGTCTTAGATGAATACAACACGCAACTCCTTGAAGAATTATAAAAGAAACTTCTGGTGGAATCCATACAGAGATGAAGATGAAGATATTAAAATATTTCCATTATTTCCATCGAAATTTCTCTAAAATCAGAATATCCGAAATCCCCTACCAGTTTCTTGAGGAATTTGTTAATAAATTTTCATATCGTCATAAATAAACATTTTCTGAAAGTTTACGCGCAACGTTATTGTTTTTTTTTTTTTTAGTTCATTAACATAAACAGTGAACTACATCGCCGACATGATGTGAAAGCCTTTCTTGACATAGAATGTCAAGGTCATCACGCTATATTCCTTGATTTGATATAGAGCGCAGTGAAAATATTGCATAAATTTTGATTTTAAGCATTAATTTTATAACAAAGCCACAATATACAGTGTGAAGACATGTGAAGACATTTTAGCGTGCCTTGGAAGACATTTGAAAATTTCACCTGGCATCCCTGCCCACAGTGCCAAATACGCCGTAATGTGCTTTCGATTTTGATTGCCATTACCATTTTGAAAAAAAGGCAAAACGTCAAATTTTCCTATTTGTTGTGCTTCTTGTCCTTCGCCACCCACTTTCTGGTTCAACACAGTTAAGCCTTCAGTACACGCTTTGCCAAGTGTGCAAATTTTTCCGCACGCATAACCCAGCAGGCCAACAGCGGTCGCAACATTGACAAAACATCGGAAATGTCAAGCGTTTGATTTAATGTTGGTTGATGCGTGCGGAAAAGTTTGCACACTTGGCAAAGCGTGTACTGAAGGCTTTAGGCTGCAATTTCCACCCGCCACCAAGAAGGAAACACGACAGTGTTCTGCTGTTGAATCGATTAGTGAGTGTTATTGAGTCAGTAGTGAACAGTGTTTTATCGATCCAACGCATACGGTGCAAAGTGAAAATGGGCATCACCAAGGAAAGCCTTTCCGACATCCGGGAAGAGTTCGAGAAAGCCCACCAAAAGATCGACGAGGACAGCAAAAACGATCCGCCGACGGAACCGTTCCGCTCGCATTATGTGGCCCGAGATATTCTGCAGGCGGTGCAGCGTAAGTTGAAGAACCTGCGGGAGTCGCTGGATGAAGGTTCTGATGCGGAGCTGACGGTCAGGTGCATACTGGCGAATGTGCTGAAGGATATTGGTCGGATTTCGATATTCACCGAGGAGCTGAGCAATGGGGAATTGGTGCTGAAAGAGGCGCTGGAACTGGTGAAGGAAGATAAGGAATCAGCCGCGGGAGTCAATGGTTATATTGAGGTGTTGAACCAGCTGGGAATATTGTACTGCAATCGGGGCAGCTTTGAGGAATCGAAGGCGATTCTGGAGCAGGCGATGGAGAATTATGCAAGTGTGAAAAGCTTAGCAGATTTTGAGCCGCTGACGATTTCTGATTTGTTCGGTACGAAAGATGAGATCGAGAAAGGAAAGGGACAGTTGCTGCTGGAAAAGAACCACACATTGACGTTGTACTACTTGGCGCAGGTGTATGGTTATCTGGAGGATTTGGTAAAGTCGGCGCACTTTTGCCACAAGACATTGAAGCGGCAGTTGGATTATAATGACTACGAGCACATTGACTGGGCGCTTAACTCGGCCACTCTGTCGCAGTATTACTTCCCGAAGAATTATTTGAGTCAATCGAGGCATTTGTTGGCTGCGGCTTCGTATATGTTGGATCGCTTCGAAGAGGAAGTGATTCCCAAGGAAACGAACCCTACGGCAAAAACCGAGAAGATCGAGAACCATCGACACCGATCGGCTGATGTTGCCCGCTGTTGGGCCAAGTATGCCATTCACATTCTGGCTGCCAGCAAGGAAAGGCTCTGCGAAGATGATGTTGAAGAAGGTGTCGAAAATCCCAAGCAGGAAAGTCTAAGTCCGGTGAAGGAAATCGATCGGTTCATCGGTCTGGAAGGACTGTCGGTGTATGAGGACCAGATAACGGACGAGTTCTGCCTCACACTCGACGATGCAAAGCTAGTGCTGCTGAACGGTTTAAGCTGGTTGAACAAAGCCAAGGAGTACTACACCAAGGAGACGGAAGCATCGCAGTATGCCAAGATCGTACAGGACATTGCTTCGTTGTACAAGCACTTGGCCTTCTTCGATGACAACGAGGACAATCAGTGCAAGCTGTATAAGAGATGTGCGGATCAGCTGGAGGAGCTGGACCAGGTGCTGAATGCCACGTACTATCAAACCATTTGCAGGTGAGTAATCTTGAATCTAATACTTCGGTTATAGAGGGTACTTTTCCTATTTCCCTACCTGTCTTTAATTCCTATCCTTCATCATTCTGATATTCATCAGGTAGATAATAAAATAGTTGAAACAAATATCTAGACGGAAAGTAAATGGCTTTTTTTTTAACAATCCCCAGAGAAATCTGGTACGAGCTTGGTCTCACCTACTCGAAAATGTTGGACGCAAAGCTGACCAAGTTGGAAACCGTAACCGCCAGTGAGCGCCCGTCGCCCCATGCTTTGAACAAAATCAACAAACTCTGCGAGAAAAGCATTTCCAAGTTTCAAAAATTTCTCGAATCCTACAAAGTCTCCCTGGAAACGCTGGAGATCCCCGCCGGAATCGACGAAGCCGAACTGCAGCCGGTGCTGTTCGCTTACTTCCACATCGGGCGGCTGTACTACAAGGTCATCACCCCGGACAAGAAGATGCAACTGGCCAACGTGCAAAACAGCTTCCGATACTATCACCACTTTGTGAAGAACTGCGAGCAGAACGAATCGCTGGGGGCGCATTTCAAGGCTGAAATGGGCGTTTGTAAGGAGATGAATACGCTTCTGCCGTTGAAAATTAAGAAATTGCAGAACGAACTGAACGAATGAAGCCGAGTTGGGGCAGTGTGATAGAAATAAATGCGTGAATCGAACACCGATGAAATTGTTTGCTTGAATTTAGATTTCACATCCATTGTTTGAGATACAGTATATGTTATATGTTCTGGTAATACACAATACAGCAAAAATCATTCAGTTCCTAATTCATGCTCAGTTTCTATCAAAAGCCTGTAAATCTCGAATACTATACTAGGAAAAGTTTTTTTTTGTATTTTACAAACCTTCGACACGGCCTTACCAAACTTTCAAAAAAAGTCATTTCAAATTTCGGAATTTACTAGCTTTTGATTGAAACCTCAAATAGAACTGAGTGGTGTTCTTCTTTCGAGTGACTTTACAGTTAAATTCAACATTTCTTTCCCCCTCTGATAAACGATAAAATTTGGCAATCAGTTCAATATTTCATCATAGGCATATTCTGTTTGATTTAGCTAAGTTTATTAGTTGTTTTACCTTTTCAGTGAGATATGTGTAAGTGGGAAATTTCTGTTTGCTTTTTGTTTTCACCAACCTTTTTTTTCTACAGTGAAACATGCTTTGCATTACATTCAACGATTGATTTTACAATAGTTTAGAATATGAATAACCATATTTATACTCAACACACTTGCAAACACTCACTGACCTGTGGAATAAGTCTTTCAAATGCACTCGTTTAGCATGAAACTTTTTCATACCTAATAATTAGTTAACATCGAGACACATTGGTATCATGCATGTTCATAACTTTCTTAATTTGTGTTGTAAAGTCTTTCCTTTGTGTTGCTTAATATTTTTACTAATAAAAATCACCATTCATAAAAAAATATACACTTCGCAGATTCTTCGTACCTACCATCACTTCTTGGAATACTTTCTGACATGATGTTATCGATTGTATAACGTCTCTTACCTGCATGCCCTATTTTATACTCTAGCAAAATCCGTTCACGAACCGACTCCTGCGCCTATACAGAACTTGTGCTGGAAGCAAACTTTTCCGAAATACATGCGAACAGAGAATACCTACATATACACGATTAACGCAAAACTTTGTCTAATCCTAAAAAAATATAACGAACATAGATAAACTTTTTTCCCCCTTTCTCAATCACTACACATAGCTCTAATACTATTCCCTGTCGGGTTCTACTCGATCAGCGGTTCCGAATCGCTCTGATTGACCCCGTCCAACACTCGGCTCACGTACCGATTTCGGATCGATTCCGGGGCCACCGGATGCTGTACCAGGTGCTCCGACTCTCCTTGGTGCTGCTGGTCGGCATTCAGCGAACCTTCCGAACTAACCGGTTGAACTCCCTCCAGCGTTTTGTTGTCCTCTTCGATTAGGCTGCAATTGAGAAGTGGGGATGGTTATTTAGATATCGGAGTCTGCTTCGGACTCTGTGGCGGCGAAGGAATGGAAACTTTCGCTTATTCCGGGCATCATTTCTTCAAGGGTTTCTAGGTCAATCGAAGGACTCTTGATGCTGCGAGGAGTGGAGGAAAATATCAGTCAAGAAAAAACGGGATTATTTCTACAACTGTCAACTTCGACAAAGTTGATGGGCAAGTTTTCTTAAAGAATCTTCTAAGGGCTTTCTCATCTGATATTTTACATGTACGTGAGGAGATTTGTATGTAGGCAGCGTTGGTCTACTTCGAAAATCCATGATTGATTATTGATACTCAGCCGGTTCCTCCAATAAGAAATGTAGAAGACAGAAATAATCAAAATAACACCTCAGCAAGATATAAATGACTCATCCGGCACGATAAAAGCTGATACAGCGAATCAGACTTCTTGTAAGATCCTTCAGCTTCCTACCATGCAACTCCAATCCCTACCTCCTAGCTGGAACCGGCCGGGATACGAGCAACCTTAGGGAAGATCTTGTAATCAACCCCGGTGGGAACTTTGGTCGTATGCAGACAGGGTCGGGGGGTTTGCTTCGGCAAATTTCCTGGGGCCCTCCGGACAGTAAACCTGGACGTTGGAAATTCCGCTATAACATCTGAGATATATCCTGAGAGAAGCAGTTGTGGACAGCTCCATTCCTGGAAGAAATCCCTCGAAAATGTATGTGGGCAAAACGCAGGAGAAACTTCAGGATAAATTCCACAAGGTATTCTGGGAATAAAGCTCTGGAAGAACTACTGGAAATGTATGCAGGAATCCTCAAGAATCTCGAGAAAAAACTATTCGAATCTTGTAAAACTACCGGTAGGAACCCGGAATACTTAGAAAAATGTCGTGAAAAAATACAAAAGGAATCTTGTGAAAAATTCTGGAGGATTTTCAAAAGAAGTTCCAGAGAGAAACTCGTTTTAGAGTAATTTCTATATAAATTCCAGATTCATCCGCATCCATATGGAATTTGCAGCACCTTATCTTAGTTATCGGCTTTCAGGAAATATGTGCTAGATCTAGGAACCCTCCCCTTGTTCCTCTAGCACAGTTATACGTATTCTTTCTTGGATTTAACTCGTTTTTCGAATAATCATCCCGAGAATTCTTCAATTTCTTCACAAGCTTCCAGTAAGTACATTTAGCATTCCGGAAAAATATTTGTTCTAGAAATGCTTACTACAAACATAAGTACATATATTCGAATGAGTGTAATCAGTTTCATACCTTTTAATTCCGCCCTATGTTGCTTATCATTTAACAGATACGCGTATTTCGACTACCACTTGTAATCTTCCTCAGTGCCAGTTATCCACTGAGTTATAACTGACACTGAGGAATATTACAAGTAGTAGTCAAAATACGCGTATCTGTCAAGGATAAGCAATTAGGGCGAAATTAAAAAGTACGAAACCGATTACACTCATTCGAAGAGGGTATTCTGCTTAGAGGGTTCGAAAAGTCGGTACAAGATAAGTACATATAGTAAAAGCTCACGTTTGGAAGAAACAACATATTCAAAAACTTCTTTATTAATTCTGACATGTATGCACTTCATAGTGTAAAGTGTCATTAATAAATAAAAAGACATTCTTTATCAACACCAACATTGTAGTAAACTCTGTGTAGAGTAGTTCTACAAGTAGTAAATTTGGATACTTCTTATTCATACGACCCAATGCTGTATTTTTTATTCGGTTCAAAATTACCCTAAGTATTCAAGATATTCCCTGAGTATTTCAGGTTTTCCCAGATACATAGTAGAAAACTTGAATGTGCAAGTCAAGAGCCAAGGGCCGGTGCTACTCGTGAACTCGGAAGAATTTTTTTTTTTTTTTTTTTTTTTTTTAATAATCTTTATTAGTATCTCAATCAATTTTTACATTCTTCAACTTAATCTAGGTGTTCTGTGTGTTATAACACACTATCATCCTAATTTGGTGAAATAAATTTAAGCTATTATCAATACTAATTAATAACATATTACATTTCATTTGCTGTAGCAGTTAAGATTTTTTGCAGGCTTTATTTTTCACCTGCGTGTCAGAAATACATTTTTTTCAACTTATCCTAACCCTAACCCACCTTAAACTAATTATACAAAGAGCTAATCGTAGCAATAGAAGACTGCAACGACTTTTGACGAAAGTTGGCAATGATTTTAGTTGACATCTGTTCCAATGTCTCAATATTAGAAATTTGATGCAACTCATTAGTGCTATACCAGGGAGGCAACTTCAGAATTATTTTCAAAATTTTATTTTGAATCCTCTGAAGTTGCTTCTTTCTGGTATTGCAACAGCTCGACCATATTGGGACAGCGTACAACATGGCCGGTCTGAAAATTTGTTTATAAATCAAAAATTTGTTTTTGCGACAAAGTTTTGATTTTCTATTAATAAGTGGGTATAAACACTTAATGTATTTATTGCACTTAGTTTGAATGCTTTCTATGTGGTTTTTAAAAGTTAAGTTTTTATCTAGTAAGAGCCCTAGATACTTAACTTCTTCCGACCAATTTATTGGAGTTCCCCTCATAGTGACAACATGTCTACTTGAGGGTTTCAAATAAAGAGCTCTTGGCTTATGTGGGAATATGATAAGTTGAGTTTTGGAAGCATTTGGAGAAATCTTCCATTTTTGCAAATAAGAAGAAAAAATATCTAAACTTTTTTGCAATCTACTACAAATGATACGCAAACTTCGCCCCTTGGCTGAGATTCCTGTGTCATCTGCAAATAACGATTTTTGACATCCCTGTGGCAAATCAGGTAAGTCGGAGGTAAAAATATTGTATAGGATTGGTCCCAGTATGCTGCCTTGTGGAACACCAGCTCTTACAGGTAATCTATCTGACTTGGAATTTTGATAATTTACCTGAAGTGTTCGATCCGATAAATAGTATTGAATAATTTTAATAATGTATAGTGGAAAATTAAAATGTTTCAATTTTACGATCAAGCCTTCGTGCCAAACACTATCGAATGCTTTTTCTATGTCAAGAAGTGCTACACCAGTGGAGTAACCTTCAGATTTATTGGAACGAATGAAATTCGTTACCCGTAAAAGTTGATGAGTAGTCGAATGACCATGGCGGAATCCGAACTGCTCATTGGCAAAAATAGAATTTTCATCGATATGAATCATCATTCTATTTAAAATAAGTTTTTCAAAAAGTTTACTGATAGATGACAGTAAGCTAATTGGACGATAACTAGAAGCTTCGGCAGGATTTTTGTCAGGCTTCAAAATTGGAACAACTTTAGCATTTTTCCATTTTTCAGGAAAATATGCTAACTGAAAACATTTGTTAAATATATTAACCAAAAATGATAAGCAACTTTCTGGAAGTTTTTTGATGAGAATATAGAAAATTCCGTCATCACCCGGAGCTTTCATATTCTTAAACTTCTTTATAATAGATCTCACTTCGTCCAAATCAGTGCCCAATGAATTGTCGAAAATGTTCTCATGATTGAGAATGTTTTCGAATTCGCGGGCAACCTGATGTTCTATTGGACTAGTGAGACCTATACTGAAATTATGCGCACTTTCAAACTGTTTGGCAAGTTTTTGTGCTTTTTCAGAATTAGTTAATAATATTTTGTTATCCTCTTTCAGCGCAGGAATAGGCTTCTGAGGTTTTTTCAAAATTTTTGTCAATTTCCAAAACGGCTTAGAGCCGGGGTTTAATTGAGAAACTTTATTTGCAAAATTTTTGTTTCTCAATTCGGTGAAACGTTTTTTAATTTCCTTCTGAAGATCCTGCCAGATTACTTTCAAAGCAGGATCTCGAGTTCGTTGGAATTGTCTTCTTCTCACGTTTTTTAGACGGATCAGAAGTTTCAGATCGTCGTCAATAATAACTGAGTCGAATTTGACTTCACACTTTGGTATTGATGCGCTTCTAGCTTCGACTATAGTACTAGTCAAAGTTTCGAGGGCATTGTCAATATCAAAATGTGTTTCCAATGAAACATTAACATCTAAATGGCTATCGATGTATGTTTTATATGTATCCCAGTCAGCTCTGTGATAATTGAAAGTAGAGCTGATGGGATTAAAAATCGCTTCATGGGAAATTTGAAATGTTACAGGAAGATGATCAGAATCAAAGTCAGCATGAGTAATCAATTGGCTACAATGCTGACTTGAGTCAGTTAAGACCAAATCAATTGTTGAGGGATTTCTAGCAGAAGAAAAACAAGTGGGGCTATCGGGATATAGAATAGAAAAATATCCTGAAGAGCACTGATCAAATAAAATCCTGCCGTTTGAATTGGACTGAAGATTATTCCACGAGCGGTGTTTCGCATTAAAATCACCAATTATGAAAAATTTGGACCTGTTGCGAGTTAATTTTCGCAAATCAGATTTAAGAAAATCTATTTGCTGGCCAGTGCATTGAAAAGGCAAGTAGGCCGCAATGAAAGTATGTTTACCAAAGTTTGTTTCAACAGAAACACCCAAAGTTTCAAAAACTTTGGTTTCGAATGATGAAAAAATTTGGTGCTTGATGCGCCTGTCGACGATGATAGCAACTCCACCACATGCTCCATCTAGGCGATCATTTCTATAAATAAAATAGTTTGGGTTTCGTTTGATTGAAGACCCAGGTTTTAGATAAGTTTCAGTAATAACTGCAATATGCACATTATTAACTGTTAAAAAATGGAATAGCTCATCCTCTTTACCATTTAGAGAACGAGCATTCCAATTTAAAATGTTCAAAAATTTATTTGGATCCATTACCAAAACGTAATCCAATTACTATTTTATTTGTAAATTTAACTCCAACTTGGACTGCTTCAGCCATAGTTTGAGTTTTGAACATTGCATCAATCATTTGTTGCAATTGTTCAGATAAAAAGTCAAAATCGGAAGCAGACATGCCTGAATCACGTGCATTTTCCGTATTTGATGTTTGGTGATAGGAATTATTTGAATTTTGTTTACCCGCAGCCACATGGGCATAGGTAGCTCGATTCGTTTGAACAAAATTAGAAATATTACTCACTCCACTGCTGGAGGGTAGATTATTCGCTCGAAGGTTTGTTTGGTGGTTAACTACCTCCGGCGAATAGGTACGAGCGGTATGAAAATTATTCAACCGATCGTTGATGGAAGAATTTGTGTTGTTAGAAATTCTACCTGCCGAGTTTCGGGTACGACTAGCGTTCCCATTCATCTGCCGGGCACGTGATTCGACAACTTTTTTGCGGATAGGGCAATCCCAAAAGTTTGGCTTATGGTTGCCACCGCAATTCGTACATTTAAACTTCCTGGTATCTTCCCTTACTGGACAGTTGTCCTTGGCGTGAGAAGAACCTCCACAAATCATGCATTTAGCATCCATGTGGCAATGTTTCGTTCCGTGCCCCCAACCTTGGCACTGACGGCACTGAGTTGGGTTCTGGAAATTTCCCCCAGGCTTACGAAAATGTTCCCATGTCACTTGGACAAGAAACATTTTCTTCGCCTTTTCCAAATATTTCAAGTTATTTAGATCACTTTTGTTGAAGTGAACTAAATAAAATTCTTGAGAGATACCCTGCCGAGGATTCTCAGAGCGGGTTCTCTTTTTCATTTTTATTACTTGGACTGGAGTGAATCCAAGTAATAAGTTGAGTTCAGTTTTGATCTCATCAGGTGATTTGTCATCACTAGAGAGACCTTTTAATACGACTTTGAACAAGCGTGCAGACCTGTCGTCGTATGTGAAAAATTTATGCTTCTTCTCAGTAAGGTACTTGAGAAGAAGATCCCGATCTTTCAGGGTTTCCGGCAATACGCGGCAGTCTCCTTTCCTGGCAATTTGGAAGGAAACCTTGATTCCCCTTATGGAGTTCAAGATCTCCTGCCTAAAACCAGCAAATTCACAGACGCTGACCACGATTGGCGGCACCCGTTGTTTTTTAGCAGAAATTGAAGTACCTGGGCTAGAGGCATCCTCAATTTGCTGTTCCGAAAAATTGTTCAGCGTTTCATAAGGATTACTCATTTCAACGAAATTTTCATCCGAAACAATTGTTTTTGTAGAAGGAAGCGGAGAAGCTGAAAGTTCTCCTTTCCTTCTAACTTTGCCGCGTTTAGCGACAGTTTTGAAACCGACTTTTTTGGAAGGAAGCGGTGAATTCAAGGATTCACCCTTCCTTTTGTTCGATGATGCAACCATGATTTAATTTGAAGCGACCTTCCAGGAGGTTTTTTCCCTAATCGGTGTCCAAGTAGGATTACCACCGTTTCACGGAATTTGACTTCCGTAAACGGGTCCAACGAATAATCGAAGGCACGGGTCCAGGCAAGGATCGAAAAGGAATCAGTAGGTATAAATTTAGCGCTGAAAAGTGCTATTGTGGGTAGTACTGAGAAGTACTGTTGAATTGCTTTAGGTAGTAAAACTTCCTGCAGCAGAGAGAGCTTACGTCCGCACAGCACAAGAGTACGATGCGAACTCTGAACTCGGAAGAATGTTCATGCGGAAAGGTTGATAATGTCTTTTAGACTGGTTCAATATTTAGTCTATATCTATGGGAATAATTTGATTGAAGATTACGAAAAACATTTAGAGAACAAAAAACTACATATGTATACACGTTACAAAGGGAAGCACTGATGACGACAAGGAGGTGATTCCTCGGGTTATGTGGGGTCGACACTAAAACCTCTTTCTCTCTCTTCTTTAGCTTCGCGGTACGCCGGATAGGGATGACTTCGAGAAGGGGGATGACTTCGTCCATGAGGAAAAAAAATATGATTTGAATATCAGCAATTTCAGCGAAAAAAAAAACTATTTTAGCAATGATACTAAAAAGAACAGCCTATGTTTAAAAGAAGGGAAAATCCATGGGGAAAATATCAGTACATTCAACATCAATAATTATAAGATACTGCTCTAACGGAGAGAAGTAAAAATTGACTAATTTACCTAGTAGATTTTAAACATTACAGAAGCAATGGAAAATAAATCAAAAGTAATCTATGCTAAGAAAAGGGAAACCATCACTTTTAAATATCAATAGGTTTTACGTATTCAGCATGACCATGCAGAGTGTAACGGGTTTTATTCCCGGTCGATCCAGGAACTTTTCGTAATGATAACTTCCTTGACTTCGTTGGACATAAGGTACCCCGAGCCAACGTTCTGATACCTGGACATAAGGTATCTTCGTGCTTGCCACACGACATACACATACAAGGGAAGTAAAGGAGGGAAGTAAAGAATGCTATCCAGTAGCTCAAGAACAAGGCTGCTGTTGAGGATGGTATCAAAGCGAAACTCACCAAGATGGACCACGAAAAGTTGACCACCGGCTAGTAGTCCGGATCTGGGAGACCGAACAGCTACCGGATGAGTGGAAGGAGAGGAAGGAGTCATATGCTCCACCTACAAAAAGAATGACAAGTTGGAGTGTGACAACTTCCGAGCGATCACAATTCTGAATGCTGCTTGCAAAGTGCTATCTCAGACCACCTTCCGTCGTTTTTCACCTAAACTAAATCAGTTTGTGGAAAATTATCAAGCCGGCTATGTCGATGGCCACTTGACAACGGACCAGATCTTCACTGTGCGGCGAATCCTCCAAAAATGGCGCGAATACCAGGTTCCACAGTATCGACCGCACAGAGCTATGGAAAATCATGGACGAGAACGGCTTCTCCGAGAAGCTCACTAGACTGATGGGAGCGACGTTGGATGGTGTAAAAAACTGCGTAAGGCTTTCGGGCGATCTGTCAAGTTCGTTGGAATCTCGCTGGGGACTACGACGTGCGAGGTTGTGGAAAATTTCGTCTACCTTGGATCCTTATTAAACCTCGAGCAGTCGCGTCTTTGACTACCTGCAACGACGCCACGCTCACGCTGTGTACCACAAGCGTGCATTTTTTATGGTGCGTGTACTCAGCACACGACGCGACCGCTCCCGGGTTAACGGGAGACAACAACGTTAGCCGCAAAATACGAAGGCGCATCATCAGTGAAAGTCTACCATTGATAGGCTCCACAAGAACCTGCGGTCGAAAAAGATTCACCCCCGCATCAAATGCACCAGATGCTGATAAGACCGGTGGTTCTTTACGGGCATGAGACCTGGACTTTGCACGAGGACATGCAAGCACTCAAAAGCCTTCAGTACAGGGTCTGGTACGTTTGGCATAAGGCCGTTTGGCATAAGTACATTTGGCATAAAGGACGTTTGGCATAAAGGACATTTGGCATAAGGGACGTTTGGCATAAAGGACGTTTGGCATAAAGAATATGTGAAATATATTTCCCTCTGGAGAAAAATTAAAGAACAGCCTTCAAGGGAAAGAAGGCAAACTTGTTGTTGGTGCATTATATTGGATCTCTTATTTTAGAAATAACCTTTTGCTTCCATGAATTTAATTTTTTTTTTCGGAAGGGGAATGTTCCTTCTTTTGTATATAGGCTGTTCTTCATCGATACAAGCAATTTAGATTCCGCTAATTATTCTTTCCAGCAAATCATCCTTGTCTGCATATTATATCCATAAAAATTAATGCATTATAATGTATTATCCTTCTTTTGTATATTTATCCTTCTTTTACGTTAAGTATGTAGTTCACTTTTTACTGAATTCATTTTATGCCAAACTTACTTTATGCCAAATGTCCATTATGCCAAACGTCCTTTATGCCAAATGTCCTTTATGCCAAGTGTCCTTTATGCCAAACGTCCTTATGCCAAATGGCATTATGCCAAACGGCATTATGCCAAACGTACCAGACCCTTCAGTACTCTCTCTCTCTCTCTCTCTTCTTGGCGTAACGTCCTCTCTGGGACAAAGCCTGCTTCTCAGCTTAGTGTTCTATGAGCACTTCCACAGTTATTAACTGAGAGCTTCCTCTGCCAATGACCATTTTGCATGTGTATATCGTGTGGCAGGCACGAAGATACTCTATGCCCAAGGAAGTCAAGGAAATTTCCTTTACGAAAAGATCCTGGACCGACCGGGAATCGAACCCGTCACCCTCAGCATGGTCATGCTGAATACCCGTGCGTTTACCGCCTCGGCTATATGGGCCCTTCAGTACATGCTTTGCAAATTTTTCCGCACACATAATCCAAGTGGTCTCAACATTGACAAATCATCAGAAATGTTAAACATATGCTTTGCTGTTGGTTGATGCGTGCGGAAAAGTTTGCACACTTGGCAAAGCGTGTACTGAAGGCTTAAGTGTTCGAGCGTCGGGTGCTTAGAACCATCTTTGGCGGTGTGTAGGAGCACGGTGTGTGGCGGCAAAGAATGAACAACGAGTTCACTGCACACTACGGCGAGCCTAGGAATGAATAAATACAAAGCAAACCCCTTGCGGGTATGAATACGGAATAAATGTCCATATTTTAGTTTACTGCACCACATTACTTAAGATTCTAATGACAGCTTTCCAAAAGAGCTAAAAATCAAAAGAATTAGAATTTTCAATGATAATGTGAATGATTAATGATAAATGATGTTTATAAATATCAGAAAAATAAACATAAAAGCAAAGGGTTGGTTTTAGAAAGCTGTTTATTCAAAATAATATTGAATTGAGTATTAATTAGTATATAACTTTTATCACATATTGTGCATGCAAACTATAACTACTTGTTTATAACATAAGAAATAATTTGCAGCGAACGACCCATCTCAGTTGACACGTCTTACCCCGCCACGCCCTAATATCTACAACGAACCTAAAGGTGGAAACCTCACAGCCGACCTCCCGAATCGCGGCTCTGTCAGAAAGACTCATACTCGCCCACTCTAGACAAAAGGCAACAGTTTAGGGATATTAGTCATACACCCACCACTTTCCATCCCTTCAAAGAAGAGGCGTGAATACTTACAGTTTACTGGCGTGTAGTTCGCGCTCCGCCGGCGACATATTTAGCACTCCGTTGTTGTTGGAATTGTACAGCCAGATGACGATGGTTGCTATCAGGGAAACTGAAACAACAGCAAATGAGCAACGTTGACAAATTCAAACAATGCTGACGAAGGGCCACGGATGCTTACCAACTAGCCAACCGATGAAGAAAATTTCCAGCATGAAGTAACCACCTTCGTCGACAATCAAGCCTGAGAACATGGAAATAACGGCCAGTCCAAGGTTTTGTACTGATTGGCAGCTGCAAAATTAAGTGGTGTTATTTATTTATGAAGATTTTGAAGCTAAAGTTTATAAGCTTACATTCCATAGGCCGTTCCCAGTTGATATTCGGGGACGATCAGGGCCACTAGGGGCCACAGACTACTGGCCAACATTGAATACGCCATGCCCATTGTGATCATGGCAATGTACGGATTGTAGAAAGTGAAAGCCAGCAAACCATGTGCCACCATTGTGACCACAATCGACAGGAACACCCACAGCACATTTCTTCCGGTTCGATCAACGATCAATCCAAAGATCGGACTCGCAACTCCGGCCACAATGTACACGATCGAATTAACGGTGTTGGCATCTTCCGGGGTGAAACCGAACTTTCGCATGAAGAACACTTTTCCCAGCGCAATGAAAGGGAAAATTGCCACGTAATATGCCACGCAGATGATCGTCACCATCCAGAAGGTGATCTTGAAGGTTCCGATGTCGGACAGCTTGGCCACTTCGCCGTTGGGTGGATTATCGTTCCGCTTGAGAATCCGAGCTGCTCGTTTGTCCATCCAGCCAAGAACCAGAGCACAAAGCATCGACATGACACAAGTCAGAGTGGCTATCAGCAGAACTACGCCCATGCACTGGTGACCCTCGTAGCCCATGTTCCGGACATAGTTGTAGACCGGAACCATGACCAGGAAGTTCACGGTACTGCCGACACGTGCGAACGAAAGCTGCAGGCCAAAGACCATGTTCAGTTCCTTTCCCTTGAACCACAAAACGGCGTAGTTATTCTGTGCCACGGCCAACGATTCTGCGCCAATACTTGAAAGGACAAAGAGAATAGCGATATGTAAACGTGTGATTTTCGGATACCAAATGTCCAACTCACCCAAACAGGAACCGTCCCAAAATCATCAACCAAAACTGGTTTATCAGTCCACCGGTGGCGAAGATCAGCTGGCCGATCAACAGGATGAACATGTAGATGATGGTTCCCAGCCGGATGCCGAACACCCGATCGATAAGGAATCCTCCGATGAAGCACAGGATCACATTGGGCCACGAGTAAATCGAGTACAGCCACACGAACTGCGACGTCGAAAGATCCAGATCGGATTTGAACTTGTCCTGTAGAGCTCCCGGGTTATCATAGCAAAAGTATGAACCTGTAGAAAACGGGAAAATTCAAAACAAGAACTCAATCATTATAATAATTCATTTATCTATGGAAGAATTTCTCATAGATTAGTTCGAATAGAAGAAACTTTATTAAAAATTAAACTAAATAAACTTACCGAATCCCACTAGGCACATCAGAATAAGCGCCATAAACCGGTGCAGGGCGGAGCTAGGGTTACAGCAAGCGCTGGTCCCACACCCGGTCCTTCCCTGGCTCAGCTCATCGTCGTCGCTTTGGCGGAGAATTCTCGATCCCGTCGCCGGCGGTTCCTCGCTGTCCGTATCCGGCTGGAGGATTGGCCTTCGCGCTTCGTCATCGTCGTACAATTTCGGCATTCCAGTACCAGCAGACTCCGCACTAGTTTATCCCGTATCTATCCGAAACAGAAGGAAAATGAAACGCTCAAAAACAAGGGAAATACCAATCGATGCGGGCAGTCAGCCAGCAGAATGATTCTAAATAAATTACGAGCGTCTGTTCTATACGCTCATTATGTATGGGCAAGCTTCGCAACGATGTGCTGCTGATGATTCAATTGCCCTACATAAAACGCGACACTGTTCGAGTCTATCAGGTTGGCGTTGAATTCTAATGAGTCAATTTTCACAGCAAAAAAGCGAAAATGCAAACATACACAGAATCAGCTCCAACTACATGGCATATATTATGGACGTCAATACATTGCTCAGCAAAGCGAGCCAGCTGGACAAAACAGTGCTTCGATCGTCGTCAACTGATAAGGAGGATCCACCCCGTTTTTTTCGCTTGGCAAATATTATCAACCATAAGCAAGAACTTACTGTTTTTTTTGATTTTGTGCGTCTTGCGTCGTTGCTTCTTTGGCACTCTAGTAGGGTTGAACGTCTTCCAAGTTTTCTTTGTTGTTTCCTCTGTTTTTGGTGCTGCTGTTGAAGGTCAGTCAGGAAAAGGATCCTCCCAAATACCTCAAAACCACCTTTTGTCGTAGCCACTTATTCAGTTTACGTACTGCAAAACTTCCAAACTCGAAATGCAATGTACACAACGCGCTTCCGTCCAAAAATAAACTACTTTTTAATTAGACTGGGTATGTTATAAACAAAACTTTTTAGCACCTACCTAAACCACGAATCACTGATGATGGCAAAAATAAAATAATTCAGTGACGGATGATGACGAACTGCGATGCGATGACAAATGCGCAACGAACGCGACTGACGGACGACGAACGAAAAGAAAGGAAGAACAGGGAAGAATCAAAGCGAAGAAAGAATAACAGGTACTGATCCATTGCGTCGAACACGCATTACACCGCCACGCAGATTTGAAAAATGATTTCTCGCGTTTAGTACCATACGGACGTATCTGCAAAAATCGAACTGACATCGATCTTACATAACAATAATGCTATTTTTCATAGCTTGTCGAGTCTTAACCCTCGTCTTAACCGTTGTTATTCGAACCGGAAAATACAGGAACACATGGCAATTATTCTATGCACTAAAAATAAATCGGTGGATTAATATAGCGCATTTAGTTCACCACTGGACTATCGCACTAGTTTTCAAGAGTGCGAAAACGCAAATAAAAGTGCGCGATTGCATCCAATCGACTCGGTGTCTTCAGAGCACTTATTGCTGGTTGCTTTCAAAGATGGATTTCTGATGCACTTCACTTATCACACTATTTCTGTGCTCGAGCACGGTTGCCCACATCATTTTCATAAATTCAACATTTCGAAAACTTTTTCCACACAAACCTGCATGACTGGCCACACTGCAAAATCTTTCACGAGAAAAACAGAGAGAAAATTGAATCGGAGAGTTGTCAGATGGCTGAGAATCAAAACAAAATCGAGAAAGAATCCGGCGAAGCACACACCACGTGCTAATTTGTGACATTTCTCGACGTCAAAATGCTGTCAGACTGCATGGATGCACTTATCGTCACACTTTTCAACCGTCACACTTACATAGTGTGCAGTTCGATTTGGTGGGAACAGTGCAATACCGTGACGCTTCTTCGTTTGATCACGAAAAGTAACGGTTCTTGTTGGCACCACGAGTGTGCATCTTTCTTTGTAGAGTAAAGATACATTTAAGCCTCGAGACCTGACAGCAATCAAGGTTGTGCCTTTGCCCAGGGTTCACCTAATGTAAAGTGCCAACTAAAAGGTTATCGTTTACAATCAAAGTAAATAAATTACAAATGACATGGCTTGATTATTTCATCGCATCACGTCTATCTATTGACTGGTGTGCTCAATAGGGGCTATCCATAAACCACGTGGTCATTAGGGGGGGGGGGGGGGGGGGGGGTTCAGCCAATGACCATTTTGTATAGACTAATGCTATCGAAAAACAATGTATGAATGAATTTAACCTTGTAGTTTTATCTGAAAGTTTGCTGAACAACATTAAGGTCGCAAACGTACACCAAAGTCGTGAGCGTGCTGTGAAGGCAACTCTCCACGCGGTGAATGTAAATTACATTCACGCTGTGTAAAGTTGTCTTCACAGCTCGCTCACGACTTTGGTATGCGTGTGCGACCCCAATAATGTTCGGCAAACTTTCAGATAAAACTACAAGGTTAAATTCATCCATACATTGTTTTTCGATAGCATGCTTCTGAACTGAGATAATAGCAAATGAATGTAAATCTTTGCAAATGAATGGTCGCAACCTTGAAAATTTGTATGAACTAATGATCACGAAGGGGGAGGGGGGGTTTGGTTGAAAAGTCCCAAAAAAATGACCACGTGGTTTATGGACAGCCCCATATGATATACACCGCGCGGCCCTTACGCGCATTTGCACGAAATTCCACGCGGAAAGCCCTCTTGGAAACGAACAGCCGCACCACAGAGAAACAGACGTAACACCAGCGGCGTCATGGTCGCAATTTTTTCCGCAGTCAAGTTCGCAGATTGTGAACAATCCTCGGTACTCACTTTACGTAATTTATGTTTAGTCCCTTACTGTCAGAGCTGTCAGATCAGTGTTACACGGTAAATAAAATTTACACAAAAGGCAATTTACACGGAAAAAAATACACGGTTATGCCCGAATAAAAAATACAGTAGAAAAACCGAACGTTGTATTGTAACAGTACTATTTAAAACCATATTTTTACAGTAGACATCACTGTAAAAATAAAAAATACAAAAACAATAAAATGTAATGTAGACACCCATACAGTAAATTGTAAATAAGATTTTTACAATATACTATACGGGTTGTTAAGTATCGTAACAATATAAAAAAATATTTTTCTCCATATATATTTTTTTGCAAAACCATACATTATATTGTAAATGAATTGTTATAAATTCTGATACGTGGGTTTTAATAAACCGTACATTGTATGGTACACGTATGGTTTCAAACAATAAAATGTACTGTTAATAAATTGTTTTTAATTGTAATTTTGCTACTGGTTATACATTTAATTAAATCGCAGACAGACGTTCTAGCTCGAACAAATTTATTCAAATTTTCTATGTAAATTTTCACTAGCGACACCTAGGCAACCGATTGCCACAGTGCAGTCGCGTGCAGTTGACAGTTTCAGAAACCACGTGCTTCCAGCCGCTCACTTACCACCCAATTCACCACCCACCGAAAAATAAAATCAAAACAAACACTGTCAAAAGCATTCCTACATTTGCGTCACATTCACAAAGATTTCCCAATGCGAGTGAAGTTCATCCAAATGCAGTTTTATTCAAGCAAATCTATGTAAAATAAAAGTAATAATGTGTAAAATATTTTACAAGAGTCCTGCGCTAATTTGTGCAAATGATTTAAGACATTAAATAAAAGTCATTTACTCTGCACAAATTATGTGGAAACATTATTAGCGTGCAACACGTGCGGTCTTTTCCCGCCATCCGGCTGGAAGACGACCGTGGTGACAGTTGTTGGTCGCAGCGCACATGTGAGGCAGCGATTGAATATGAACGTCGCTAACGCCATCTGTTCGCTGATTGCCACTTGGCAATTTGTGGCGGCCATGTTTTTTACACAAGCTGCTGAGTCAAACTTGAACGTCTGTCTGCGATTAAATGGTTTTGGAATGGTTCTCTTTTTTATGTCGTATTGTTTTACATTGCATAAAACATATAATGTCATATTATCTTGTCATTTTCCTCCTGTTATACTTATGACACACATGTGATACAAGAATCACTGTACAATTGCGCTTGAAATGAGTGCCATACTGAAAATTCTCTCAGTTCAAGTCAGTCTTGTTAGAATTTTCTTGACACTGCGTACCGTTGTACAGAAATCATACTCGTATCACATGTCTGTCCGGGGTATTAATGGCATCTTAGGCTTACTAGCATTATGAGAATGCGCTTTGGGAATTCTCCAGAGCGTTTTGGAAAATATCCCGAATAGAAAAATACAATTCACGGTATAGTTCATATTGTTCAATATTAATTCATGGAATAATTACACAGCGCAACATTTTTTTGTCTCAAGAGTAAACTTATGTGTCTCCGAAGGATTGTGTGCCGCTAAATCCGAATCCGGGCTCAGATTTGCTCTAACGCGTCACAATTTTGAACTATACCTCAATTTATAGGGCGAAATATGCGATTTTGGGCTTTTTTGACTGCAAGCCATTAATCAAGGAAATATTTTTTTTAAGCTATTAAAGGATAAATTGGTCAATTAACATCTAAATTAACGACTCATGCAAAATATTTCGTTTTACCTAATCAAATTTGATAGTTTTAAGCATTTTATGTTAGTATGAAAACTTGCATGCAACTTTTGGAGGATGACTTGTATGGGAAATATCGTACCTAACATAAATCGCTTAAAACTATCAAATTCGATTTGGTAAAACGAAATATTTTGCATGAGTCGTTAATTTAGATGTAAATTGACCAATTTATCTTTTAATAGTTTAAAAAAAATATTTCCTTGATTAATGGCTTGCAGTCAAAAAAGCCCAAATTCGCATATTTCGCCCTATAAATTGAGGTATAGCTCAAAATTGTGACGTGTTAGAGCAAATCTGAGCCCGGATTCGGCTTCAGCGGCCCACAATCCTTCGGAGACACATAAGTTTACTCTTGAGACAGATGAAAAGTTAATTTTTGTTACGCTGTGTTATTATACACTTGATAATAAGTGAACAATTCAATGATTAAGGGTCAAAACATTGAATTATTTATTATTTTTCGAGCACCATTACACTAATAATAATGATACGTGTAATGATACAGTAATAGTTTTAATGATACATTTTTCAATGCTCTCAGCGTTGAAGCTTGGTCATAATAACCAGCGTAGATAAACCAACCGGAGCAATTATGAATTTGACTTACCCCAGTTACATCTACGTTCCACAATCACAAGAAACGGGGTCAAACTGATTTTTTTTCTAATAACTTACGACCGCTTACGGCACCACTTGCTTTGTACACTACTTCTGTTACTTTTCTTCCCCATGATATAAAACCAGTTTGCATCTTCTGACGACTCCACCGCCTTTATTTTGTAACAAAACTTCTTGCTTGTTTTATTAATTGTTCACTGTCGCGGCACTTTGTCCATGATGAATAATAAAAGTTTCCGGACGAAGTTTGGAACAGCCACAGAACTTCTTCCACATCACTTCCACTTTCAGTTCTCCGTAAGCACCTTCTTAACTTTTACACCTTTCAACCAACCGCGAGCACTAATACAACATAGTCCCGTGCGTAAACGCCACTTGGAGAAAAAATTGCAGTAATCCCAACAATCACCACAGTTCGATTCCCTTCCCGTTTCAACGAAGTGAAAAAAAAGTTTCAACGCAAGAGTAAACAACGATGCGCGCAATGGTACACACAGAGTTGACATAATCAGACAAGTGCCTGCAGGGGTGTGCTTTTTTCTTGTCGATAAAGCAGAACTGGTGAAATATTTCCATTTTATTTTTATTATTCCCTGTACTATTAAGTCGATGATAAAGGGATTATAATATGAATGATTCTCGAAAATTTTTGTTCGAGAAAAGAGGCATTTTTGAATGGTAACGATACTTAACAACCCATTCGGTCTATCATTGAAACTCCGAGAATGATAACCGCTATCATCAATATGATTTATCGTATGGTTGATTTATAATCCAGTTTATTATACCATGGATAATCTGAAAATGATAGCCTGTATGATTTTTGTATGATACCGTTTTATTCGGGATATTGGATTGGCCACGTCTAAGTCTGAGTCGAGGTCTGAGTAGTCTCTGATCGCATTAACAGTTGAAGCTTAGGCTCCCATGCCCCACCAGCCAGATAACCAGGTTTCGCAAACTAAGCATTATTTGTGGCAACACTTTGAGCGGCATGATGGAACTATGCCGAGCGCGCTAAGTATTATTAGACCACTAATGTAGTTGCATGAAGTGGGTGACGAGGTACATAAGTATCATTACAGCGTGCTTAACCGTTTTTGCAATATTGAGGCTCCAGTTTGACCAAAGTTTGAAATACACGGGGAAATATATAACAACTCATGAGAAAACTGTCAAGTTCGATTTAAGTATAAGTTAGGTTAAAAAGCGAATCCACAAACGAACCTAAATTTCTTTCAGTATTCAGTCCAGTCCATATGTTAAAGATGATCTACGTCAAAGATAAAGTTCGTCAATCGTATTCCTCTCATCGCACTTGACATATCTAGCCCACCATATCTCTTGGATCTGCAGTTCTGGTTTACTACTTTATTTACTTTACTAGTTTACTACGTTTTATTGACTTTAAATTGATGTTTCAACTTATTCACTTTCCTTTGTATTAAAAAGTCACAAACATCAACAAAACAAAGCACGGAAAAAAATCTAAAACTGAATAAATAATTAAAAATGTACGGAAAAAAATGTTTCGGAAAAGTGAATGGTTCAAACGTAAGAAAAACAGTATAATAAATTGTTACATACAAATAGAATGTAAATGTATAGTAGCTACAATATGCGAAGCTTTTAGCGAACCATTTCATTACAATATACATTATTGTAGCTGGTACACTGTATGGTGCAGGAATGGTTCTCACCAAACACCCTATGGTTAGTTTTTATCCGGGTGAATATTTATTGGGTACCGGACTGGTCACCGAAAATTTGATCGTTTTCTTTGGTACATCGAGGTCTTGAAATTAGTCTATGGTAACACTTAGAACAAGTTTCATTAAAAAACATCGTCACGAAAACGTAATCGCCCAATGCTAAACGTACTGTGTTTGGCCGGACCGCCACTAGATGGCGGTAGTTAGCAAACGTCAAACAGGAGCAACAACTATACCAGCGCCGCGAGTGGTCAATCGACCTACTACTGAATATTTGAATCAACCGTTAAAAAGGTGATCGATGCTTGGATCGATGGGAGGCGACGAGAGTGTGACGTCTGTTTCTCTGTGGCCGCACCATATGGACTAGTTTCAAGACCTCGGTGCACCAAAGAAATCCATCAAAATTTGTGTTTATTTATTTATTACATTTATTTCACCATCTTCAGCTGGGCTGTACAGACTGATTTAATACTTAATTATATACTATTCCTAATAATGTTCTTAAAACGAGTTCTACTTATATTAAAGTCAAAACAATCAACATCATTAAGTGCATTGAAACATCGCTCTAACGGATTGTTTTGGCCGTAAACTGTATGATGCCGAGCAATCATGAATGAAGTTCGCTGGCGTGTTCGGCGCGCAGGTACAAAGAAACGCGCTTGCTGAAGAAGCTCTGGGCAGTCAATCCTGTTGCTAAGCACATCGTACGCAAACATTCTTTGTAGATACAAGCGGCGCGTGCGCAATGGCTCCAGTCTTATAAGTTGACATCGGTCGTTGTACGGTGGCAGCTGCAGTGGGTCAGACCACGGCAGTCTCCGTAGAGCATAGCGAACGAAGCACCGTTGGACCCTTTCTATACGTCCGATTTGAGTTTCCCTATACGGAGCCCAGATTTGAACCGCATACTCGAGAATACTTCGGACGAGTGAACAGTAAACACTTTTTAAGGCGTACGCATCACGGAACTCAGACGCATTCCGTCGGATGAACCCAAGCACAGCAAAAGCCTTAGCGGTTGTCGAGGTCACGTGGTTGTTAAAGCTTAACTTGCTGTCCATAATTACTCCAAGATCCTTGATGGAGTTCACTCGTTCCAGCGCTATCCCATTTGCTCTGTAATCAAAAGTCAACAGCGTTTGCGACTTGCTGAAACTAATTAGCTTACACTTGATCGCGTTCAGTTCCATTCCGTTTGAAGCACACCAAGCAGCCACAGCGTTGACATCTTGTTGCAAGGCTGCACAATCTACCAGTGAGCTAATGATCCGGTATATCTTAAGATCGTCGGCGTACATGAGGTGATGTGAGTTTATTCGGTAGCTCAGATCATTAACGAATAACACGAATATCAGTGGTCCTAGATGGCTTCCTTGGGGGACGCCTGAAGGTGTCGGAAAACGAGATGACGCTTCCAGTCCCTTCAGTCTGGCACCCAATAAATATCCATAGCCGTAGATTTTTCCGTGTAAATTGCCTCTGACAGTAAAGGACTAAACATAAATTACGTAAATGGGTACCGGGGATTGTTCACAATCTGCGAACTTGACTGCGGAAAAAATCGCGATCATGACGCCGCTGGCCGCACTTTGAGGAAACACCGCAATATTGTCTCCCATAAGAATGGAGTAAAAGGGGAGCAAAAACCGCGCCTGTTCCTTTTCTCAGAGATTTGCCGCGTGTTTGGGCAAATGCGCTAACATTCAAAAAAAAATATGGCCGTCATATTTGAACCGTCCAAAATAGAAGAAAATTTCCTTGCGTGTTTTTGAAGCTCTCATGCGGTGTAGCGCTAGATCGACCATCACGCCCGAACCCACTCAATGACAGATCACAAAATCGGGAAATAAACAAACGACACCTGGCTCCGCAGTCCGTGTGTGGGCCTCTCTACTTTCAAAACATTCTACGTGGGTTGATATTTATGACACAAAAACAAGGAAAATCCCGCTAGGAAACGAAAAGCGCAAGCTGCATTGATTAGGGTATTTTCCACCGAATATCCAAAGTGCAACACGATGGCCGACCTGAAGAAGGACTTGGATGAGTATCTGCTGCTGCAGAGCGATCAAAAGAAAAGCTTCAAACTCGAAATGCCAAAGATGCCCTCGATATCTACCCCAGGGCTGGTGAGTAAACTGTTCGGCAAAAACCAGGAAAGCGAGGCGAACAGCTGGCTCAAGGATCCCCAGGAAACGTGCTGCCCCAAGCTGGTGAGTGTGGTTCAGTGAGTTGTTTTTTACTTGTTTTAATCGTTTCCTTTGGTTGCAGAGTCGAATACAACGCATCGTAGGATTTGTCACCTGTCTCGGATTGGGGGTGTTCTGTATGATCGTGTCAACGTTCTACATTCCTGTGCTGATCCTCAAGGCAAGAAAGTTTGCCCTTCTGTACACGTTGGGAAGTATCTTCTTCATCATGAGGTTCGTTTCGGCTACATTATTGATTAAAACCTTTTAATTACATTCGCTTCTATCTTTCAGCTTCTCGTTCCTGAGCGGTTTCGGAGCAATGTTCCGGCAGATGTTCTCCCGCGAACGGGTTGCCCTGTCCATATCGTACTCATGTTGCCTAACAGCAACGCTATACTTTGCCATGGTTGAGCAAAGTACCGCTCTGACCGTGCTGTTTGCGGTGGCACAAATCATCACACTGCTCTGGATGATCCTGGGGACGATTCCGGGAGGCATGACCGGGGTCAAATTCTTCGGACAGATGTTTCGCAGTTCGGTTTCGAGCAACCTGCCGGTGTAAGGAGCGGGAGGAGCAGCGTTCAACTAATCCATTTAGATTTGTAAGTATATCTCTGAACCTAAGACGTCAATATTGAAAATTAAGAATTACTATTAATCTTCGGGAGCCATCCCTGTGATCGATGCGGAAACGATAACTGTATTACCTAATATATATTTGGAAAGGTACATGTACAATGAAAGGACTTATCAATAAAACTTCAATCATTATTTCATGAAGCTACACATAGGCGCCAACTTAGGGGGGGCAAGCATCGTTTTGCCCCCCCAATATTTGACGATTTTCAGATTTTCCCATACAAAAAATCAGAAAAACCAGGCTTTGCCCCCCCAATAAATTGGCCAAGTTGGCGCGTCTGAAGCTACAGGTTAACATGATGACATCCAACTACATAAGTGACCCGATTTTGTCAGCCCCTTTTCGGAACACATTTTTTGCTCTCTTCAAAAACTTAAACAGTTTTTCAAACTTGTTATTCCTCTATGTTCTGCATCTCAGCTGTCGTTTGATGATAATGTAGTCGTATAGTTGCTTAAGGCATAGGTCATTGTAAATTCAGGGAAATGAAAACGCCGACAATTTAGCCAGACAAGGTGCGGCTTCTAGCTTTGTAGGCCCTGAACCTTTCTGTGGAGTTCCTGAGTGTGCTCTTCGGATGAATCTAAAAACTTAGGATACGTCCATGGTAGAATCTAATGGGGCACGTTCGGTGCAGTACAAGATTTGTAGTAATGAGCTGAATTTTAGAATGGTGAGAAGGTCAATTCTCCGTTTCTGCAATGAAATGGTTGCCTAATTTGAAGCTGTTTGAGCAAAACTTTGGATAACTATGTTGTTTATGTTGCAAGAAACGGAGAAAACACCAACACTGTTGCCCAAAGTTTTGCTCAAACAGCATCAAACTAGGCAAGGAATCATAATACCCACGCTTTTTGCACCATTTACTACAAATTTAGTACTCCATCGATCTGTCCTATTGGAATGCCACAGATACATCCAAGCAAGCGAAAAGGTTCTTAAAACCTAGTGCAGAAAAAGCCAGGTCCATACTGAATCTAAACAAAAGAGAGTTCAGGGTAATTACTGGTCTGATGCCCTCTGACCGAGTAAATATCATCTAAGTAAGTTTGGAAAAACTCAATCCTCCGAGTGTCGTTTCTGTCAAGGAAATGGAACAAAAAGCGTGGGTATTATGATTCCTTGCCTGATTTGATGCTGTTTGAGCAAAACATTGAAAAACTGTATTGCAGTTTTCATAAATACCTACCCACGATTTTTGTACCATTTCCTTGCAGAAACGGAGAATACCTCTCACCATACAAAAATTCAGCTCATTACTACAAATCTAGTACTTCACCGATCGTGCCCTATTGTTTTGCTGTAAGCGTTTTGTGTGTATCATTGCTATAGAAATAATTTAATTATTAATCAAGCCCCGTATTGCAAAAAAATAGCTAAATTCACCTTTAAGGACCTTTAAATTCCTTTAAGGACGATTTTAACTAGAATTTTCTACAAGGGTTCATTCATAAATGTCATAACGCTAAAATTGGGCGTTTTCAATACCCACCCACCCCTTCGTAACACAGTTTATATGGGGAAAATTATATTTTGTTCGAGCTGTAACACCATGAAGGACACCCACCCACCCCCTCCAGCGTTATGACATTTGTGAACAAGCCCCAATGTCATTGTACCTACATTTTTTTTCGATTAGCTTTAAATAAGAGTGCTTGAGAACTCAATCGATGATTCACTCATCGTGCACCGACAATTTTCATTCAGTGCAGTTTGACAGCTCGTAATCAACAAAAAAAAAAGTTTCAGTCGTCCTCATCGCCCAACGTATCTAAATACCAAGGTAATATACTCCAACTATTATTCTTGTATTGGTGAGAAAAGGAAAAAAGCGAAAAATAGTTATGAGATTTGTGCAGATTTGTATGGGCGCATCACTATTTAGCAAACTTTTTTGAGAAATTATGCTCTCACATGATAGAATTAATTATTAAAATGCATCTCACTAGATAAAAAGTGACTTCCATGCAATAAATCAGAAAATATCGCCATTTGAAAATCAATGAGAAAAAAAATTTAATTGGTTCTAAACATAGCTTTACAGCATTTAGAAACGTTTAAACTAATAAAACTTTACAAATTTTGCAGAAATAATGACATTCTAGAGTAAAATCAAAAACTTTTCATAACTAACGCAGATGTGTTAGTGGGCCTCGTTATTGACGTTTGCGGAAATATCTTACCTTGGTATTTAGATATGTTGCTCATCGCCGTCGATCTTTGTTTTTCTGCGGGGTGTTGTGCGTTATCTCTCCTTGTGGTGGCTAGTCGTGTATCGCGTATACAGAGAATGTTCGCAAATAAAATTGTCCCAACTAGTGGTCGCTGAAGCATTGAGAGTGCGAAATTCGGTCCCTCCATAATCGCAGCCAGGGCCATGGAGTGTGACGACGCTGCAGTCGAACGGCAAAAGCTCGTCTCCAACGACGAGGAAGACGACCAAGCAACCATCACCAATTTGTCCTCCAGCGGGCAGGCGAAATCAATCCAAACACCAATCTCGCCCGTGCTTAGCAATAAGGTGAGTCATACCTACAGATTAATGAACTTTGGATTAAGCTAATCGCTCGATTGCGGTTTGTGTAGATATTTTCCAGCGGCGAAACGAGTCGCAGCCACAACTCCACTAGCTATCCGGCCAGCCTGGGAAAGACGGAGAAGAGCGATGCCCCTCCCACGGCCAGGCTGAATTACGTCAATGAGCGTAGGAATCAGGAAGCCAAGGCCAAACCAAAAAAGCCTCCAAGGGGTAAGTTAGTAGAGTGTTATCAGTCGATGACCTATCGTGTAGTTTAAATATTTAAACTTTCGATTGCACCTTTTTATGTAAGCTTGATTTCATTTCAATACAGTAGGCCTTGTGTTTTTGTTTCTTTATTCTTTTTCATGTTTCTGTTCGGTATCATTTGGTTTCACCGCCAACTTCGATTTGTTCGTGCCCCTCTTGTGTTATGTTTGCGCCTACTGCGTCCAGAGCTGACCCCAAGCAGCGCGGCTACGGTTAGCTCTAGTGGCAGTAGTAATCTCCCGCTCAGCTCGCGGCTTAACCTCCGCGGCGCTCAGAAGGCAACTTCTGACCACTCGCAGGCCAGTAGCAGCCGGCAACACTCGAATGCCGCCACGGCCAATAGTAGCTCGATTAGTTTGAACAAAAGCTATAGTTTTACCTCACGACCACTAAAGCATCACTCTTTCATATCAGAAGTACCGGACGTGCGGCACATGGAGCGGGCACTGCTCGGGCTGCTGGAGGACTTTCACTCGGGCAAGCTGAAAGCCTTTGGTAAGTAGTTTGTCATTTTCTACAGGGCGTCAAATCTACAAATTATATCTAAACAATAAATATTGAACAGCTACAGTAACACCATAGCACCCAAGTGTCGTGAATTGGCCAAAGATTGCGTTATACGGCATATTGATACAGAGGGTGGCCAAAATGTTTGGGATAGGCAACTTTTTTTCTAGTCTAGTCTACACATACACAGCCATGGGGCTGTCCATAAACCACGTGGTCATTTTTTTTGGGACTTTTAAACCACCCCCCCCCCCCCCCCGCGTGGTCATTAGTCCATACAAAATTTTTTATTTGTCCATACAAAATGGTCATTGGCCGAAGCCCCCCCCCTTCCTCTAATGACCACGTGGTTTATGGACAGCCCCCATTCATTGAAAGAATCCTGGAAAATGATAGAATCGACTACTTCTACCATTTTTTTTGTCATTATTAATGCTTGCAATACATCAAAAATGCATTACAAGCATTAAAGCGGCCAGGCCTACTGTGCAGCGTTATTGATTCTACAATAAAACCATTAAGACGGGGACATCTCGTACCAACCGCTCAGTTTTATATAGAGAGCTACAGTGTATCAAACAATTGTCCGTACAGCAATTTTTTGGCCAAAATAACTTTTCATTCAAATGTTTATAACTTTTTTATACGTCAATCAAAAACACTGAAACTTTGACCAATCATGAACCATATATTGAAGCTCCATTGGTAAAATTTTGAGCGAGATCGAGTATGTTTTCTGAAAGTTATTGAACTTTTAGTAAAACTTATAATATTTTTGAACACATTTTTAAAACATATATCTCAATATGTACTCGCTGAAACTTTTTCAATCTTTTTTGTGTTACAGCTTATATCTGAGGCTTTCATATGCAGCTTCGTTTGAAGTTTTATGCTCACTACAAAAAATATGAAAAATCTGTATATGTTCAAAGTATTATTTGGAAATTTATCATATTTTGATCAATAGAAGTGCCAAGTGTTTTCAACTTTTTTAAACTGTCTAAATGTAATATTTTTATACAGGGTCTACTAAACTACATATGAAGAGTAGGTCCTATGCATTTTTCGTTTAGTAAATGCATTTTTATTGGTGGAAAACGTTTGGCAGATTATATGTGCAAAATATGGATTTTTTTTCAATATCGTCAACTACATGTGTCCCGAGATGAACTAGCCTAGGGCTAAAAATCTCGTTAATACAGATAAAAAAAAAACTACATAAGCACATTTTTCATATTTTCTGTAGTGAATATAAAACCTCAAACGAAGCTGCATACGAAAGCCTTAGGTTTAAACTGTAACACAAAAAAGATTGAAAAAAATTCATCGAGTACATAGGTATTGAGATATAATGTTTTAAAAATGTGTTCAAAAATATAATAAGTTTTACTGAAAGTTCTATAACTTTCAGAAAACTTATTCGATTTCGCCCAAAATTTTAACAATGGAGCATTAATATATGATTCATGATTGGTCAAAATTTCAGCGTTTTTGATTGGCGTATAAAAAAGTTATAAACATTTGAATGAAAAAATATTTTGACAAAAAAATTGCTAGGCCCTTGTGCCTAGGTTTAAGCGCCTTTGCTCGCTCTCTGAAATGAAACAAAACACTGATTTCTAGGAGTTGAGGCGCTGTAACGTAACAAAAACAAGTCCTCAAGAAGTTGCGAAAGAAGATGAAAGAAGAGAAAATAATATGTAGCCTGGAACGATCTCACCAATTCGCCAGAAAACTCCGTGGAAAATCTCAAAATGCAACATCGTTGTCCAGAAAGCTTTTCACTAGTATCTTAAGTACAGTAGCGCACGGCGTCACTGCTGCCATAGCAGCATGCCTTTCCCTACTCAGTTTTTCCCTTGGTTTTCCCCCACAGCTTTCCAAGCCAGCACAAACTAATAAAATCGAGAACACTAGCAGGACTTCTAACTTCGAAAACACTTTCACGGCTAGTTGATATAGGTTCTCAGCGTCTGCGTAATGGATCTTTATCCTGGCCGGGAACGATTCGCGTTCCTTGCACTGGAATGCGCCACACTCGCGACGGCCACTGGACCTCGAACTGCAGCTTGAATCCATTCGCGGCACAAACTTTACGAACGTAAATTGCTTCACTTTACACGGCTTTCCTTAATCGTTACTAAACTTGTGAAAGATTTTCACCCGAATCACTTTCCGGATGGCGTAGCGCAATAGTTAGTTCATTTTTCACTGTTCGAATTGGAGGTACAGTCGACTCTCCACATGTCGATGTTCTGGGATAGGCAACACACACTTTGTCTTCTCCAGAGATTCCTATAGGCATTTTTACCCTTCTTACACCCATAAGATTCTTAAAAGCCAGTTCGCGAGAGCCGCAACCCCTTCTTGTATCGATGTGCTCCGATTAAGCTGGAATTTTCAAGGTATGGTTTTCCATATAAAAGATGATATCTGGCCAATTTTCAGATTTTTTCGTTAGGGGGAAGTGGGGTAAAATAGCCCTCAAAGATTTCATGTCTAAAACTAGGTAAAATCACTAAATTCACAATAACTTCCGCAAAAGTTAACGGATTCAGCTGAAATTTTGCATGGACACTCTACTCCTATGGCACTTCCATTTAAGCCAAGCGTTGGATTTTCTTTGATATTTAATTTGAAGAAATAGGTTATTTTCATAATTTTGTTGACGATTTTCAGGGCGCCTGTTTTCGTACCAACAGAACTAGGATGAAAAACTGAGTACTACGTTTTGAAGGATTACTGTGATATATGTATGTTCCATTCGGCCACCCCTCGTCGTCAGGTTTATATATATTTTGACAGAAAGCATAACACAGTCGGATTGAAGACAGAACAACAACGCGTGTGAACATGTAAAACCATTATAATCGCAAATAAAATGTTTCTTTATGTTTTAATCTAATAAAACATTACATTGGCGACGGGTTGTCGATCGTAACGCGCGTAATCGAGTGAAAAACGACGGAAAAAGGATGGCGCAAGGGCCAGCGTTCCGTAATTTCGACTGCGGCAGTGAGGAATGGGAGCTGTACAAGGAGCAGCTGGAGCAATATTTTGCTGCTAACGGAGTGCAGCCGGATATGAAAAGGGCGGTTTTGATAAACCACTGCGAAGCCAAAACCTACAAGCTTCTTCGTGATCTGTGTACGCCGGATGCTCCAGCTTCGAAGACGTATGACGAGTTGTGTGCGCTACTATCCAAACATTTCACACCGCCGGTAGTAGTACACAAGGAACGGCGATATTTTTTGCGTGCAAAGAGGGAAGAAGATGAGTCGCTGAATGATTGGGCCGCTCGCTTGAAGAACCTGGCCTCGAATTGCAAGATGGGTAATCACCTGCAGCACAGTTTGTTGCTGAAATTCATCGACGGATTGCAAGGTAAAGCGTACGATAGGATCTGCGAAGAAGACGAGTCGTTGACATTCGAACGAGCGTACGAAATAGCAGTAAAGTACGAGCCGGATTCTCCCAGAGCAACAGGAGTGTTCCAGATCGACCGAACCAAGTCAGGACCGAATAGTAAGCAAGGAGCAGCAAAACGAGGAATGACGACGGGACTCTGCTTGGCGTGCAACAAACCAGGTCACTACAGACGCGATTGCCGTTTTAAGGAGTACGTGTGCAAGAAATGTCACAAGCGCGGCCATCTGCAAGCAGCATGTTCGCAGCAGCGGAATTTCTTCGTGGGTCACCAGAAGGAACAGGATGACCATGAGGAGTCGGATGAGGTGACGATGCAGCAAAACTTTATCAGTAAGTGCAATTTTGGTGCTGTTTACTCAGTGAGTGAGGTACAAGGATCTGATTCACCAGTGTTGCTGACTGTCGAGATTGGTGATAGAGAATTTGAGATGCAGCTTGACACAGGAGCCTCGGTGTCAGTCGTTTCGTGGGCCTTTTATCGTGAACATTTCCTTCAGTACAAATTGTGCAATACAGCGATACAACTCAAGGGGTACAGTGGTGAAAAACTCACAGTGAAGGGTATCGTGCAACCAGTGGTTAAGTATAGGGGATTATCGAGTGCACTGACGATTGCCGTGATAGAGAACGGAGGACCACCTCTTCTGGGAAGAAATTTCGTTAGTCAGTTCCAACTGCGCATATTTTCTCTAAACAGTAAGGAGTACTCCACTCAGGAGCGTCTACAAGGTTTAATTGCTCGTCATCGGGATCTGTTTAGTCCGGGGTTGGGCACGTACAAACATTGTACAGTAAATATCGAGTTGGAGGAAAACGCGCAGCCAGTGTTTAGAAAACCGAGGCCAGTTGCTTATAGACTTGTGGACAAAGTATCAGCGGAGTTGGATGAAATGGAGAAAGACGGAATTATCAGCAAATGTGACAATTCGAGTTGGGGAACACCATTGGTGCCGGTGCTCAAAGGTGACGGTAGTGTAAGACTCTGTGGTGACTACAAATCGACGGTTAATCAAAGTGTGAAAGACGTAATTCACCCGTTGCCAACAGTGGAAGAAGTTTTTAGCAAGCTAAACGGTGGTCAGAAGTTCACTAAGCTAGACTTGTCGAAATGTTACAACCAATTTCTGTTGGACGAAGAATCTCGAGAAGTGTGTGCGATTTCCACCAACAAGGGGGTTTATAAAATGAACAGGCTGCCATTCGGCGTCCGTCCTGCATCTGGAATAGTACAACGAGAATTGGAGAAATTGTTATGTGGAATTCCTGGAGTTCAAATTTTTTTGGATGATGTGTTGGTGACGGGGAAAGATGATAAGGAACATTTGGCGAATCTGGCAAGAGTACTAGATGTTTTGGAGAAGGCAGGACTAAAACTGAATCAGGCAAAGTGTCAATTTTTCAAGAGTGAGGTAACATACGTGGGCCATGTGATTGGACCAGATGGTCTTCGTAAAACCGAGGATCGAGTCAAAGCTATTCAGGAAGCCAAACAGCCAGAAAATGTTCAAGAGGTTCGCGCTTTTGCTGGACTCGTGAACCATTATGCGAAGTTTGTAAATGGTATGGCCGAGATGATGAGTCCTCTTAACCGTCTTTTACGAAAGGGCGAAAAGTTTGTTTGGACGCAGGAGTGTGTGGAAGCATTTGCGAAAGTTAAAAGGGAGATTTGTCAAGATGTTATGCTAGCTCACTTCAACCCAGAGGCAGAACTTGTGTTGGTATGCGATGCGTCGATGAATGGAGTTTCCGCTGTCTTGTTGCAGAAAGAAAAGGAGCGGGAACGACCGATAGCTTATGCTTCGAGAATTCTCCACTCGGCGGAGCGGAACTATAGTGTCATAGATCGCGAGGGTTTGGCAATCGTGTATGGTTTGAACAAATTTTTCCACTATTTGATCGGAAACACTTTCACTATAAGGACTGATCACAAACCCCTCTTGTCAATTCTGAACCCAACAAAAGGAATACCACAAATCGCTGCGAGTAGGATGCAAAGATGGGCAAATTTTCTGGCCGGCTTCAGCTATAAAATTGAACACGTGAGCTCGCAGAACAATATAGCAGACTATCCGTCACGAGTTCCATTCGAATCGTGGAAGCTTTGGAAGGAGGATGATAGCTTTTTGAACTTTTTGAACAGTGGCGAAGAAAAGATGGTGAATTGTGATGTTGTGCGCGAAGCGATGAAGGATGACAAAGAATTGACGATCGTTCTACAGAACCTGAAAACAGGCAAACCAATTGAAAAGGATAGTCCTTATCGAAGATTCAAAGACGAACTTTCCGTGGAGAATGGGCTAGTTATGCGGGGAATAAGGTTAGTCATCCCGAGCAGCTTAAGAAAAATTGTGTTTGCTCAACTTCATCGGTCACATTTGGGAGTTGTCAAAAGTAAGTCGGTATTGAGAAGTTCTGTGTGGTGGCCAAACATAGATGAAGAATTGGAAAGCTACATCAAAAACTGTTCAGCGTGTTTATCCAACAAACCTTCTCCTGAGAAAGCAAGATTGATTCCATGGAAACCACCCCAATCTGTTTGGAGTAGGGTGCACCTAGATTTTGCAGGCCCAGTGAACGGTATGAGCTTTTTAATAGTGGTAGATGCGCTATCCAAATGGGTGGAAGTATTTCCTACGACCAAATGCGATACAGAGTTTGTGTTGGATAAGCTAATCGATTGTATCAGCAGATTTGGGATCATGGATGAGATCGTTTGTGACAATGGGACTCAGTTCACAGCTGGAAAATTCAGGAACTTTCTAGCCGCGAACGGAATTCAACTACATTTAACAAGTCCGGGACATCCAGCAACCAACGGCCAAGCAGAGAATGCAGTGAAAACATTCAAGGCATCACTTTTGAAAAGTCTGACCGAAGGAAGGCGAAATATTAGAGAGGTAGTTGCAAACTTCTTGATGGGATACCGATCGGCAAGGCACTGTACTACAGGAGTCTCGCCAGCTGAGATGATGACAGGACGTCAAATGCGCACAGCATTAAACCTTGCAAAACCGACGAAAACGAAACCCATGTCGAAGATGGAAAAGGAAGTCAAATCGAAAATACTGAAGCATCAGACAGACCAAATACATACGTACCGCGGTTCCAGGGAAGCTGTATTCGGCTGCGGTGATAGGGTAATGGTTCGAGATTACTCAAATCCCAACAAAGCAACGTGGAAACCGGCTGTTGTAATCAAGTTATTTGGACGACGAAACTACCTAGTGAAGCTGGGGGCTACAGGTAGGGAAATAAAGCGGCATGTCAACCAGATGATACCAGACACAAGAGAGGATAAGGTGGTTCAGAACGAAACGGAGCACCAAGAACCGGTTCCGAGAGGCATGAAGGAACATGAACCGGTCACGCGACAGACGGTTACGAGGTGCTACCGAGCACCAGTGAAGCGATCGCGGGAAGTCGAGAGCATACCCACCGAGAGATGTGAAGATCTTGAAGTGTCAAACCCGATTCTGGAGGAGGAGGACTTCGAAGAAGCGCAAGAGTCCTTCATGGATCCGCCACTCATACCGGAGCCGCATAGTGGGGGAACGAGGGTGGCAGGTTTATGTGATACAGAGAATGGGGCAGAGTCAGTTGATCGACCAAGTTCAGATATAGTTGAGGACGGGGGAGTAAGTGATAATAGTGATGATGGACTAGAATTAGTGGGTTTTGAACGAGGTTTCTGGAAATTTAGGGACTACGTAGGCAGAGTATTGAGTAAATGAATGACTAACGCAAGTCTATTTCTTTCAGATTTCAGTATTTGAGACTCTACATCAATACCTACAGAACTCTTATTCGTGGTAGAATTTCTTTCTTTTTATTAAACATTTTGTAACATTGATTTAGTGCGGGGGTGTGATATATGTATGTTCCATTCGGCCACCCCTCGTCGTCAGGTTTATATATATTTTGACAGAAGGCATAACACAGTCGGATTGAAGACAGAACAACAACGCGTGTGAACATGTAAAACCATTATAATCGCAAATAAAATGTTTCTTTATGTTTTAATCTAATAAAACATTACAATTACCCAAGAGCTTTCATTTGATATGTGATCCAGATGCGCCAACTTAAAAACTTTCGAAAAAAAAAAATGTTTTTTCGGGGTATGCATTTTGCCCCATATTTTTAGCTGTCTAAAGAAGTGTTGTCGCAAATTATGACAACGTTATTTAACTTTCAAGGGTTTTTCTTCAACAGAAAAATGATGACTAAGAAATGCAATTTTTGGATTTTTTTCATTTGGGGAAAGTAGGGTAAAACGAACTAACTCAACCTCCTTTCGAAATAACGTTGCTACGATATTCTCTGATCGGACTTAAATTTTCAGAGTTCTTTATTCTACTCAAGAATAGATGCTTAATCACATTTTTTTTTCTTTGGGAGGATAACGGGGTAAAACAATTCTCAGAAAAAAAATGTTGAAAATAATTAAAATTTCAAAACCTACAAATGCTTTGGTAAAACGTGGCGAAATTTTATGAAATTAGAAAAAAAATAATTTTTATTGCTTATTCAAATAAGCAAGTCTGACAACATTTTGACGTCGATAAATGTCACAGATTAGCACGTGGTGTGTGATTCACCGGATTCTTTCTCGATTTTTCTTTTGACATGCATCTCCGGTTCAATTTTCTCTCTTTTTTTTCGTGAAAGTTGCAGCAGTGCACAATGGTCCACGAAAAAGATTTACCGCGAATTATGCCTTCAGCACCTGAAACTTAAAGAAAAAACACAAAACTAGATCCGATTTCCGTACAAAATGACAGGTAAACATCTATTGCAAGTTAATACACAACAGAATGCCTTTAAATTATTGTTAAAGTTTTCAAAACTGTGTTTTATGGAGGCATGTCTTATGATGTATTTTTCAAAAATGGGTGACACTTGATCCCCCTTTGAGCACATGGTTTATTTAAAGGGAAAATAATTCCAGAGTCTTCCTATTCATTTTCTTTTCGAGTTTTCTTGTATTTTCGATGAATATGGAGTGTTTGAAATTGTAAGATTTCCTTGCCGTATTTTCAAAATGGTGTAATCATAAATATGAGTTACAATTAAATAAATAAGAGCGAGGAAGTATTTAGTTTGCGATTTTCAATATCTGATTGGCTTGCTTGCACCGGGGTACGGTTTGAGAACCCCTTTGCTCCGTGCAGTGCTACCAAGAAGGGGAGGCGTATATTTTGCTCAACAGATGGCCTGTAGCGGTAGCCTGATGGATGACAGGTGTGAAGCAATTAGCGAACGGATACGGGGAAACGCAATGATCACTTCGTGGGATGGTTGGGTCTCGAGATGGAAAAATCGGACGGCAGAGGGGACTCGAGTTGAGACTATCAAAGCGTGAACATCTCCAGAAAGTTTGACTGTGATTCGTCGTAGCGTCGAGATTCGTGATACGACCAGATACGGCCAAGCAGTGGCCTGAGTGTCCTCCTGAACCGATCGTAATTCGGCACGTTGCCAATTGAGTACAGTTGGAGCCACCCTTCATCACCAGTTCTGACCATTTTCGATTGACGAGCTGGTCCAAACCGCAAGTGATCGCCATTGCCGACCTCGTGCAGTGCCGTTGTGGGGGCTACGTTTACCACCGTCGAAGCCAGTGGTCGAGGTGGCACACCGCTTTCACCGACGTCATACGAGCCTCCTGCTGTCAGCACGGTACCCAAGAACGTCGATTTTGTCGCGACCCTGCCCATTTTGGACGCCTGTGGGCTATCTTTGTGACCACCTTGCACGTGGCCGTCGAAGATATCGCTCTGTTGAAAGACCGCCATTACCGAACGCCCGTCGGCACCTTCCCGGGTGCGAGCTTTGCTGCAGATCCGCCTTTGTTGGACACCAGTGCCCTTCCAAGCTAGTCGCCTTGCACGCGGCCGTCGAAGCCTTCGCCATCACACGGAAGACCGCTAGTACCAAGCACCCGTCAGGATCCTCCCTGGTGCGCGCGGCTGACCGCCTCCGTGGACAACGCTGCCAGTCACCGCCACGACTCCGGGCTGCCGTCGCGGCCAAGCGACCCGACAAGCCATCTTCGTTGCTACCACACACCGGCCTCCGACCACCACCACCGCCTCCAAGCCACCCTCAACACCTTCGCCGGTGGCCTATCGGCTACCCCGTCATCGCTACTGGATACGACCCCTCTCCGCTAAAGTGAATGCCTGCAAAGTGAGTAATATAAGTTCGAAAACTAATCCCCACAATCTTGCTATCTAATCAGACCCGAAAACCTCCCCACTACTCGGTTAACGACCCTGGGACTCGAGGACACAAAAGAGGCCTTTTGTGCCCGCCTCGTCGGCTGCCGTTGGTCGGCCCAGCAGCCTGAGGTTTAGGTCGATTCCCCCTCTGGGTCTCGATAGGCACGTCCTCGAGGAGCGGTAACAATGGGGAGACTTGATCCCCCTTTTCTTGGTTTGTACTAAAGTTATAATTACACTAGTTTACAGCATTTTTGAACTCGGTAAGCTGATGATCATTTTTGGTGTAGAATCATGCCCTGAGTACGAAAACGCGAAAGAAAAAAATTACAGTAGAGCGAAAATTTTTTCGACTTTCCATACAAGGTTGATGATTTGGAATCGATTTTTGTTCTATTTTTAAGCAAAGTCGCTCACTTCAAACATCTCATTCTCCGTAAGCAATGCTCCGATTGAGCTGAAATTTTTACTGTAAATCGCCTACATATGATTTGTCAAATAAACGTCGAGAAAAAATTTTTAAGTTAGTTTTTTCTTATTGAAAAAAATACATTTCTTCAAAAAATTTTGGAAAATTTGCTAAAATATAAGAAGATCGTTCCTAAAACTCGCCAATATCTTGAATTTCATCAATCTGACGCAAAACCTGTATTCAGATGATCGAATGGTATTGAATTCAGCTCTTAATTTATGGAAAAATATTTGAAATTGGTTGAACAAAACGCAATATATTTGAATTTTATTAGATTACATATTTTGAAAAGTTGCAAAACTCGATATTGAGCTAAAACTCAAAAACTGTTCTACTTAAAATTTTTTGAAGGTCGGTTTCGAAATCAGCACTAAATTGTGCTTCGGAAATTTTGGTCGTTGACAGAAGTTCACGACTTTCGTTTTATTTTGTAAACTTGTGTTATCTGACACATTTTATCGTTGAATAGACTAGAATTCCAAGTAAATAGAGGCTTCCGAATAGATTTTTATTTTTCACATGTATAATGTGTGTGTAATCCTCGAGGGATCAAGTCTCCCCATGTCACTGTTACGTATACTAAGCTGAATTAATTAAAATATGTTAACAACAGCCTTATTTGGATAAATAAGTTTGGAAGTATCTTATTTAAACTATGTGCTGTGAAATTTTGACACGATTTGGTTCAAATTTCACAAAGTTATTGAGATTTTTTGGAATCGCCTAAAAGATTTCTGAAGGACTGAAAACAAACCATCAGCCGTTAAAAAATAATGCAATGTACAATCAAAATCACTTATAGCCAAAACATAGTCGTTTGTACAGGAGTAGTTTTGGAAAAAATATGCTAGAAGAAAAATGTTTTTGATTCCGAGCAAATATGGGGGGAACAAGTCTCCCCAGGGATCAAGTCTCCTCAGTCTCCCCTATGGGGTAAAATGCATACCCCGAGAAAAAATTCTTTTTTTTCGAAAGTTTTTAAGTTGGCGAATTTGGGTCACATATCAAATGAAAGCTCTTGGGTAACCCTTCAAAACGTAGTACTCAGTGTTTCATCCTAGTTCTGTTGGTACGAAAACAGGCGCCCTGAAAATCGTAAAAAAAATATGAAAATAACCTATTTCTTCAAATTAAATATCAAAGAATATCCAACGCTTGGCTTAAATGGAAGTGCCATTGGAGTAGAGTGTCCATGCAAAATTTCAGCTGAATCCGTTAATTTTTGCAGAAGTTATTGCGATTTTAGTGATTTTACCTATTTTTAGACATGAAATCTTTGAGGGCTATTTTACCCCACTTCCCCCTAACGGAAAAATCTGAAAATCGGCCAGATATCATCTTTTATATGGAAAACCATACCCAGAAAATTTCAGCTCAATCGGAGCACATCGATACAAGAAGGGGTTGCGGCTCTCGCGAACTGGCTCTTAAGAATCTTATGGGTGTAAGAAGGGTAAAAATGCCTATAGGAATCTCTGGAGAAGTTTCTGGAGAAATTCATGGATAATTTCTTGAACGATTTCTTCGAAGAAAAAAAAAGAATCTCAGCATATCCCAACAAACATTATTGCTGCTGTACAACAACAAATGAATAAATCGCTTTTAAACTTGAATTTGAAAATTTTAGCTAAATAAGCTGTTATTCAGCTGTCATTAGGATATTTCTGAAAGAATGGAAGGATGAATTTCTGGAAGGAATCTTTTGCAGGAGCTGTAGGCGACCCCTACGGCTTTCTTCAAGTAAGTCATGGTTGGATTCCTGAACAAATCCTGGAAGGAATCGTAAATAATTTGTTGAAGAAAATTGTTAAAGAATTCCTGGATGACTTCTTGGAGCATTTTCTGGGTCTGTATGCATCCCTCTAAAATTATCTTAAAGACTTTTAATACAGTTCGCTGGAGAAATTCCTTTATATATTCTTAAAATAACTTAAAAAAATGCTAGAGGTATTCCTGAAGAATTTCTTGGGTGCATCCTTGGAAAAGATATTGAGAATTTTTCTGAAATGTTTGAACGAATCGCTGAAATTTCTGAAGGAATCCTTACTAGAGGAATTCTTGGAGTCTCTGGAGGAACTCGTGAAGGAATGGCTAAAGTAATTCCTGGAGGAATTCCTGCAGCAATTTCTGGAGGAATTTCTGAAGGATTTCTTGGCGGACTGCCTGGAAGGATTCTTGGAGGAATTCCTGAAAAAAATACATGGAGGAAATCTTGGAGTAATCCCTGGAGGAGAAATTATTGGATTAATTTCTGGAGGAATCCATGGTAAAATTCATGTAGGAATCCCAGGACAAATTGCTGGAGGAATTCCTGGAAAAGTTTTTGAAGGCATCCATGTTGGATTCCGTGGTAAAATTCCTGGAGGAATTGCTTAAAGAATTTCAGAAGGAATCGCATAAGGAATTTCTGGAGGAATTTCTAGAGGAATTCATGGAGGAATTTCTGACGGATTTTTTATGCTGAAGGGACTGCTATAGGAATTTTTGAAGGAATTGCTAGGGTTATTTCTTGGAGTTATTCCTAGAGGAATTCTTGGAGCAATTCCTAGAGGAATTCTTGGGGTAATTTCTGAAGGAGTCCTTAGGGGAATCCCTGGATGAAATCCTGGAGGAATGCCTGGTGGGATTCCTTCTGGAGGAATGTCTGGAGGAATCCCTTGAGGAACTTCTGGAGGAATGCCTGGGCGCATCCCTGAAGCAACTTTTGGAGGAATCTGGAAGAATTCCTAGAGGAATTCCAGGGAGAATCCCTGAAGGATTGTTTGGAGGAATCCCTACATAAATTCTTGGAGGAGTCCCTTGAGCGATTCCTGGCGAAATCCCTGGAGAAATCCTAGGTGAAATTCCAGGAGGAATCCCTGAAGGAATCTCAATAGCATTTTAGGAAGAAATCTCAGGAAAGTGTATTGAAGTAATTGGAATTCTTGTAAAAAATGTAAGAATTTTAAAAAGAGTTTGTGAGGGAACTCTTGGACTAAGGTACACCGGGGCAAGATGAAACAGCGGGTTAACATGATGTTTTCTATTGATGATAAACAATTTGATTGCCATAACACATAGTTTATGATTCACAAAAAAAAAATTTTTCGAAGGATAAATTTCCAAATTTTATTGAAATCTATTTAAAAACTTCGCGCTTCATCTTGCCCCATCCGTTTCAACTTACCCCGGTGTACCTTAATCCAAGTAGTAGTTCCTGTCTGAATTTCTGAAGAAAACCCAGGATGTATCCCGGAAGCAAGGGAATCCCCTTGACAATTCCTGTAGGAATTCCAGGATGAACTCCTAGGGGAATTCCTGAATGAATTCCCGGTGGAATCCTTGGAGGAATTTCTAATATAATCCCTGGAGTTGTTCCTGCAAGAATCCCAGAAAAAATTCCCGAGTTAATTCTTGGGGAATTTTTCAGGGAATTTCTGGAGGAATTCTTGAGTGAATCCCTGGCGGTAGTCTTGCGGGAATATCATTAGGATTTCCTGAAAAAAAAATCCCTAGGAGGAATCCCATGAGGATTTTTTTAAATCCCAGGAGAGCTTTCTAAACGAATTTCTGGTAGAACTTCTGTACTGCCGTTCTACGCTCAATTGTTCCATGTTATATGGGAATGCTAACAACTATGCGTAGAACAGGAATCTCTGGAAAAAATTGAAGGTATCCATGTCATATTCTGGTTTATCGACCGTATTCTATTATTAACTTGATGATTTTGTGGCTATATCGGTCTCTTTCTACTCATAGTATAAGGGAGTAGAGATAAAAGTGGATAATGAAATGATAGATATGATAGAATTCGCTAGGTAACGAACAAATGTGAAAATTTATAGAAGGTGAAATTAGGCAAGTAAGGCCATGTATTGAACGAATACATCGAATGCGTGAGACTTCTGCCGTGCGACCTGTGCTTTTAAACAGATCGGCTTGGTTGGTAGTTCATACCACCTTACCAAGACTGGCAAAAGTTTCAGGCACCCGAGTGCCTATGTATTGTCCTGTTTTCATCACAAATTCTATCGATCGGTAGCTTTTTCGGAATTCGCACTCCGTTCATAGGGGTATGCCTATATCGTGTTCTTCCTATTATGTAGCTTTTTCGATCTTATAGGATAGAACACTTTTCCCTATGAACGGAGTGCGAATTCCGAAAAAGCTACCGATCGATAGAATTTGTGATGAAAACAGGACAATACATAGGCACTCGGGTGCCTGAAACTTTTGCCAGTCTTGGTAAGGTGGTATGAACTACCAACCAAGCCGATCTGTCCCAAGGAACATTCACTCATTTAACCAACATTGCAATGACATTTTTATTCCACATGATTGAATTACAGTTTAACATTATTTTATCACAGCTTGTAATCAGGCGTTGTTCAAACAAAAGTGGAGAAGTTATTCAGCAATCTTTTCTGCAAGCGCGATACAGGCTTTACAGTCGGAAGTAATCTGTGTTATATCAGCCTCATATTAAACTTGTATTCAGCTATAATAACCTGCTGCGAAAACAAAAACAAATTGAAGTGCGAGGTGCAATCATGTTTATTTGTTGCTTCTCAACGCATTTATAACACACAAGCTCTTCTAAAAAATTCTCAACTTGGGATTTGAACTCGTGATCTCCCAATCACCCGTCGCATGCCTTGCCGACTACGCCATCCTGGAATTGGTAAGTTGCTCGCTGAGAGTGTAACATCTTCGCAATGCTGTAAAAGATCAATATTCAGATTTATGGAAGGTTGTAAATATTTATTAAAAAAAAGTTGTGAAGATAACTGCAACTTTGACATTGCTACGAAAATTAGCAAATGTTTCGAATATTTTGCATTGGTGTGCAACAAACATCAATACATATTTAATAATGAGGAACGTTCCAGTAGTGCTCTATTATAATCACTTTGACCTGTTGTTGAATCGAAAAGTGATAATCGAACAAATATATCATAAACCCGTTTAAATAGCTTACTGTTAAGCCATTATTGAACGTTCCCACAATAGCTGAAGTATTAACATCGCAAGCATTTGTTCAACTTATGTAGACCACAATAATCAGCTATCGGAAACTGTGGAACATAAGCTTTTTAACGCGTAGAAAAAAGTTCTTCTTCAGCTTATATTAAAGCTAGTAAGGGCAAATCGAACAAACAAAAATTGCTGACGTTTGTTAAGCTTATAATTTAATTGCTGTTCACATACGTGCCAAATGTTGCATGTTGGTTTATTTACAATGTAAATAGCATTATTTCAGCTTTTTATTCAGCATTTGGTTTTGTTCAGCTGCGGATGTTATAAACCAACAATAGTTCGACATGTATGCTCATTAATGACTTTGAATTGTTCCTTGGGATTACTTGCCTAATTTCACCTTCTATAAGTTTTCACACTTGTTCGCTACCTAGCGAATTCTATCATATCTATCATTTCATTATCCACTTTGATCTCTTCTCCCTTATACTATGAGTAGAAAGAGACCGATATAGCCACAAAATCATCAAGGTATCCATGTCTACAGTATTTGCTTGACGAATTATTACAGGAATCCTGAAATGGCCTTCTAAAGGATTTGTCTGTACAAAACAATGGACGAATTCCTTGATTATTTTTGGAATAATCTCTGATAAAATTTTCTGAAAGAATGCCTGGAAGAAATTTCCCCAGAAATACTTCGAATAATTTCAGATTGAATTATTACAACAATCTCTAGCGGAATTCTTAGAGGAATATAAGGAGAAATCCCTTAAAACATACTGAAGGTACTGCAGAAATACCTAAAAGAATCTATTATGGTGAAATTCCTGAAGCAATTCCCTAACAAAGCACTAGAACAACCACTGGAGGAACCTCCAAAGATGTCCCAGGAGAAATTCCTGGAGGAATGTCTGATGAAATCCCTAGAGGGATTCTTGATGAAATCTATGGAGGAATTCATTATGAAGTCACTGAAGGAAGCTATGGAAAGCTTCCTGGAGAAATTCTTTGATGCATCCTTGCAGAAGAACCTGCAAAAATTTCCTTAAAAAACGTGAGAGGAATTCCTGAAGCTTTTTTGGAACAAATTCTTGAAAAATCAATATCGGAACCCCGTAAGACGTCCATGGAGGAATTCACGAAAGAGAAATTCCTCCCAGTTCTTGCAACTCTGGTATGACATTGACCACCAAAAACTTTGCAAATTCATAAACTTAATTTTACGAATTATGCAGTAAAAAAATCAATCGCCTCTGTACCAGCTGTTTAAATTTGGCGAGAATTACTTAAGCTCACCTACGAATTTTTCACAAATAGGGTATTTTAGTCAATAGTGGAAACCCTTAAATTATTCTTAAATTCTCTGATGAAATCCCTTTCTACCGCTGTATTTCCGTGAGACAATGGTTGATATTCAAAGAAAACTGTATTGGCTTACAGTCGAACGATAATACTCGCCAACGATAACCAATGCGCTTAAAATCCCAACAGGTTCAGGCTGCACAATGGAACAGATGACAAGCATTCGGGAACAGCAGGAAAGCCTGGCGAAGCTGCACTTCGACCTGGGCAATGAGGCGTCCCTCGGTGCCAACGCCGGCAACAACGAAGCTCAATCGCAGAACAGCATGCGCAAACTGGTGGCCAAGCTGGAGCAGCTCTCGTTTTCGATCGAGAAACTCCACTCGAGCAATGTGGAACCGTAAGGGACTCACTCATTTTAGGTGTTAGTGGATATGCTTTAATAAGTAGTGGGTGTTATTCGGAGAAAATTTAACGGATTTCGGTGTAAGCATTTTGGTAAAAACATTGGAGTAAATTTATCGCATATTTGGAAAGGTTCAATAACCATTGATAATAAATTTTTGGACTGGAAAAGCCGACATGAATGAAACTTATTATTTAACAAGAAATTTTGGGTTAAGTTTTTGAAAAAAAACTGAAATTAAGTTATTTTTGTAGGCACAGAAAAAAAGTTTTCTGGGATTCATGACATTCTTGTTTTTCCTAATACTTTGTTTCAATTATATTATTTATGTATTTTAAACATGAAAAAGAAAATGTGATTCGGTAATAAAACATCATTTGATTTTAAATATTTATTTCGCAACGAATATTCACGTTTTTATTACTCAATTGCACTGTTTATTAACAAGATATCACATACCACGGTTTAGTCGGCCTTCTTCTTGGCAAAGCCCATCGTGTAGATGACGCGAACGATACCCAGAATTCCGACACCGCACAGAGCCACGGTGGTCAAGTACAGTACTTTGTCCGCTGGACCCCCTTTCAGGAAAACTGGCAGCTCGTTCTTAGCCTGGAAAAAGGAATCCGGAGTTCAGTTGTTTCGCAGATTTAAATTGAAGAACTGCACTTTTACCTGGAAGAGTTGCATCGATTTGCGCAGCGAATCCGGCAGTTTGTCCGAAATGTACACTTTTGGTTCCTGGTGACCCATGACGATCTAAAAGTATCCGAAATTTGGTGATAACGTTTCACGCCTGTGATTGTTCTTGTTATGCAATCAATGAAAATGTTGATTTTGATTCATGGAATACGATTTGCAAGCTCTAACTTAAAATCCTGTTGATCTATATTTTTGTATTTTTTTCATGATTACTTTATTACTAGAGTATTTGAATTACCTTTCTATCAATATAATCAAATCACAGAAATTCAATTTTCAATTAGAAACGATGCGCACGACGCACTTTTCCACGGCCAAGTGAAGGTATGAAAAACTGACTGTTCTGATGGCCGTTGGCTGCTAATACACAGGCGAATTAGGTACATGCACTTCGATGCGATCTTGTTGCAACTGTAGTTGCACTAAATCTATTTATATCCACTGCCTTCTGCATAGCATCTGATGGGTGGTAGCGGATCGCGGATTGATAGTTGCCACAGGGATAGCCAAATATAAGTTTGAATGTGCAGATTAATCATCACTTAGAGGGGGTTGTGGGGCAAGATGGCTTTGGAGCTTAAGCTCAACTAGGCTTCGAAGGAGCAATGGCTTTGTTCACAAGTAAGAGATTTGCAAAATTGTCTGCTTGTCCCCTTTTGTAATGACTTACACTCCTGATCAAAAATATGGGGTCACCCCCTCGAAAACATGTAATTTTCAAGGCCCATATATCCGTCAATTTGCGTCCGATTTTAAAGCCGATTTTAAAAATCTAACACGTAGTGTCGCAAAACAACGTTTGAATTCCCGTCTTTTTCTACGTGTTAGAGTTGGTCGTAGCAAGAATCACATTGTATACCTGGCCACGTCCTTACAATCGCTAGGAAAGGGTAGAAATGTTAGTTTAACGTCTACTTGAGAAGACACCCAAACTATTCCCATGGACGTTAAGGAAAAATAATTTGTGTTGGTAGGGTAGGGTTGTTATGAGGAACTCTATTCGACAATCTAGAGCGCAGTTGACATTTGATGGACGGTATAAAGATCAGTTAAATTAACTTACCGGAATATTCCTGAAAGAGAGTACCGTGACCGGCCCTAATTCTGCGCAGTCCCTAATTCGGCGCACTTTCTCGAATGTAGCACAAAATCATGGACGCTAGTTCAATATTAGCTTCAAATATATTTTTTCAATATTGTTTCAATAGTAGTAAAAAAGTTTGTGAAGAAATTTTTTTCAAACTAATAACCATTATTTTGTAAAAAAATAAAATGGTGTTGCAAGTACTTAAAATTGCCTGAAATCTGTGTCCGTTAGCGAAGCTGCGTAAAAGTTGCCTCATGAGCTGAAACATTTTGCGACATAAATAATGAAGAGAATGTCTGCTTTTCCATGCGCATCCTGTATTGCTGTCTTCGAGGAATCAGAATCGGCAAAAAACAATTGAATTTTCTTCTTCTTTTCTTAATCTTCTTGTTCTTCTTAGGTGCGCAGAATTCGGAACCGGTATTGAATGGCGGTCCTAATTCTGCGCAGACATTTCAACACTAAGTTTTGAACATATAATTAATAAACAAACAATCCTGTGAATGTAATTACGTTTCAACAAGGTAGCTTATATATTTTAAAGGCTAGTTTACGATTCTTGCATTTTTGATCTGATAGTTCGACCGGACTAACCACTTGTTTTAAAACATTTGCTATCAACCTCGGGAGAAATTTTATGTATTCATGCAAGCATACATCAAATGGGACATATGATGTGAGTTTACATGAAATTTGCTTAAACAGAGGAAACCCTGGAGATTAGAAATACACTAGAACTCCAATGGCGCAGTAGTCACTTTTCCAATTTAAATAAATTAATAACTTTTATTGCAACGACTGATTGTTTTGAGGTGTCCAGCTTGAAGAGCATCATTTGTTTTGGTAAACAAAATGTATTTGACACTTCTGGTACCGCTACTGACGCTGTAAGGGCGTGGCAAACTAGATGTTAGTCACACGAACAGTCGCGACATTGGACTTCTGTGGCTAGTTATTCTAATCCCTGGAGTGAGTTAGTTAAACAAGAATGAAGTCTCAGTTTGCAGCAAATATTGTGCCACATTTTCATGGCGAAAAAGTTTACATTGCTTTTAGAAATGAAAGTAAATTTTACTAAAATGTAATGATTGTACATATTACGTGGATAACTAAAAAAGCTTTACATAGTAGTATTCGGTAATGCTACCAAATCCTTTTGTATAACATGATTAAAATTCACTTTGCTTAGTAATCAAAGTTGGTAGTATCAATGTTGGGGACACGCAAAGTTCCAATACGGTCGTAACATCACATGAAAGTTGAAAATTAAGAATTCATTCGAATTTGATCTATTAATCATGTTTTCATTACAATATGTTAATATGTTATCTTTTTTTAGAGTTTTTTCCATGTGCGCAGAATTAGGAACACTAGTGCGCAGAATAAGGAACATTCCAAAACAGGGTGCGCAGAATTAGGAACATAGACACACTTTAGAAATTCCATGATTTTACATAAAAAATGAGTGTTTTGTATAAAAATATATTTTTCCCTTAATTACAAGGCTAATAACTATGCGCGGTCAAAAATTCAGCCAAATCGGTTCCATTTGGAATTTATTACAGCTGATTGAAATTGAAAAAGTCTTAGGTGCGCAGAATATGGGCCCTCCACGGTATATAAGCATTCAAAAATAAAAATGTTAATAATATACACAATATATCGAAATGCAGATATTGAACGGGCCGAAGGAATAAGGCAGAAAATCAATTCCATATAAAAAAAACACAAGATTGAAGAGGAAAAATTAAATAAAATGAAGATTGAAGAGGAAAAAGTAAGTAAAAAAAAATACAGAAACCGTCCGCAGTAATGATGCATCATTGATTTGATGCACCGTTGCGTCATTGCATTGTTGCATTGCTGAGTCGTTTGTGCATCGTTGCATTGGTGCATCATTGCATAGGTGCATCGTTGCATTGTTGCATCGTTGCATTGGTGCATCACTGAATTGGTCCATCGTTGCATTGGTGCGTTGTTGAATTTGTGCATCGTTGCGTTGGCGCATCATTGCATTGGTACATTGTTACATTAGTGCATCGTTGTTTTAGTGCATCGCTGCATTGGTGTATCGTTGCATTAGTGCATCATTGGATTGTTGCATCATTGCATTGGTGCACGTTGCATAGATGCATAGTGGCAGTGGTACATCGTTGCATTAGTGCATCGTTGCATTTGTGCGTCGTTGAATTGGTGCGTCGTTACGTTAGTGCATCATTGCATTGGTGCTTCGCTGAATTGGTCCATCGTTTCATAGGTGCATCGCTGCATTCTTGCATTGGTGTATTATTGTTGCATCGATGTATTGTAGTATCGCTATATTGTTGTATCGTTTCATTGATGCATCGCTGCATTTTTGCATTGTTGCCTCAATCCAGTAGAAAGATCTAGAAATTCCATTATTACATGAGCTAGAACCCTACAACAGTCATATATTACTCAAGGTTGGATACATAATAGCATACCTTCCGGCGCTTTCCAAAGAAATGCACCATGCTGAGTGAAATATTTCACATATGCATTGATACATAAGCCTTCAAGGAAGCTTCTAGGAATTTTCTTTCCAGGAGAATCTGGGATTTTCTTCATTGGATAAAGAAAATTACTTTTTTTAGGAACGTGGTTAGCCACGTTGGGTCTGCTAATCATCATACATATAAAATCCCAGAGTTGTCTGTCCTTCCGTCACACTTTGAAATGTTTCACTGAAATATTTCACCATTGATATATCAAGCTTCTAAAAATTTCGAGAACTTTCTGAAAGTTACTGACCTCTTCAGTATAGGGCCTTGTACCATTTGGGCAGGTGTACCTATTTTGGGCACTTGCCGCTATAACTAAGTCAATTTCAAACCGATTGATTTGAAATTTTGTCCAGAATTAGGCACGTACAGTATCTAACTCTGTACAAAAATTCAAATCAATAGGTTTGAAATTGACTTAGTTATAGCGACAAGTGCCCAAAATAGGTACACCTGCCCAAATGGTGCAATACCCTAATAATCAAGATAACATTCCAGAATGTTCTGGAACATCCAAATCCTCAAACTTCCGAGAACTATCTGGAAGTTACTGAAAGTTTCAGAAAAAATAACGTTCTGGAATGTTGTGGAGTATCTAACTTCTTAAATTTTCGAAGTGTGTACTTGGAAGTATACCTTCAGGCGTTTTTCATTTCTAGAACATTCACCCATTCAATGAACAAAAACCCCACAACAGTCGTCTAGGGTTAAAAAGTAAATTCATGATAGAATAAATTCTGGCGCTTCTGATAAGTCAAGTGCTGAGTGAAATGTTTCACATATTTATTGATACACTGGCTTCTGAGAAAAAGCTTCCTCAATTGTTATTCTAGAAGTTTCAAGAATCTCCTTGATGGTTAAAAATTTTCTTAATTTATGTTAGAACATCAATAACAATTGCATCAAAATAGGGCTGCATGAAATCGAACAGAGAGTTGTCTATCTGTACTCCCTCCACGCTTAGCAAAGTTTCACTGAAATATTTCACGTACATATAGCAGCATTGTATGAACTAGAGAAAAAATAATAAGAAGAAAAAGCAAAAAAGGAAGGAAGATGAGGTTTTAAATACTGTTCCAGAACTTTCCACGAGTGCTTGAGATTTTTCTTTTTTTAAGGTTCCAAGCATAATAGGATACATATTCGAAAGTTCTCAGATTGGATAACAATACAGTCAGGTCTTTTTTTACGCGGCCGCGTAAATGAAAACTCCATACAAATAAAAATCCTCGCCTTATTTTAGCATGATTCGTCGAGAAATGGTGAGACTTTTTTACGCGGTTTTTTGAATTTTGAACTGAGTTTTATTTTTACGCGGTACGTATCTCCGGCATAAAAAAAAACCTGACTGTAAATTTCTAGAGCTTGCGGAAGAAGAAAAGCAAGTTTCTAAAACATTCTAGAACATTCTTCGGAGGAATTAATTGAATATGCTTTCTTTTCATAATTGGAAGAAATTTCCAAAGTTTCCAAAAATAAGGAAAAGAAGATTTCTAGGATATATTTCGAAGGAATGAAGAGACATATAAATTGAATGTTCTTGAACTTCTTCCTTCGACTTTTAAGAATTTTTTGGAAATTTCATGGGAGAAAAAGATGAAGATACGTATGATTTTGGAATTTTTCAAAACATTCTTAGATGTATAATACAATCACCAAACATTTTTGAAAAATAACGGAATATTCAGAAGTTATCTGTTCCGAATACGAATGGATTTTAGGAATATTCCTGTGAGGATAAGAATATGAATTCAAAGATTCGTGAACATTCCCGAGCATTCTTCGTAGGAATCAAACCAATAACATACTTGAGTATTTACCACGAAAAATAACGTATTTAAAAGTTTTCTGTTTGAATTCGGCCAGAAAAAGATAAATAAAGTAGTAGATCACTTCAGAGGAATAAATAAAATTTCTTAATAAAGTTGAAGATAAACTTAAAACGCATATCAAACATTTTAACATTAAGTCATTAAGACAATTTGTGGAATAACGAAAACGTGGCTAGCCACGTAGGGTCAGCTAGTTTATTAATAATTTCGACCGAGGATTACTTTTGGGATTTTTACTACTCGAAACTATCACTAACAAGATTCAACACTAGGCCGCCCCTTATTTTGCAAAAACTGGAAATATTATAAGTTCATTACTAGAAAATGATCATTTTAGCTAAGAGATGATCGTGTCAAAATTAAAAGTCCGTATCTCAAGGCTAAATGGTCCCTCCAGGGGCCTAAAGTTGGCAAAAATTTTATGGGACTAAAAAAACATGATTTTTTTTTTCAACGAACAAAATACGCTATATTACTAAAACCGATTATTTTAAGACCCTAAAGGGCCGTAAATGTGCTCAGAATGACGATATCTCCTCCACTCGTTTTTAAGTTATTGTGCAAAATAAGGTACATATCCTTCGGGATCGAAGAAAATGGTCGTTGAAAAAAAAAATCATGTTTTTTTACCCATTCATTTTTTGACAACTTTAGGCCCCTTGAGGGATCTCTTAGCCTTGAGACTTCAAATTTTGACACGATCAATTTCCAGCAACGAAACTTATAACATTTCCATTTTTTGCAAAATAGGGAACGGCCTATTCAACACTCTAGCACTATTTACAATTCCCTGCTACTAGCAACTGAAAAAAGAAACCACCGCAGAGAGAAAAAATACCATGAGGAAAATGTGATTGCTCAAGCGCAAGAAAGTATGGAGCAGAATGACATGCGGAGAAAAACAGCGCCTTTTCCCGTCATGTACAACGACCGTGAAGGAAACTTGCTGACAGCCAAAAATATGGTGGCTGCCAGGTGTAGAGAACATTTCGAGGAATTGTTAAACGGTGGGAAAGGAGGAGCGACAGACAGAATTCGAATCGACGACGACGGACAAGCTGTGGAACCTCCAACGCTGGACGAGGTCAAGACAGCCAAGACAGAGGGCTGAAAAACAATAAGGCTGCTGGGAAGGACGAGCTGCCGGTCCAGCTTCTCAAGCTCGGTAATGAGCAGCTGTATCAATGGGGCACGTTCGGTGTAGTACTAGATTTGTAGTAATGAGCTGAATTTTTGTATGGTGAGAAGGTCAATTCTCCGTTTCTGCAATGAAATGGTGCAAAAAGCGTGGGTATTATGATTCCTTGCTTAATTTGATGCTGTTTGAGCAAAACTTTGGATAACTATGTTGTTTATGTAGCAAGAAATGGAGAAAACAACAATACTGTTGCCCAAAGTTTTGCTCAAACTGCATCAAATTAGGCAAGGAATCATAATACCCACGCTTTTTGCACCATTTCATTGCAGAAACGGAGAATTGACCTTCTCACCATACTAAAATTCAGCTCATTACTACAAATCTAGTACTTCACCGATCTGTCCTATTCTTACACCGTGTTATATTGAATATACTGCCCATGATCGCATAATTGTCCCATATGAATAGGAAACCCAGCAAATATGGGACTGATATGCGATCATGGGCAGTATATGTGAAGATGAAGAACTGCCTGCTAGTTGGTTGGATGGTCTCATTTGCCCTCTATACAAAAAAGGATATCGACTGGAGTTCGTGAATTACAGAGGAATAACACTTCTCAATTCAGCGTACAAAATTTTGTCCGGAATTCTGTTTGACAGACTGTGGCCGATTGATCATCATCAGCCGGGTTTTCGTGAGGGCCGAGCTTCAAAATAGTTGGAAAAACGTTTGTATAGCATTGTTAGTCAGGTTCAGCTTTGACAACTAAAATTTAGAAAAATAAATTTTACAGAATAGCATTAGCATAGAACGAACTCACCAATCATTACATGCATCCAGTGCTCTCTCGCTTGCGTCTTTCGCCACCAGCCAGAAAAAAACAGCGTATCACTGACACGGATCAAGGTCGAAAAATAGGATTCTTGAGTACACGCTCCTCGGCAGCTAGAACCTTTATTCAATGTTACCATGGTCTGACCAAGGGTCCGACGTTCGAGTCGAATGTGCATACGTCGAATATTCATCACGGAAAACTAGAACTAATGAAAACATAATAATTGAAATAGGGTTGTATGATGCAATTACACAGTACAAGCAAGAAACTTAGACACAAAACATTCAAAAAAGCATACTACATACCACTACAAACATTATAAATTCAAATTCAAAAATATGTAGTAGTAAAAACCATAAAGAGGCGAGATTCGTACTAAAATTTCTAAAGAGATCTAATGGTTTGAAACTCTAGAAAAACGTGTTAGAGCATGAAATTGAATCTAATGTTTAGATTGATTCCGTAGAAATTTGATGGAGCAAGGAGGAATTTATGAATGAACTGCAGGAGAAAAACATGACGTAGGTTTTAAAGGAACCCATGAAAAAACTTTTGAATGTAGCCTGAAGAAATTCCTTTATTATTTCTGGAAAAATCCGGAAGAAATTCCAAAGGAAATCCTTTAAGGAGCTTTAAGAGAAATTCCACTAAGGACAAATTCCTAGAAACAGTTCTTGGAGGTATCTTTGAAGAAAGTCCTGGTGAAATTTCTACAGCAATTTCAGGAGAAATCTCGAACGAAATCCTGCATGCTAAAACCGCTCCGCACTAAAATATGTAGGAACTATTCATAAGTGTAAACAGGGCCGGATGTACGGGCGGGTCCCGGGCCTCCACATTTTAGGGGCCCCCTCAGGGCTTTATGCTTCAAATTGCTCAAATACTGTTTGAAAACAAAGAAATTTTTTATTGCTTATCGCCAAGGGGCCTCCGCATCTGCTTGAGCCCCCACAATCCTTAATCCGGGCCTAAGTGTTTATACACTTAGGCCCGGATTAAGGGTTGTTATTTTTCAGAACACTCAAAAATTATTACCCGTTGCAAGAAAATAGAGAGCGAAAAAGGTGCAAAATCGCTAATAGACCTCCGCTGGTATGTTTAATCGTCATGGTATCTTCTACAATAAGTGCGCGAATTGGCCAAGGAATACTGCGCCGAAAACACCGAAATGATTTTTCTTACAGGCGGAGATGTATGGGCGCTTGCGCGTACAAATTTTCGCGCAACGCATAATATGTAACAGTTACACATTCACAAACTCAGCTACTGCGTCCGCAACAAAAAATATCGACATTTCGCATCTAGAACAGCGTACGAGCTGATTTTGTGGATGAGTAACCGTTACACTTTTTTTTAGTGGTCTGGAAATTATGCACTTATGAGTAGGTCTTACACATTCTGGTGTTGAGCAATTTTAGCGTGAGGAGAAAGCACAGAAGAATCTCCGAAAGAGTTACTGGAGAAATTTCCAGAGGAGTTAATTAAAAAATAAGCTGTTACAGGAGAAGTTTCTCCAGCAATTCCAGGAGAAACCTCCTAAACAATTAAAGGAAAAATCCCTGAAGGATTTCAAGAAGAAACTCCTGTAGTACTTCCTAGATGAATCCTTGAAGAAACTCCTGGAACAATCGATTTCTTCACTGAAGGAATTCTTGGAAGAATCCCCAAAGAAATTCCAGAAAAAAAAGACCCTCAAAGAATTCCAGGCGGAAAACCTCTCAGAATCCCAAGAGAAATTCCTGTGGAAGTTCCTGGAATAATCCTGGAAAAAGATATGTGAAAAGAAATATGTGAAGGAGTTCCTGGAGATATCCATGATGGAGTTCCTGGAAAAATCCCTGAAAAAAATTAAGAAGAAATTCCTAGATAAATCTCTCCAGCAATTACAAGAGAAATTTATCAAAGATTTCCAACAAAACACCTGAAGCAATTCCTGGAGAAATTCAAGAAGAAATTCTTAGATGAATCCTCGAGGAACCCCTGGAAAATCACCAAAGGATGCTTTACAAGAATCCATAAAAGAGTTTAAGAATTAATTTCTCAAGGAATTGCGACAAAAAACCCCAGAAAGAATTCTAGGAGAAATTACTGCAGGACCGAAGTGACCGACGTTAGAGAGCTGCAGCCGCAAAACGAGTATTATGGCGGCAAATTGTTGATTCAGTGTTATCATGAATTTGATGTTGAAATGATAAAGGAATGAAATGAATACTGCAGAAATTCCTGCAGAATCTTTGAAGAAATTCCTGGAGATATCCCCCAAGGAATTGTAGAAGAAATCCATCACGAAATTCAAGGAGAAATCCTTGAAGTAATCCCTGGAGGAATCTTAGATAAAGTTCCTAGAAGAATTACTGAATGAACTCCTAGATAAATCCTTTGAGGAATTCTAGGCGAAATTCACAAGGAACTTCAAGCCAATTTCCTCAAAGAATTCCAGGAGGAAGGAATTACCGTGACATCACCTAATTCCAATCAATTTTTTCGGTTCCTAATTCCGTTCAACCCATTTGTTTTGCATTGTGTGAACGCAATTAGGAACCGAAAAAAAGTTATTGGTATTAGGTGATGTCCGGTACTAGACAAATTTTCTGGAAGAATCCCTGTCGCAACTGCTGGAGGAATCTTTGATGAAATTTCAAGAGAATTTACTGAAGAAATTCTAGGAGAAATCCCTGAAGGAACTCCTGGAGGAATCTTTGAAGAAGTTTCTGGGAATGCGGAACACGTTAAGATACTAAAGAAGAAATTCCTGCAGCATATCTGAAGGAATTTCTAGATGAATCCTAAAATTGACGCCAGAACTTCAAGAGGAATGTTCGAAGGAAGTCCTGAATCATGCCGGAAATAATTACTGATGGAATTCCTGGAGGAATCATTGAAAAAAATCTGAATGAACTCCAGGCGAAACCCTTTACGGGGAAGAAAATCATGAAGGAATCTCTGAAAAAAAAGGAACTACTAGAGAAATAATAAAATTAACTTCCTGACGGAACTTCAGTAGAAATCCCTGAATAAAATTCTGAATGAATTCATGGAAGATTGGCAGATTATCTCATTGAGAAGGACCATTCTGCGGACGAACGTGGTTTGGAGTCATGCAAATTTGCTGATGCTTTTGTAAATTGATCGCCCAGTACTGTTTGTTTCGCTTGTGATTCGCAGTTCAGAATTGCCAGTGTCGCTGTTTCGGTTCATATTTCAAGGAACTTTTAGAATTTTCAATCCTCCGTTCTTTAGTTTGTTTCGACAATCGAGTTTAGGAACACTTCCAACGAAGCATAGAAGTTTGTTTTCTCGGATCCAATTTTCCCCTGTTTTACTTGTTGAACATCGTTTTGTTTGTGTTTTAGTAGGTATCCAGATCCAAAACTACAATGGCTTTCTTTTCGTCTCTATTGTCATCAACATTAGATGTATTTTTTACATAAAATATATTTCTGTTAAATTAAATATTGTTCATATATATATTAAGATATTTTTGTCGTTTATATACTTAATGTCCACTTTTAACATATATATTTTTAATTTACTTTCCATTCTTTTAATTGTTTATATACGTGTGTGTGTGTGTTGTTTTTGTTGTTGTTCTTGCAGTAATATTTTGTTATACATTATTCCATTGGATGTGTCTATACGTGTATAGGTAGCATATATTATCATCATGTCATCATCCTTCACTTTTCGGCTCCGTTGCAATCCGGTTTTGTCACATTTTTTCATTTTTTTTTTTTTTCATTATTCGTTCTTCAGTGTTTTTTCGATTTCTCAACATTTCAATGACAGGCTTTCTCGGTAGAATTCAGTTTCAGCGGCTCAATCGCGAGCCGCGCTCTAGCATTGTCTCTCATCATCATTATCCTATTTTGTTTTTTTTTTCTTTCATTTTAATGGTTTCATTTGCATGTTTGTTCAATATAGAAAAGGGAAAAGTAAAAATAGAGCTTTAAAAATACAAAAAGTAACATTTTTAATAAACAAATTATAATTGTAATAAAAATGAGATAAAAAGTATGTTGTAAAAGTATTTTTCATGTTTTTTCCGATTTTTTTTTAATTTTCAACGAATAGAGCATGTGATTAGTAAAATTTATACAATTACTATTATCCCCCATCAGTGAATAATACATATTAATATTAATATTTGTTTATGCTTTTCAATTGTAATAATTGTTTGTGTATCATCATTATCATCGTTCTTCGATAGAATATTGTTTCATTTATATTTGCGTTTTACTTTTTCCTCTATGCGCGATTGATTTGTATAGAATGAATACAAGAAACCTATATTTGCGTTCTCCACTCGTTTTTTTTTCACGTAAAATTCTCCATCGTTCCTATGCACTTTCTTCCTCCTTGCGGCGGTTCGTGGCCAATTCACTTTGCTTGGGTTGCTTGGGGCTGCTGTGTTTGGCTTTGATTTCCGTTGCTATTTTGAACTGGTTGAAGCTGACGTTCGGTCGAACTGGTTCCTCCGCTAAAGGAGCTCAAACTCTTACTCCCGGGTCTCATTTGATTGGCTTGGTTGGATGTTGCTTGTGTTTAACAAAAAGAACTATGTTGTTGGTGTAGCGGATCACAATACTAGCAATAGTTTGCTTCTTGTAAAAAATGGTTCGTTTTGAACAGTTTGCAATACGTGTTTTGGTATGTTTTGCCATTTTTTTCTATAAATTTAAGTTTATTCAGAAAGAAACTTCAAAAGTAGCAATTCAAATTTCAGATTGTATTTTATTTGGCAGAATGCTGTTTGGCATTGCATTCGATTAGCATGATATCATGGTGAATAATTATTCTTTATTAATGTGGTTAATCACTTTCGGCTAGCTGTTGCTTTGGTGCGGTTGCCTTCGTCATACGTAAAACGAGAAAAGTTGTGAAGTCGTTAGTGAAGTGAAATTCAAACGTGAAATTTTACGAAATGATTCGATTTTCAATGCTATAGGCGCTGGTTATTGATAGTCTACATCTTTTGGCTTCCATCTAAATGAGTCATTGGCAAAGGCAAGTGTGAATCTTTGAAAATTGACTATGTTCCATCTATATGACGGAAATTAGCGCATATGACGAAGTGAATTTTTACCCACAGTGATGTATTTTATTACCTGTAAATTTCAAACGATCATTCTGCCAAATCAGATACATCCGGTTGTTCTATGAAGCACGTAAATTTAAAACAAGTACAAACGTTAATCTGTTAAACCTAGACTGTTTCACAATAGTGACTGGAATAGAAGGTAAACAAACGAAAATCGCTATTGTAGTGATAAATAAAATTGTAAATAACTGTAAAGAACGAAACCATATCATACAGAAAAAATGCATTAGGGGGATTCACTTAACAGCGTAAACTGATTAAACTGATTAAACATCGCGATCACCAAGGCAATCTTTGATTATTTCATTCGCAACATCATGAAACATTTCAAATAAGCAGAAAATCATGGCTTACGCAGCAATTTAACCTGTTTAGTGAGTACCCCTATTGTGTTTCTTACGTGTAATCATATTGCATACGTCCTCAAAATGTCTATGAAGGTCAACAAGAGCAGAAGTAAATAATAACTTTTCATATTGGTACTCTGTTTTGTTTTGATTTAGTAAAGTTCTAACTACGATTTCAGTAAATTCTATCATTAAAAGAAATAAATAAATCCTAACACCGACCTCTTTTTCACCACAGCAAATCTGCTGCTGCGACTAAAGATCCAATGTTTCTTTTTTTCGGTAAACTGACAAAAGTTAGGACAATCGAAAACATTGTACAGGTAAAAACAAAACATAAATTGCACTTGGGACTGGTTTTGGATGCGTTTGCGTGAATTTATCACAAAAATCGAAACTGTTTTAGTTCTCGAACCATTGCGCGAAGTGTGGAGCCTTCTTTGTTCGGTAAAGTAAGAGTATGGGTATAGATTAGGGTCCACCTTTAGGGCCTTTCAACGTGTGTGTTGGTGTTGTTGGAAGACGATAAAATATTTGGGAGGTTTGTGTCACAAACATCGGAACGAAAAAACCGTATTGACGGTATCAGATCTGAATGGGATTATAAGTAATGCATTAGTGGGTGTTGGTTGTGTGTATTGTATTGAGTGTGGATGTTGTTTCTGAGTTGGAATATATCAAAACCGATTCGTTTCTTCTCCTAATATTATTATTATTGGTGTTTAAAGTTTTGATTTTTCTTTGTTCTAAGTATATTGCCTGTAATAAAATTAAGAGTAAAAACAATAAAAGAGCTCTTATGGAATGCATTTAGTTATGGTTTCATATGTAGTTTTATAAAGGTTGGCTTATTTAGCGTTGCATCAATAATAGAGAGAGAAAATGTTTCCTATAAGTTTGTTGGGTTGTGTTTGTGGAGTCTGTGTGTATTAGTATGTGTTCGCATGTCTGTTTGTCATCAAGTTTGTGTATCTGTGTTTGTTCTTTCCTAGTTTTCATGTTGGGTATGTATGTGATTTCATGTTCGTGTTAGTGTACCTGTATGTTTGTGTCTGTATATGTTCAGGGATGTCTGGTTCAGTATCATCGCATTTCACCATTATCAATTATCATCAGTCGCGATTACTTATCTATTGTGTTTCTGGAGGCCTATGCAAGATTGAATTCTTTCGCTGTGTGCTGTTCGCCACAAAACCCTACTATTCTTTCCTAGCGTTCTGCAACATGCACTCTGATTCTTGTGTTTAGTTATGATTAATAATACTATAGATTACCTTGTTTTATTGGCTATTACTTTTCTCTTGGTTATCGTTTTCATTTTACTCATTTCGCTGTATGTTTTTTTTTGATATCATGATATTGATTCCCGTACAAAGCGCGCGGCGTTGGCAAAACAATCCAAACAAAAACAAAAAAATCAACGTAGTTTTTCCTAGTTTTTCTTACACTTACATTTCTCCTTTGTCACAACAAACGAAATTTGTGAAACTTTGGACAGAAAACGTGTTTTCTTCTCTCTCATTTTCGATTCTTTCTCTTTCTCTAAGCGTATAATAAGGACACTCTATAGTTTTCTGCTCATTTCCACCCTTTCAAGTCATTGCGCGTCAACTTTCTCAGTTTTAAGTGAACCTGCACGTGTATCTCCTACAAATGTCACGACGGTTTTTGTTATGTTTGCGTTATGCTTTTTCCCCTTGCTGCGTCGTCGTTATAATTGAGAGTAAGTATAACATAAACAATATAGCAAATTTAACATATAATAAATTTTGCGTCACCTCTGCAGATTCAATCGAACATTTGCGTATGAAATATCCCTTTCTCGGCAATAAGGATCAAACACCGAAGGAGAACTGTATCATGTTTTCAATGCTATATTTTCCTCCACACAATGTACACTGCTCGTTGGTATAGGTTAGTGTGTGTGAGTCTTGCGTACGTTCCATCGACGTGGTTGTATTTTGTTTTTCAGTAATGATTTGAGTTGTTTAGCGATAGCAGTCGCAGTGTAGCAATAGTTCGTGGTAATAAGAATAATTTTGTAGCAGTGATAACGATGACACCAATATTCATTTACAGATTCGCTTGCTATGTACTGTTATTATTGTTGTTGTTTTTCTGATTAATGAATGCGCTTTCGCTAATCAAAGTAGGACTTGCATTTCCATTGCACAGTAGGAAAAACATACATGAGACGCGAATAATTACAATATCCCAACTCTTAGGAATCATGGCCAACGCAAATACCTCAACTCTAACATAAAGGTAAACATCTGAGCATGGTTTTCCGACGAAACTAATTGAGCGGATGCGTGTAATGCACGATTGCTCGAAATCCAGTGTATGGATAGTAATAAAACATGACTTTTCTGAACTTCCTATCACCCTCATTTGAAGTTTCTCTCGATGTAAAGGGGAAGGGAAACCATAAGATTGATCATAATTCTTTCTAAATGGTTTGTATTAGAATATACAAAAACCATCAACTAAAATTGGTGCCTGTAATGTATACTTTTTTGAAAAGAAAAAAAAACTGATGTTCAAAATAAAATGGCATTGTTTCACTTCGAGCGGAATACAAACATCGATTCCCATTCCATGTACGTATCCATTTCTAAACTACACCCTTCCACATTCTAGTCTCTAATAGCAGTCTGTAGTACAGAAAGTAGAAAACGAATGATAGAAGAACACACAGCACATCAAAAAGAGGATAGTTTCGTTCGGTCGCACAATTAGAAAGAACAGGACAAAAGTTCCCAAAAGGTCGTACTAAAGAGTTTTACGTTCATACAAGGACATGCATATCAGTAGGTAAATCTATCAACTTTTCCAATCACCCAACAGCATTTAGGTCGTCACAATCAAACTTCCTGCTGAACAGTTTGCTCCCAGAACGCTGTTCACTTCAGAAAAGCTGCAACAATGACCGACAAAATAATAAACACCAAAACACCGACCACTGCCTTGCTGGAGTCGGTCTCCAGCAGTTCCGACACGGTTTGCACCAGGTTGCCACCCTTGGGCAGGTGCAGCAGGGATTGAGCCGCGCTGGCATTCGAACTAGCTGCGTATACCGTCGATCCGGAATGATGGTGACTGTCGGAATTGCTGCTGAGGATCAACTCTCCGCGGCGATTGACTACGTTACCGGCGTAGTATTTCGTACCAGGGCCATCCACCTCGTCGTGGCCCGAATGGCGCGATCCCAATGGGATCCGGTGCGGCGTCAACTGGTGGTGAAGAACTGGGGAAAATTGACCGTGGATTTCCTCGCCGCTGGAGCGGATCCGCACTGGGCACACTTTGAATAGGTAATGGCCGAGGGATAGACTGTGCAGGGTATGTCTGGTACCGTGCCCGCGATAGACCTATTGGGAAGAAACAGATGTGTAGGATATTAGGTTCAATGCTCAGAATATTTTAGAGGCTGATAAAAATAATAATAGTAATAACTCAGGAATCTCTCTGGAGGAAGCCCTGGAAGAATTTCTAAACAATACAGGAGGAATTTCAGTAGAAATTCCTATATGAATCCCGGGAGCAACCGACGAAAAAATCCTTGAGGAAATTCCGAAAAAAGATGTCAAGAGCAGTCTTTAAGAGAATCAGAGGAATTCTTCAAAGAATTCTGGAACTTCAGAAGAAACCTAGGAAGGAATCCACAGAAAAATCTATTATAAGAGCCCTGAATGAAAGAATCCTGAAGAAATCCCAGAAAAAAAACACAATAGGAGTTTCTAAGAGAATTCTAGGGAAATTCATTACGGAAGCCACTGAATATCCTGGAGGAAGAGAGAGTTGGGATCAAGTGTTACATCAACCATTGTCCATCACAGCTCAATTGTGACAGGATACTTGACTAGCACCAAATTAAATATGGGTCATACCACAATATTCCTAAATAATGGACGCAGTGGTTAAAAGGCTCTACAGATGAGGGAAAAAAATCCTGGAGGAATCTCTCACGGAAACATGGGAGTAATTTTTAGAAGAATCCTGGAAGAATCCCTGAAGAAGAAATTCCAAAAGGAATTGATGTAAGAATCCCGAGAAAAATCCTCAGAGGAATTCGAAAAGAAATCTCTGAAGTGAGATCCATGTAAAAAAAATTGGGAGGAATCCCTGAAGGTATTCCGGGTGAAATCTCGGAAGGAACCTCTGAAGGAATAATAGGAAGAATCTCAGGTGGAATACCGAAAGAATACCAGGATGAAATTTAAAAAGAAGAATTCACGAGAGAAATTTTTTGAAGAATTCCCAAATAAATCAATGAATGAATTGTGAGAGGAATACCTGAAAGAATACCAGAAGGAATCCCGGGAGAAATTAATGAAGGTCTGGGATACCGAGTGAAATCCCTAGAGAAATTCCGGGAAAAATCTTTAAAAGAATCCCTGAACGAATTTTAAGACGAATCTTCAAAGGAAGCCTGGAAAGAAAAAAACCGGTAGGAAATTTCACTGAAAGAACCCCTGGATTTCTGCGGGAAGAATCCCGGAAGGGATCTCTGATGGAATGTTAGAAAATATTCCTGATTGAAGGAATCCTAAGAGGGATTATCCCAGAATCCTGAGTAGAATTATCCCAGATTCCTAAGATGAACTCTACCAGAATCCTGAGAGGAATTCCAAGAGCGGTTCTTTTACATTTTTGAGATAAACTCATCTAAAATACTGAGAGATTCTCACAAAAAAAAAGATTTTCGGAATTCTAAAATCAATTCCCCAAGAAACTTGAAAGAAATGACCCAGGATCCTGGAAAAGGTAGCTTAGAACCCTAAGAAGGATCACTCCAGAATCCTGAGAAAGGTTCTCTCAATATACTGGGCGGGATTGCCAAAGAAACCTAAGATATACTCTCACAGAATTCTGGGAGATAGGATTCTCCCAGAATCCTGAGAAGAATTTCTCCTTAATTCTTTTAGAATGCTGAGAAATCTGATTAGGATTCTCCCTGGAAGGGATTACGAAAACTTCTAAAATGGACTTCCCCAGCATCCCGAGCAGGATTCTCTGGAATTCTGAGAGGTATTCTCATATAAGACCGAGCATAAAACAGAAAAAAATACCGCAGATTCCTGAATGACATTCCCCAGAATCTTTGAAAAGACTCCCCTAATCTCCTGAAAAGGATTGTCCCAGAGCTTTGAGAGTGATTCCTCTAGAATACTTTAAATTATTACGCCAGAATCTCAAGAGAATCTTCACATAATCTTTTCAGGGATTTCCCCTGATTACTAAGAGGGACTCTCCCATAATCCCGAAAGGGATGTCTGGGAGCAACTGCTCCAGAATGAAGAGAACAGAATTCTACTGGGATTCTCGTAGAATGCTGAGTATGATTAAGGAAATCACAAAATCTATGCGAGGGATTCTCCAAAATCCAAATTTCTCTAGAGAATCCTACCAAGAATCTCGTGAGAGATTCTTCAATAATTAATAATTCTGAAAGAAAGTGCCCTAGAATATTGAAAAATATAGCCCCAAAATCCCAAGGATTCCTCCAGAATCATGAGACAAATTCCCCATTCTTGAAAGAAATTTGCCATAATCCTGACGATTACCCCTGAAAGTCGAATTTTCAGAAAACCTTGGGAAGAGTACCCGCAAAATTCTTAGTGAATCTTAAAAGGATCTAACGCAGAATCCTGAAAAGGATTCCAATAGAATCCTGTGGGGGATTTCTCCAGAATCCTAAGAAATATTCTCCCAGAATTTTCGCCTCAATTCTGAGAATGCTGAGTATGATTTTCCAAGAAGTCTGAGAATGCTGAGAAAGATTTCCCCCGAATTCCAGAATTCTTAGACGAATCCACCCAGATCATCCAGAAATTTCTTAGAATCCTGAAAGGAATTTCACCCTTGGTAGGGAAACATGGTAGGAAATACCCCAAAATCCTGAAATGAATTCCCAGAGAATCCAGAGAATCCCTTGAATTCTGATAGGTATTCCCATCTAATACTGCTGACAAAAAATCCTTCAGAATTTTAAAGGGATCCTTCCATAACTCTGAGGATTCCTCTAACATTCTGTGAGAGATTCCTTCAAAATGCTGAAAATTATCACACCAGCATCCTGAGAGACTTATCCCAGAAAAGAAAGAATAACTCTTCTCATTGGAATTCTCCTTGAATTCAATTAAGAATTTCCCTAGAATCCTGGGAGAAATTACTTCAGTTTTCTGAGATGGGTTCTCTCAGAATCTTTAGAGGAATTGTTTCAGAATTCTGAGGTATTTTCTCAAATTTCCGAGATGGATTCTCCCTGAATCCTGTGACGGATTGACTCAGAATCCCGAGAGAAGTTTTTAGTCGGGATTCTCCCAGAATGCTTAGACGAATATCCCCAGAACTCCCTGACGGATTCTTCCAGAATCCTAAGGGGGATTCTCCTAGAATCCTGAGAGAAATTCTCCCGCAATATTGAAAGACATCCCATTAGAATCCTGAAAGAGATTGCCCCAGAACCCTGAGAGGGATCCTCCACATTATTAAGAGAAATTCATCTAGAATCCTGAGAGGGATTCTCAAAAAAATGTTCGGAATCCAGAGATGAACTGACCTAGAATCCTGAGAAGAATGCGCTAGAGCCCTGAAAGGGACTCTCTAGACCATAAGATGGATTCCTCCAGAATCTCAAGAAAGATTCACTTAGGAATCTCTGAAAGAATCCCTGAAAGAATCCAGGAGGAATATCAGCAGAAATTCCCAAAGAATTCCCGGGAGCAATCTATGAAAGAAATCCCTGTAAAAAATCTCAAGAGGAGTCTCTGCAAGAACCATCAAAACAATTCCTAGAATTCCAGGAGAAATCTAAAAAGGAATCCAGAGAGAAATTCTCCAAGGAAGCCCTGGAGGAATCCAGAGAGGATTCCTGGAGAAACCATTAAAACAATCTCAGAGAAATTTTCTGCCTTGGCGAAATTCCTAAAAAAATCTGTAAAGAATCAATAAAGGAGTCGCGGGAGAAATCTCTGTAAGAATCCAGGAGACATCCCTAAATAAAACTCATGAAAATTCTGAGAAAAATCTCATAAGGAATCCCGGGAAGTTTCAACAAAGGAATTCGTGATTGAATCCCGGGAGAAATACGTGAAGGAATCCTCAGAAGGAGTCCCCTTGGATATACCGGAGGAATCTTTCTAGGAATCCCGGGAGGGATCTCTAAATGAATCACGGAGGTATCCCTGAAGAAATAATTGAAGGAGGAATCCCAAAACGAATTGAAGTAGGAATCCCGAGAAAAATCCTTAGAGGAATCCGAAAAGAAATCCCTGAACAGAATCAGGAAGAATTCCCATAGAAATGTATAAATGAATTGTGGGAGGAATATCTGAAAGAATGCCAGAGGAAGATATCGATGAAGGAGTCCCAGAAGGAATTCCGTTTGAAATTTCTAGAAGAACCTCGGGAAAATCCGTCAAAGAATCCCCGAACGAATCTCCAAAGAAAACCTGGAAGAAATCAATGAAAAAACCCGGGAGGATTTCCCAATGCAACGCCAGGAAATTTCTCTGTAAGAACCTCTGAATAAATCCCGGGAAGAATCCCGAAAGGAATCCCAGAAAATAATCCTGAATGAAGGAATCCCGGGTGAATAAAGTTTTAGCAAACACACAACTTTGAAGGTAGCTTTGAATAACGCTAAAAATTTCTAAAGCAATTTTCACTTAACAACTTTAGTTGAAAATTGATTGTCCAAAGGAAACAAGGAAAAGATCACCGAAACATTTTCTTCAGAGAAAAGGCCACTTACCTCGCTAAACTCCTGATCCTTCGCCTTGGCCATGTGCAGTACGTACTCGACGGGGTCGGAAAATGGATTGTTCCGACTGGTTTGCCACTCCACTGTCAACGAGTTCTGTCCTTGTGCCGAGCCAGAGGAACCCGTCGTCGCTGTAGTCAGGTGCGTGCTACCCTGTACAACGGTCAAATTGTTCACACTTCCGTTTAACGACGATGACGAAGACGGTGGATGCTGCGGTGAGCTGTTGAGCGGTTCGATGAACACCCGCGGCGCCTTGATGGTGTTCGGGGTGGCGGCCAGAGTGGCAAATACGAAATCCTCGGAAAAGTCACCCATTCCGGCGTGTTTGGTTTCGACCGCTATCCGGAACGTGTACGGGGTCAGTTCGTGCAGCTTCATCACCTTGCACGTGCTCCGGGTTCCGGTGTAGACGTTCTGGTACTCGCCAGTGCGATGATTCTCCATTTCGACGTAGTACCGCGCAAGATCCGCCAGGTTCTTTCCTTCACCCCAGCGGAGCTTCAGGTGGGCGAACCCAAACTGAATGCATTCCAGTTTCGGTGGTTTTGGTGGCAGTGGTGCTGTGGTGAATTTGATAAAGGACGAAAACGGTCCGTTTCCGATCTCATTGACGGCCTGCATCCGGAGTTTGTAGGAGGATTCCGGATGCAGTTCTTCGATAAGCATTTCGTTTCGATTTGTGCTGGATGCATTAGGCGTGTTCGTACTGCTTTCTTCTAAATTCGCTTCCGCTCTGTCAGTCATGTCTTCGGACGAATCTTCGTTCTGTTCAGCCTTCTCTTCATCCTCTTCCGAGTCTTCTTCTTCAACTTCTTCATCACTATCTTCCACTTCGTCGAACTTCTTAGCGGACGAATTTTCATTACTTCTTCTACACAGCGTTGAACTAGCGTCAACGATAATAACTCGATCATTGCATTCGATTTTGTATTGAACAATGGGCGAACCATTGGACTGCGGGGTTTCCCAGCAGATAAGTATACTTCTGGCCGTAATTTTGTGCTGCCCTAGAACGGGGACATTTGGCGGTGCCGCCGGGGTCTTTTGCGAGAATATAGCAGAATAGCGAGAACTTCCGGCGCTGTTGACCGCGCATACCCGGAAGTGGTAATTGGTGAAAGGAGCGAGATTTTTCAACTCGGCCGTCCGTTGCAGCCCATGGTAGACGGTTTGGAAGAGTAGTTCCTCCGGCGAAGACGGCAATTGATCAGCGGAACTGCTGGACTGTAGGATGTATTCACTAATTGGTGCCCCATTGCAGTGCGGTTCGTCCCAGATCACAGTTAGATGAGTTGGCGATTTTAGGATGATGTTAAGATCCTTGGGGGCATTTGGCGGAGCCGCTCCGGCATGGAAACTATACTCCTCGGACCACCCTCCAGCCCCAATACGATTGATTGCACGTACCTGTACCGTATACATTTCCCCTGGCCTCAGATCTTTAACCACACAGAACTGATCCTTGCCACGGTAGCACGAGTTTCGACTCTTGTTGGTCATCTCCACTTCCATTTCGTACTCTAGAACCGGCGCCCCACCGTTGTAGTCCGGTTTGTCCCATATCAAACACGCGGCATAAGGCGTAGGAGCACCGTTACAGTGCGGCCTGGGAGGCGCTCCCGGAACTTCCGGTTCAGTCGTTACCAAGCTTAAATCGGAAAATGCACTTATCCCGCCAGGCCCTTCACAAAGCACTCGGATCTGATAGGTCGTCCCCGGACTGAGCCGTTCGATCATCGTTTCCGACTCCCTTCCACTGTATATTCGTTCGTAGGTCGCACCAGAGCTGATCTCTAGATGGTAGAGATTAATTTCCGCGCCACCGGTATCCACCGGTGGATCCCATTTGACCTTGAACCCAGTGGCGTGGATCTTCCCTTTGACTTGCGGTTTGGCCGGCCGGGTCGGACAGGACGGCATGGTTTTGAACACCACCTCCTTACTGAACGGACTGACCCCATTCTCGTTCTCTGCTTTTACCCTAAATTGGAATGTCGTTGCTCGTCTTAATCCTACGCACTCGTAAACCGTATCCGGTCCCGTATAGATATTCTTGTACCCATAGCCCTGGTCCAGATCGTTCATCTGCAGTGTGAAACCCTCGCTCGCCGAACGTCGCTGCCAGGCGAGTTTGAGCGAGGATGCCGTCGCGTGCTGCAACGTCGGAGGTGCCGGCTGGCTTGGGGGATTACCGGCAGTGTTGTACTTCACCATATCCGAGTAACCACTCCGGCCATACTCGTTGACGGCCGCCAATCGGAAGATGTAGCTCATCGAGGGGTGCAATTTGTTCACCGTAAACTGCTTTCCTTTCGTTTTACACACTTCAACAAAATCACAATTTTGGGAATTGATCAGATGGATCATTCCGTTGTACTTCCCGTTGTCGTACTCCAGAATGTAATTGGTAATGTGTGCGCCATTATCCGCCGCCGCGTTCCAGCGAAGCTGCAGGGAATTTTTCGATCTAGCTATTAGCGTAGGTGCCTTCGGGACGTCCGGCTCGCAAGCCGGAGTGTTAAACACCGTAGGTTCCGTCGGAGCTCCGTGCAACTGGTCCAGGTAAACCTGTAATCGTACCGTGTATTCTTGGCCAGGTTTCAGATCTTGAACCATACAGCTCAAAGAATTTCCCTTGAAAATGCTCTTATACTTGTTCTCTTTCCCGGGATCACTCAAGAGCACTTCGTAGTGCAGGTCTTGCGTGCTGAAGGGAAGTGCCTCGCTCGGTGGAACGGGAATCGGGATCGCCCATTGGAACAGTGCCGATCGGGAAGTGATTTCGTTCACCTGTGGCGATTGTACCGAGCTCAAGTGTTCCACGATGGCCTGGGTGTCATCCTCCTCCTCCGGTATGCTGGAAGACTCCTCTTCGCCATCGTCCGACGTGGCCACCGACGAAGAAGTTCCATTCCTCTGGATGACGGCGGAACTCGGATGCAGATGATGGTGCAGTTGTTGTTGCTGCTGCAAATGCAGAGGCGGCGGTTGATGTTGATGTTGCTGTTGCTGCTGCTGCAGCTGCTGTTGGTGGTGAGGCTGTTGTTGTTGGTGCTGCTGCTGAAGCTGATGCTTGCGTACGTTACCATTCACTTCCGTGTGCTTCCGCGGCGAGTTGATTGGCGTCACAATGGAGGCATCTGTAATGATAATTGATAGTAAGGTGATGAGATTGAAACACTATTAATTTATGAGTTCTAGATTTGACTACGAGGTCACGCAAGTTTTGTTGGTTAGTTATCCAACACAGTTGTTGATTTTCCCTGTTCTTGTAAGTACAAAATCAGCGGATGGCTAGAATCTATTCCATATTCAATCACTGTGTCAATGCAGTTTTTAACAGAAGAAGTTCCGCCGATAAGTACATGAATAATTTCTCCAAAAATTTCGTTTAGCTCGGTCAGGTATTTCGCTTAAAATTTGTTTACGGATTACGTCAGGCACTCTCTTTTGAATTCTTCCGCCAACAACTCAATACTCAGACATTTGATCTACAGATTCCTCCAGAAATTCTTGGTGCAATTACTCCAGGATTTTATGCTAGAAAAAAAAAATCCTGCTGGTGTTCTTCCAGGAAGTCCTTCGAAATAGAAAATTTTATGGGGATTTTTATAAGAATTAGATATTTATTCCCCTAACAATTTTTCCAGGCATTCCTCCTGTGTTACCTTTAGAAGTTTTTTTTTTCTTTGGCTTCCTTTAGGAACTCCTGCAGGGATTCCTCAAGAAGTTCTTGCTAATATTCCTACAGGACTTTACTCATAGAATGTAGATTTACCAGTACATTTATTCAGGGATTATTTGTCTAGGGATTATTTCTGGAGTTCTTCTCAGGAATCCTTTAGGAATTACTGTTAAGATTTTTTCAAAAACTCATCCAGTGATTTCTTCCCTCTAGGGATTTCTTTTAAAAATCTAAGGATGCCTTCAGTTTTTTTATCCAGGAATTCCTATAGGAATTTCTTGAGGATCCCTCTTTAAATTTCCCTATAGGATTTCCTCTATTAATTTTCCGGGGGTTTGTCTTGGTAATCTCCCAGAATTGCTTTTTTGTGATTCTTGAGGAACTTTACATGATTCTTCTGGAATCCCTGAAAAGATTATTCTAGAAATTCTTACTGCGAATTATCCTGCAATTCATGCTAGAATTTCTTAAGCCATTTCTAGTGGGATTCCTCCAGGAATTGCTTTACATATTCCTCCAGAACTCCCCGTCGATTTCTCCAGGAATCTGAGCGATTTCTTCAGAAATATCAATAGAAATTCCTCCAATGATTGGAGTTACTCGACGAATTGTAGAGATGCCTCTAGGGATTTCTTTGGAGATTGCAATAGGGATTTATTTATTTTTATTTTTTTGAAAATACACAAGGGACTTATTCGGGAACTCCTCTAGAGGTTTCTAACGAAATTATAGTCTGGAGTTGAAGAAGGAGGATTATATTGTCTGGTCCGGCCGGAAAAGACATTTCTGACCAATGGAATCAATCTGTAGCGTCGCCAATTGGGTCATCTGAACGAGGCAAGTTTTAAGCAACTGCGTAAGTTTTTCGAAGCTATCGAATCCTCGAATGGATTGCGTGGATTTCGTGACGTGTTTGGAGAAACGAAGGCATTAGAGGTAGCAAGCGTGTCGTTGTGTACTTCTTGCGGACCAAAAATCAGATATTCGAAGCAGCATTCAAATCTTTCAAAGCATACCGGTAAGAAAATCCAGATTCTTTGGATCGATAATGGACTGGAAATACATCAACGAGAATTTTCGCAAGGCCTTGGAAAAAAGCGGAATCCGGCATCAGAGGACAGGTCCGTAAACACCAGCATGAACCTTGGTGGAGAATGCCAGATGTCTACTTTATGAAGTGCGTATGAAGAAACAACTTTTAGCAGAATCGATGTCAACAGCAGCTTACCCAGTATATCGTTCTTCAACCAGATCCGTTGGAGGAAAAACCCCAGAAGTAATGTGGACGGAATGGAAACCCAACTTGAAGCATTTGCGAATTTTAGGTTTGAATGTGAAGGTCCATGTTCCGAAGATCAAGCAGGACAAATTCGATTCGAAGGCTGTGAGAGGTACATTTGTTGGATACTTTGAAGATACAAAGGGCTACCATGTGTAAGATCTAGATTAGAAATGTTTCCTGATAAGCAGAGATGTCGTTGTGGTTAATGAAGGTGTTGGAGCTAGCACAACAACGTGTGTTCAAGAAACTGCTCAAATTGAATTAATGGAGCTGTTCGCGGATGAAATCCCTATTCTGAAAAGGTCGAAATCAACTCTGGCGAAGAAGGAGAAGCTCGCAACAGCACATTGGAGACGTCTAATAATGATTTCGAAGAGGGCTGCAACGACGTGCTCCCACCGCAACAAAGAAGACCAGTTGAAGATAGTCAACGAGGGTTTGAGGCGCAGCGATTGGGGGCGCACTTGTACAGGCAAGTATAGTCAATTCATAAGTTACGGTTCATCTGGTGATGTTCTTTCCCAGTAAGCTTTTCCATCGATCCATGGTGGCTCCATGGAGGACAACCTACAATGCTATGACGAGGTCATGCGAAGACATGATGGAAATCAGTGGATCCGAGCAATAAAGGAAAAAATTGCTTCTTTGGGACAGAATAGAACATAGATGTTGACCAAACTTCCGAAAGTATGGGCACAACTTTGCAGCTCTGCCTTTTGGGAATGGATGCATAAACAAACTTTATTTTCACACATATCCTGCCTTAATATATTAACCCTAAAAGGGATACCTGGGGTCCATTTGGACCCCAGGCGCTTTCAGAGCTCGTCTTTGATGGAACACACTCAGCGAGGTGGCGAAACTGAGGCCATGAAGGTATCCCTTTTAGGGTTAACATCAAATGCCAATCATTAAAATTTGCATTTTACATTTCGTTCGGAGTGTACCTTTTAAGACTTCTGCACAAATTGCTATATTTTTCAATAACATCGCTTAACAAATTGTTTTCTACGCATGAAATAAAGCTCGTTAAAAATTTCAAAAAATATATCCGTATACTTCTACATGCGTATCTATTGTACAACCCTTAGTTTGAATTGAAAACATATATTTTTGAACCTAGAAAATGAATTCAAACACCAAAATCGATATTTATGAATACCCGTTTTTCTAATAGTTAAAAACAAGCTTCTAAATATATATCACAGTATGCAGAAAACTCAAATTTAATTTCACTATAAGTAAAATAAATGCTCTAGCTTTATAAAGTGTAGATCAAATTTTTGTTATACTCGTTAAAGCATGTTTTAAAACTCGAGTCTTTGTGGGCATGTCTTATCCAAAAATAGAAATGGTGAATTTATCAGTTTTCCCAAAATTTTAAAATACCCGTACGCACAGGCAAACCATATTTTTATGAAAAATTCAAATCAACTATCTGAGGAAACATGTTTTCGAATATATCATGCGAAAAAAAGTCGAAAAAATTGTTTCATATTTGGGTATTTGGCAAAACCGTAAAAAAGTAGTTTGTGCAGAAGTTTTGAAAGTTGTTTTTTCATTTTAAACATTTTGCATACAAAAACTCTTTTTAATGTATAAACTTTTTACAGGTACCAATGAAAATTCTTTAAATAAAAATACAAACATATAAAAATTGTCGTTTGTTAAGAAAATGATTGTATTTTCGCTATACAAAGTTGTGCCCATACTTTCTGGGACACCCTATACGATACTCATCACTCATCATTTTTCCGGTTGTTCGAGCCCGTATAAAGTTGATCATCAATATTAATTTCTTTTCTCGATCAGCCTAGATAACTGTGTGATAACCGGACCGCCTGTTCCGGTGGTAAGAATCCACCAACAGGTGACCCCTAATTCATGATGTGATGCGGCTATATGCTTACCGTGCCTAGGAATGAATCCCTAGCCTAGGGTCTAATAAAAACCTAACCGCTAACAAAGCCTGTGGAGTACTAGGGCGCCCTCCACAGCATGTTGCCCTTACTGCGCTAACCGGAGCAATGGTGCAGTGGACCTTGTGTTTCTCCGAGACAATCGGCTGCCCTTCTTTAGTCTCACTTGAGGCTAAATAAGGGCGGGATTATTAAGATGTTGTTAATAAGTGTAAATTTTCACCTATATGGTTTCGCATTATGCGATTTACACAGTGTATTCTGTGTACCCTCGTCTATGGCGTTTTCCAATCAATACCGATCTGGTTTTATTGCTGTTGTTCTTTGTTGTGCTGTTATTGCGAAGAGTTTAATCTTACCTAGTTTGGGTAGTGGCTACTGTTAGGATAGTTCAGATCAATCTTCAGCATCAGAGAACAGCAACGATCAATCTTTGCAGACTTATGCAAAATGGTACAGCCCAAGTGGCCTTGGTACAGGAACCTTACTTTCGTAAGGGGAATTTCTATCTAGGAAACCTTGGTGTTTGCAACTTTCAGTAAACATAAAATAGCAAACTAGCGTGTCATTCCTCGAGCTGCTGTGCTTGTCAACAACGCAATAGTTGCTACACCCATCTCTGAACTAAGCATCAGAGATGTATGTGCTATCACAATTGATGTATCTGTTGGAAAACTCAACAGGAAATACGTCTATTGTTCGGTGTATTTACCGCATGATGAACCATCTCCTACGGATGCTTTCAAACGAGTCATCGCATACTGCACTTCAAAAAGCCTTCCGCGAATTTTTGGCAGTGAGGCTAATGCTCACCATATAGCCGAGGCGGTAAACGCACGGGTATTCAGCATGACCATGCTGAGGGTGACGGGTTCGATTCCCGGTCGGTCCAGGATCTTTTCGTAAAGGAAATTTCCTTGACTTCCTTGGGCATAGAGTATCTTCGTGCCTGCCACACGATATACACATGCAAAATGGTCATTGGCAGAGGAAGCTCTCAGTTAATAACTGTGGAAGTGCTCATAGAACACTAAGCTGAGAAGCAGGCTTTGTCCCAATGAGGACGTTACGCCAAGAAGAGAGAGAGAGAGCTAATGCTCACCATATCATCTGGGGCAGCTCAAACATTGACTTGAGAGGCTCCAGTTCGATGGAATACCACTTAAGTAGTACAGATCTTGGATTACTTAACATACGCAAACGCCCAACCTTCATGGTATCTGCTAGAGAGGAAGGGTTAGACATAACGCTTTGCTCTAGTAGAATTAGTCACAAGCTGACCAAGGGGCTGTCCATAAACCACGTGGTCATAGGGGGGGTTCGGCCAATGACCATTTTGTATGGACAAATAAAAAAATTTGTTTGGACTAATGACCACGCGGGGGGGGGGGGGGGGGTGGGTTGAAAAGTCCCAAAAAAATGACCACATGGTTTATGGACAGCCCCCAATTGGCATGTTGCAGATGAAGAATCTTTATCTGATTATCGCCACATCATTTTTGAACATGTGAATGTTACTTCACAAACTTTGCGTTTCAGGAACCCCCGGCCAATCAACTGGGATCTCTTTACTGATTTGGTTGCAACCAAATTCCATGGAAACTCACCATCCATTGACACTCTATGGAAGCTTTTGAAGAAGCTTGCCCTCTAAGGTCTGTGGAGACCACAAGAGGATCCCCTTGGTGGAATTCTGATATGGCTAAGCTCAGGAAACAATGTAGAAAGAGTTGGTACAGACGACGTTCGGCTGAATTGGAACCAGCCAAGGGCTGAAAGTCTCTCTAATAAAGACAAATCAATCAATCAATCGGCTGAATTGGAGCATTTAAGGTAGACTCGCAAGTTCTACAAGAAAGCTCTCCGGTGTGCTGAACGATCCGGCTGGAAAAACCTTCGTACAAATGTTTCCAGATTGAGTGAAGTCAGTCGGTTGAACAAAATACTTGCAAAATCTAAGAATTTTCAAGTGAACGAACTTCGTTTGCCAAATGGTGATTTCACCTCCTCTGAAGAGGAAGTTTTTGATTGTTTATTCAGTATAGACTTCCCCGGATGTGTGGATGTGTTACATCTTCAAATGAACCTCCTGATGTCTTTTCTTGCAGTTATGACACTCTGGCTTCGACTCGAAGTATCATAGCTTTAGAATCGATTGAGAGGGCACTAAAAAGCTTTGCTCCTTTCAAATCTCCTGGAGAAGATGGGATATATATTATTTTGCTTTCGAAGTGATTTGGTTATTTCAAACATGTTTTGAAAAAAAATTCTTGTTTGCAGTTTTGCTACAGAATATATTCCAAAATCCTTTTTTTTATAAAGTTTATTCCGAAAGTGGGTCGTGCGTCGTATGAAGAAGCAAATTATTTCAGACCTATCAGTTTAACCTCCTTTCTTCTGAAATACTTAGAACGCATTGTCGATCATCACATCCGTGATGTTCATCTGGCCAACGTGCCTCTTCATGTGAACCAGTATGGCTACCAATCTGGTAAGTCCACTGTGGCTCTTTTACACAAGGTTGTTTACGATATCGAGAAGCCATTCGCTCAAAAGCCATCCGACGTGGTATCGAGGTATCGAGGTATCGAGGGTACCTATGACAACGTGCCTTTAGATGCCATATTGGAAGCCGCACGGAGTCATGGCATATCTCTAATGATTTCGAATTGGATCTACCAAATGCTCAAAAACCGTTTTCTCACGCCTTCGCATCAAGCAGCGATTAGGAAATTTAGTGTTTGTGTATGCCCTCAAGGGGAGTCTTGTCACCACTTTTGTGAGATCTCGTAGCAAATACGCTATTGAGGCAACTCAATAATAGCGGTGTTCCTACTTATGGTTTTGGCAACGACTACCTAACATTGTTAGTTGGTATGTGTATCACCACCCTTTTCGACCTGATGCAAAACGCCCTTCAGGTAGTTGAGGGTTGGTGTCGCCAATATGGCCTTTCGGTAAATCCGAGTAAAACATCTATTGTTCTTTTCACGGAAAGGCGAAACAGTAATGGCGTTCGACCTTTGCGTCTTTTTGATTTTGAAATCGATGTGACTGATCAGATAAAGTACATTGAAGTTATTCTTGTTTCGAAGATTTTCTGGACACCTTACGTATGGCCTTCGGGCAATTCCGGTGAACCTTTGGTAAAACTTGGGATCTAAACCCAAGTATATCGAATGGGTCTACACAAACGAATGGGTCGACAAACGTTGGCTTATGGATATCTTGTGTGGTGGCAAAAGAGCAAGATGAGCACGATCCATTAGGGCATCTCCAGAGTATGTCTGGACCGTTCATTTCACCTCCCACGGCAGCGCCTAAAGTTCTCTTTGACGTTGCCCCACTACACATTCATCTCAAACAGGAAGCACTTTCTTACACTTACCGCCTATGGGTACTCGGTTTACTAAAGGAAACTCCTGTGAACCTCAGACCACTTGCATCTTCAATAGATATGTCTGTCTCACATCCATAATCCAGTGGTGTTATCAATTACCTAAATTTCCTTCCTTTAATTTTTGGATTACTAAGCTTTTGTCGGTTTTGCCAATTGATTCCGACCTATTAGCCACAAGTCTACTAACACCATTGGATAAATAAACCACCACGAAAGCAATTGCAACAATTTTACTTACTCAGTTCCCTCTGCTTTTGATTTTCCAGCTTTCGCACCAACTTCGTATGTTGCCTGATGGCCCGCTCGTCCTTGTGGTACTGGTTGTTGGAGTGCGGTGGCGATGGCGAGTGGGTCACATTGGTCTGGGGCGTGTGCAGCGTGTGGGCACCCCCTCCTGCCCCCGCTCCAGCACCTCCTGCTGCGGCCACTGCTGCTGCAGCAGCGGCACCCACCGCACCGGTCATAATGGGCGATTGGTAGAGATGTGGCGCTCCGGAACCCGGCCCGGTCTGATAACCGGCTGCCAGGGGGTTGAAGAACGGCGGTGTCGAGCCATTTATCTGGAAAAGCAGAGCAAATAAGCGCAACAATGTAGTAAGGCTTGTGTGTGTACCAATGCCAACGCATCATTAAATTGAGAGGCTTAGACGCTAAGAGGTGCAAGTTACAATCTGAGTCAGCTGTACTAGAAACTTCTAGAATTTAAAAATTATGAAAATTATAGATATTTCATTCTAAATTTAGTGGCTGCTACTTACACCCCTTCGCCTATAACATCCCAATTTTTCATTGAAGAGTCTTATTATACCTTAAACACTACCCTCCTAACAACATGACGAGCTTCGCTAGGCTCAGAAGCTTTCTCCTCCATGTAGACTCAGCGATAAGATATTCAATGTTATTCTAATAATTAAATAGGATAAAGAGGCCCCAAACCAAACAGTATAGAACTTTTCCTTTCGCTGCTCCGTGTTTGATAGAGCGAGGGGGTAACAGAGTCATCCAACCACCAGACACAAATGAAAACTGACACGTCGACGGCGACGATGAGTTGAATGCGCGCCGCTGGCTGCTGTTTGGCCCTATCAACCAACAACAACGACTACCGACCGGCTGCCTGCGCGGGGCCGGGGCTCTTATCAACAAGTAACAACGCCGCAAACACAACACCTATAGCATTGCGCTAGTACCACGCCATCGAAGAGAAATAGAGGTACGTATAGGTAGAGTACCACGTAGTCAATGTTTATTTGCAAAGCGATTTGCTGATTTTCACTCACTGTCCGAGGTGTAAGGGAAAGTGGTTTGAAATGTACTTCCTAGGGAATAATGGCCTAACACAAGCAACAACGCCGAAAAGTAGTCTAATCAGACGTAAATAAGTACGTGTTCACTACTTCTAGATTACGCCTTTTTAGGTTTGCTTAGTTGATCATGTGTTCTAAAGAGTTGGAACAAACTAATGAAGACGCCTGGTGTTTTATCTCAGTTCCTAGTCCTTCATTTTATTCGACATTCAACTATTTAATAATGATGAATAGTTACTGTTGGAGAAACCTAGGGTCATTTTAAGCCACTTTCCCCTACTGGCGATCGGTGGACGAGCGAAGAGGTGTATGTGGTTCGGTTCGTCGAACGATTAATATAGCAACAACGGAACATAAGTATCATTCATGCCGGTCATTTATTAGGGCTTCAGAAAAAGGACTAGACTATAAGCTAGTGGACTAGTGGATCTGTCTTGATATATTGCTGTGTCGTTCTGATAAGGGTTAGATTTGAGATGTGTGATTAAGTAGCAACGATGATGCTAAAGATTCATTTTATGATTTCCCAGCTTAAGAAACAACGCTGCTTGAGTGACCAACGATTCGGGTCGAGCACGGGACGCAATTAAAATCACTCTACATGAGCAAATTAAAATGTAACACATATTATTTTAAAATGTGCATGATAGGTTATGGTGACACATCAGAGAATACAAATATGGCTGCCACAACGGCTGATTTGAATCCCTGCTCATGTTTTCAAGAGCACTAATTCTGAAAATTCGTTTGGGGAACGTCGAGAAATTACGGCACGCTTAGAGGGGGGGGGGGGATCAGCAGAGTGTGAGCGGATTTTCCGTGGAGTTTACAGAAGAGCTAGCGACTGGAGTATCTAATCATCTGGTTGGTTTCCGGCTGGACAGTCTCAGGTGCAACTGAACAATCCTATGTTTTCCTTCAACAGACGTTTTCATGTATTCTTCAAGTTTTTTAGGGAATGAGTGTCAAAAGCTTTCGTTTCCAATAAGCTTTACAAAAGTATGAAAAATGTTGGAAACAAAATAGTCAGAACAGCGTTTTGTGATATTCCCGAAATAAATCTTTACAAAATAGTGCATAATTTTTTTTGAAGATTTCTGGAGATTACATCTCGACAATATATCAATTAGTTTTATACCGAAACTCGTTAAAAATCATGCAAAAAAATGTCTGAGACGCTTTGTCAGAAGTTATCTCCGACATTGAAAAGTGATTGAACCGCACTTTTTTTCAGGATTACGATTCCCAGGCATTCGTCAAACAATTTTACCGGCAAATTGTTTACATGATGAAAATGAAAATCTGCTTAATTTTTTTTCAGGCATTCAACCAGGATATCATACGTACATACGTCCGTAAACTCCATTAGAAAGTTATCAAAACCGTTAACTAGACAATAACATTTTGCAAGTGATTTTTTTCATGGTTTTCGCCAAAATCCTGCATGAATTCATATAGACGGGCTTAATGGTCTAGTGACTACCACTTCTGATTCATATGCAGAAGGTCTTGGGTTCAATCCCGGGCTCGTTCCTTTCCTACTTTGTAACTTTCCATCTACTTTCTGTTTACTCTCTTCTCTACATATACATCTCAGGTGTAAACGTATGTTCATAGAACTTGAAACGGTTTGACAAAAAAAGCTGTTTCCCTTCCTTCCGACTTTCACAGCACAGCTCAAGTAACATTTATTATTCAAATAGACTAGAAGAGGCTCTTAGAACCATCATAAAACTGAAATAAAAGGTGTTAGGTTTTATTACGGTTCTCAAAACCTTTACAAGACTAATTGGTCATCAAATAGTTAATTGGGAGTGTAAATCTATCATATTGACATCGCAGATCCAAAACGGGGTTCGCCAGTTGGTCTAGCGAAGCACAATTTTCAGCAAACTTATTGTCATTCCTCATCCGACCCGACATGCACCCAAATGTTTTCGTTTTCAGTCCGACGCCGTGTCGACGATCACGACTTTATTCCACCTGGGAGTCTGACAGTGCGAGCGCACCTAATCCTGCGTGAGTGAACATGTGGTGTTGGTGATTAATGTGAAATCCTGTGCTAGTCGTTATTAATAGGACAAATTGTTTCAGTAATGTTGATCGGCTTTTTTTTTTTGCTATACGCAAACTGGAAAGTGTTTATTTACCAAAAATAGTAAGCGCATAAATAGTAGACACATACTACCGTGACGTTTTGACTCCTTTTTGGTCAGATTTTTTAAGTATATCTCATAAATACGCACCATAACCCTAAAATATTTTTGCAAATTCGGATTCCTTGCTAAATGGGAATTAGTAGCGTGACGTTACAACGTTGTAGAATGTGTCATTACCCTGTTTAAAAGAAATGTTCAGTAAACCTTTTCTGGGTACCTGGGCACTATGGAATTGAAGGTAATGAAAAAGCAGACTGTTTAGTAAGACTTGGGTCATCAACTTCTTTCCTAGGTCCAGAGCCATTTTGTGGGGCCGCAGAATGTACCTTCAAAATGGAATTAAAGAACTGGGAAAAGAAGATGATTGATGATGCCTGAAAAAAACGACAACAGCACGACAATCGAAACGATTTATAGTACCTAACAAAATTATAACTCAAAAACTTCTGAACCTGTCAAAAAAAAGAATACTTTTTGTGGCCTTATAACAGGGCACTGTGCAAGTAAATACCATTTGAAACAACTATGTATACTCGAAGATGATACCTGTCTTTTCTGTAATAGGGACAAGGAGGATTCTGAACATTTGTTATGGATGTTGGAAAAACAAAGATGCACATTTTTCGATAAAGGTTTTATAAAACCATCAGATGTATGGATGACTTCTCCTAGCAAGCTAATACATTTCATTCGATCTGTTATACCGTACTGGGATAATGCCTACAGTCAGCAAGTGGAAATCACTCAAACTCATAGTGATATGACACACTGATATGGGGTGATACACAAATTATGTCACGCCAAAATTAACTTTTTTCAACCCCCCCTCCCACTTTTTGTATGGGACCTCATTATTTATTATATGGGTCGTCACGTTCTGTAAAACCCCCCCTCCCCCCTAAAAGCGTGACGTAATTTGTGCATGACCCCTATGGGCAAAAACATTAATACGAGGCCGTCCACAATAGATCAAAAAAACTGGTCGCAGTGGAAAATATACTCAACTGGTAAAAAAACCTGATTAAACGTAGCGATCACCAAAACCATATTTGATTACTTCATTCGCAATTTCGTGAAACATTTCAAATCATCAGATAATCATGGCTTACGCAGTTGTTTAATTTGTTTAGTGAACCTACAGAAAAAATCCGTTCCGATATATGGGCACTTTCAGTCACGGCAATGGGAACAAACGGGAACTATGCATAGCAACGATAGCAACAATAAGAAATGTACACCGTGAACTAGAATTCACGGTTTTGAGAACGCCCATATTGACAACTGGAACTAGTTCCAGTTCACGGTGTATATTTGCATGTTCTCATATTTGCGTTTGTTTGTTCACGTTTATCAGAACGGATTTTTTCGCGTGTGATACTAGTTGAAACGTCTTGAAAATAGGAACCGTAAACCAAGGTCAAATAGTTCTCCGGGTCGAAATTGATCAAATGTTTTTCAATCAAATTGTTGGTATTTTTATGTCGGTTCTTCCATCAAATCTTCACATAATATTCAAGTTAGAATAGCCTGAGAATAATTTATTAATGTTAAGTATTGATGGAAAAATGCAATATGAATACACCCCATGAGATAAAATCTCTGAAAAATGCAATTCTATGAATATTTTTTGGGTTTCAAAAAATTGCAGCGAATAAAATTTGCATGAAAATAAATCTGAAAAAAATGGAAAAATCTTCATCATTAAAAAAAAAATCTGCACTAAAACAACTCTATTTTATGGTTTTACTTGGACTTTTAAATATCTTGAAAAATATAAAATACCGTTTTTGTTAACTTGGTTAGTGCAAAAATTTAAATTATAAATATTAATTTGCCACGTGATTTGGAGGAGTGTCAAAAAATGCCTTTTTCCACTAAAATGATTGGACTTACTTGACGACTGATATGTATACTTATTTTATATACTTTTACGATATTGAGCGTGATCTAAACTGACCTGGAGTTTAGTTATTGACATCTACAGCCACTACATTAGTAAATTTTGCCGAAAACCGTAACGTTACATATTCAATTATTATCTATGACCCCTTTGGAACTGCATGAATCATTTCATGTTTTTTTTTTTGGAATATTTCTGACCAATCATTTTAAATCGAAATTGCAAGAAAACGATAAGAGCTAAAAGTTTGATGTCAAAGAACGGATTGTAGAGTTGAACAGGGGCCATAACTTTGCCAAATAAAGAATTTTAATTTATTACGCATGTTACAAAGATAATTGACTAAAACAAATTAAAACACACTATTTTTAGCTATTTTGCTCTAGAAAACTTAGTTATTTAACTAATCCAATAGATTCAAAGATGCCACTTGATAGAAAATTCAATAATCTTTCGAATAAGGGTAAAAAAATTGCGATAAGTTTGACCATTTTTAAGTTATAGCCAGTTAAGGCAATGAGAGACAAAAACATGGGAAGTTCAATAACTACGTAACGGTTGAGATTTGACCATATGCGTAGAACAATTTTTGTCACCATTTATGGTCTCCTGTCACCCTTTAAAAAGTTTGCACTCATGAACCTAACACTCTGTATAACAGTCGAAACCATATAAGCACATCACCTCCTAATCGGTAAGATACAGCTAAGCATTGCTCGGATCCAACGGAAGACTGGGACGACGATTCGTCACACGTCGACTAGAAGTTCCAAACACGAAAAGATCATTTGTTGAAAAATTTGCAACTTGTGCAGCGGGTGCTCCGGAAGGTGGCAGCGTAGAAGAATAGTGCGTTGCCATCAAAAATACCTTTACCGAAACCAGCGATAACTATTTGGGTAAGCTATGTAGCCAGCGGGAAGAGTGGACCAGATAAGCCAAATACAAATCCTGTCAACGTGATTTGGCTCTAGAAATGAAAGTCAAACGCTGCTACACAGTACAAGCGAGCGTAGATGGTCTCTCTGACTGATAAAAAGGAGAAAGTCGTCACAACTGCTCTTAACCTCTACGATATCACACTTAGAGATAAACCCGAGTCTGCCAAAAACGCTATTGGACAGTTACCCAGCGACTCACCTGATCAATTTAAACGTTGCGTTAGTTAGAGTATTTCGAACAACCAATTCAACTCTGGATGTCCGACAAACCATCAACAGGCACATCACCCGCGTCAGTTCTAAGGCCCCATCAATGTAGGAGAATGAAACAGTTATCCTAACCCTGAAGTCTGTCGATCGAATATCAGCAGAGACACTCAAAGCTGACCCTATGCAATCCGCGTAAATATTACCTCTTTTATGATCAAAAACCATTAACTCAATTTTGCTCCAAATGCTGACTGACTTGCGGTTCACGGCAGTTTAGCCCAGAAAAATCTATGGGACGCCCATAGACGCAAAGGATTTCCCCAAGGGTGAACTTAAGCGAATCACATTTCGAAGCATTTAGATATAGAGTCCTGCATATTGAAGTTTTGTCCGATCCAATATCGGGTACCTGCAGGGGGAGACAAGGATGTATACTGTTAACGCCAGTTTTGGACAAATCATCATGTGGTTTGGTCCCACAGTCCATGCATGCAGGAAATATTAGATTTTAATGGAATATGGGTTCTAATAGAATGTATCAAGCAGAACTTTTAAAGAATACGGCCTTTATATAGAACTTGGGGACATTTCGGGTTTCCCGCCAAATAGTATTACTCTATAGACTATAAAAGCCCATTAAAAACTAATATTTCCTGCATGCATGGACTGTGGGACCAAACCACATGATGATTTGTCCAAAACTGGCGTTAACATATACTATCATCCGATCGTGTGTCGAATTGTGGCAGCCCATTACAAAGGAGTATTTGAACGACTGCGATTAGGCTAATGATGTTGCTTTACTAGCCGAAAGATAATCTGTTATGAAGAGTATTCTCAACGAAAGCCTCTATTTTTTGAATAGCGAAAAATTTGACGATGCCCATTTTTTTTGTTATAAACCTTTCCCATACACACGCCGTGTCTACAAAACAAAATCGTTTGATGTCAACACGCACAACTCCTCCAAATTAACAGTAGCTGGACAAGCAGTGAAAACCTCGAAAATTTCATTATCTCAATCAAGAAACGTGCAGGCTGGGGTTGGTTTTGCAAGTTTACGAAGTAATTGAAAATCCAATTATTAATACATATCTCATCTGGCATAATCATTAAAACATTGAAAGAAAAACTAAAGTACAGTCAAAAACAGTTCTGACCCATCTTGTTCCTTCCCTTTTGTAGTTGGAAGAAATCCATCAATGCACTCCCGCCGTCTCCGGATTGGCAATCCATAGCCTTAACCACTAGTTTGATTGAAGTTTTTAACAGAACTTGCAAAGAGATTACATATTAAATTTCTTGAGAAAACCGTAATAATCTTGAGATATTTAGGCAAGTAAGACTTGAAAAAGTTATTGGTGTAATTACTAAAAAGTTGTCGTCGGTCTTTTTTGAATAATTGGTCATTATCTGTACATACGGAGAGAAAATTATAAGTTAAGACTCAACAGATTTTCTAGGAAAATTCATAAATAAACCCATGAGGTCTCTACTTATGTTTTTTTGGCTATAAATTAAAAAATTTCTCTGGCGGAGTTTTAATGAAAAGGCTTGGGAAAGAGATTTGAAAATTTCTACTTGCAGCTTCTTAAGGTTTCTATAAGAATGTTTGCTATGAATGTTTAATTAAATACCGCAACTATAATTCATTACTACCAGGATACACTGTGCATCTAAGGTGTTTAACAGTTATAAATTGAACACTTTCTTCGCAAAAAAAAATAAAAATAAAAATAGACTCGTTTGGTAAACAGGTTGGAAAAAATAGAACTTTCTTCAAAATTTTCACTTGAAATATCTCTACTGACTCATGCCCAAACTGTTGAAGTCCCTTTTCTTAAGGAATTCCATCGAAAAAAAAAACTTCACGGTATATTCGAGAGATTACGTAATAAAGTCCTATAGAAGTTCCGTTTTAAACTTTTTACCAATTTTCTTGACTTATGAGCCTTCAAAAATTCTGCGGATGACACCACCAAGATTTGTTTGGTCAACTTGTCACCGAATTTCTTTCAAAATGCGTGAAGTAAATACTCAAATCCCGAAATCATGAATAGATTAAGGAATTCCTACAGAGACATCTAGAAAAATGCAAAATTGCAAAAAATACGGCCATAAATTCTAGAAATATTACCAAAACAATCTAAAAATATACTAAATAAATCCTCAGAATCCACATTCTGATATTCTGTCGAAAATTCCTTAGAAAAATATTGCAATTGGATCTGCCAGATAGTGTAGAATCTAATGCCAAAAAGAAATTAATCATAACATATTTAGAGTGAGCAGTTATATTTTAGTAGGAAACACTATGGCCATTTTTAAATTTTCGGGAAATCCCGGGAATTTTGAAAAAAAATATCCCGGGATTCGGGATTTTTTAGATCCCGGGTTTCCCGGGATTTTTGCCCCGGTAAATCCCGGGCAAGACCCTCTAAGTGTATGCTATTATTCAACAGCAACAGAACACGTCCATCTTGCAATGT